>NW_024412570.1:295358-342735 GCF_014898765.1 Herpailurus yagouaroundi
ATACCTACTCCAATGGCAGTGGGGCTCAGCTGAATTATGACTGTATCCCGGAGAAATGTAACAGTCACATTCACAGTCACAGAAGGATGTGCAACCATAACAGGAACTGCCACTGCCACATAGGTTGGGATCCTCCATGGTGCACTGGACGAGGCACTGGTGGGAGCAAAGAGAGTGGACGCCTCCAAGAAGAATGCGGCCAGTCAGGCAAAGTCCTGAATCCCTGGTATATCTCAGAGTGGCTTTTGGTCCCGTTTAAACCATAATAGCTGCATTCCTTGTGGTGTTGCCACAAATGTCAGAATTGTCAACACCAAGAAAGTTAAGAGAGCGATTGTTGGTGAAGACAACCCATAATTCAGCCTCCAGACCCCTGAACAACTATAGTCAAATCACCTGGTGCCTGTGTGAAAATACAGTAATGAGGCAGCACAGCTGACATCCATGTTTCCAGGGTCTGTGAGAGACACAGGGATCCACAGGAACATCACAGATCTGACACAGGTTTCTCATGGGTCACTGATGAAAACTCTGAAATGAAACTTAAAAACTGCATGGTTGTGCACTCTATGTATATGTCAAAGCTTCCAAGAGCCCAAACATAGCCTGAGATTATTTTCAGAGGACCTGAGTCAGCATCTGTGTCTTGAACTGAGGTATACGCTTCCAGAATTAAGAGAAGTTGACACAAGCTCTTTTAGGGACAAATTCATGAGTTTTCTCCAAAACTGTGCTCTTGCACACTTAACATTTTCTCATTCTCCAGGTAATCTGTCTTCCCCCAGTCCCAACGTGTGTTCAGGGTATTGGTGGGCTATCACCCACCCACACTGCCTGTCCCACACTGGGATGTATGTGGGCTGTGAGGGAATGGGGACTGGCATTAGGTTCCACCTAGCACAAGCTGTGCCTCCCTGGAGAACAAATTTCCAAATGTGGGAGACTGAGACCATGAGGTTTAAAGGAACACCAAGTGAAATGAATCAGAAAGGTAGGCACAAGTACTTATGGATGACTCTGGCATCCAGAGGGAGCCTGGTGAATGTGAATCCCTGCTCTCTTTCTCTTGCCTACTTTTCAATGAGTTTAACCTTAGATAAGGATCTGCCTAGGATTCCAACTTTGGTTTTCCGAGTGCCTTCTCGAATAACCACACAGAGGTGAGCCTGTGAAAACTAGAGACTTCAGCCCCATCTACTCTCAAGTAGTCAGGTACTTGCTACTCTGTTTTCTATGTCCTTATCACTGGGAATGTGGGATGGAGACCTGTCCTTCCCTTGGTCCTTATGCCCCCTTGTTCTGGGCTCTATAAGTCATAAATCCTGTGCCTCCATTTCCTTTATTGGGGGTGCACTGAAACTCCACCTTGATTCAGCAGGGCCCCGTGCATCTCATGTACCCAAAGCAAGAGCTCAGATGCCTAGGGAGCCACCTGTCCACCCCCTGAGCAATGGCTCTTGCCTCTTCCTTCAGCAGGACACAGTCTACATGTTCTTAATTCTGTACAACAGCTGGGGTCCCCAACACATTTGTCCCCAAATATGGGATTGGGGACCTAGGTGGTGACTTCCAACAATGCGTTAGTACTGAGAATGGCTCACTCATTCCTCACACCCACATCTCAGCTGTTCTGGGAAGGAGCTAGTGTTTGCTGGTGGTCTGTAGCTGTCTTTGGGCTGATGCCAGGTTTTGCCAGAAACTCCCATCATAAGTTATCAGAGCCATAAAAGGTCAGACTCCCTGCAGAGACCAACAAGCAGGCACCAGTCTGGGGTTCCAGAGGTGTGTATTTCCTATTCACCTCCAAAGGAGGTGGACACCGAGGACAGTGTTCCTAGATTAGTGTCAAAGAAGACACCCGCTACTGTGTCCACTGTGTTGTGGCCAGCACAATGGTGTTGTGTCTGATTAGCCAGCCCTAGCTAGTGATGGAGGCAAATCTACAAGAAGCATCATGGCATCCAGGGTGGAGGTCTTGGCCAAGACAAGCTCCCCCTAGTTGCTGAAATCCTCGCTGCTGTGACCAATGGCTTCCCACCTGTCAGGTGTTGAGTGGGACACCTCAGTGTGGGAGGCCACAGAACACGAGTCTGGGAAGAGCTAATTTCTATCCCAAATTTTCCCTGTCATGATCCACTACACCAACATGTCCAAGGACCAGCGTGAGAGACAGAAATGTTGACAGGCACTATATAATCATGGAAATGCAAGGCTTCCTGGAATCATTTGTCCAAAGGGAGGGAGACAAGGACATTGATTGGTTCTTGTGGGTCTTCATAATTAGCTCCAAGCTGTTGTTTTAAGCACTTGATATGCTGCAGCTGTCTGGATTGGTCCAAGTCCCCCAGATTCATAAATCACTGAAAAGCTCAATGTATCAACAGCCTGTTTACTTGCAGACAACATGTGGAGCTTTCAGTCTTTTCACTGTATCAAGTGCTTATGACAATCACACCAGGGCACAGGTCAGGAGACACAGACCAAATAAAAGGGGAAGGCTCTGAGGAAGAGGCTTCCCAGGGCCCCAAAGCCCACAGAGGTAGGAAGAAAGAAGTTCTGATTCCCAGTACATGGATTTTTGTGGCATGACAGCACAGGCCCACTGGGAGAGGTCAAGCTCAGGTGACGCAATCCAACTCTAAGATACAATGGGGACAATTCAGTGGTTGTGGTTTTTTTTTTTTTGTTTTGTTTTGTTTTTTTTTTTTGCCTTATGTCATGCACCCATGAGCCCTTGTCCATTTCCAACCTGGAGGAGAGGCACTTGACAACAGAATCTAAGGAGTTATTCTTTTTTTTTTTTAATTTTTTTCAATGTTTGTTTATTTTTGGGACAGAGAGAGACAGAGAATGAATGGGCGAGGGGCAGAGAGAGAGGGAGACACAGAATCGGAAACAGGCTCCAGGCTCTGAGCCATCAGCCCAGAGCCCGACGCGGGGCTCGAACTCACGGACCGCAAGATCGTGACCTGGCTGAAGTCGGACGCTTAACCGACTGCGCCACCCAGGCGCCCCTAAGGAGTTATTCTTGAAAGACCACTCTGATTAAGCCTTGTGCCAATACAATTCATGGAAATACCAGCTTTAGTGTAGCAGGAATTAGCATGTATGCCATAGTCAAATGTGAAAAGGAGAATTTTCAAGAAGCCCAAGACTTCTCTGCTGCAAAGGCTGATGGCTCACCACCTCCAAAGATAGGCCACAGGAGTGTCCCAGCGGCATATGGAGCTTGGGGGCCTCTTTTTGCCACATTCAAGGGGTGGCACTTCAACCCAGCTCTCTTGCTCTGGAGATGATGCCCACACTTCTCTTTATGGGCAGCTCTGAGAATCGGGGTCCCTAATGTAATCTCATGACAGCCCAAACACAAGTCAGAAACTTTGATCAGACTATTTTGGATCTTCAAGAGAATGCTGTTCCTACCCTTTGGGTGGATGCCATCACTTCTCTGGACATGACAGCCCTGGTACGGGGGAGCTGGGATCCCAGTAGGTGGGGAGATGCCAAGGCCCCTGCCTAGGGACCCGGAGGTTTGTGGAGTATGTCCTTACTCCTGGGAACACTGCCTGTATATTCTGTAATTACCCTGTAGGACACAGACATAGACAACACTTTATTTCTCTTATTGACCCTGAAGCCAAGGTATATTGCTTCCCAGGAACCCCTCCAAATATAAGTGTGGTGCCCTTTAGCTTATGAGGTAAAGGGAGGTATAGTAGAAGGGTCTCAACATCCCTTTGATGTCACTACTGGAAGAATACTTACTGAATCTCTTTTAGCAATGGTGGCCCCTTTGACCCTGCATTGTCTTGTTAATGGTGTGGATGCCCTCACATGCCATCAAGGCCAATGGGAACAAACCCAGTGCCTGGACTTCCTCAGGGGGAGCTAATATCAGGAGTCTGTAGGACTGCAAATTGCACCCCACACACACACACCCAAATAAGACAGTATATATACATCAATATTGTGTGCAATAGAGGACTGAGTAATTGCAGCCCATAATCAATATTTACTGAAGAGGAGGGGTCATTAAACATGCCGTTTCTCCTTTCAGTCTGCCTACTTGACAGGCATTAAAGCCCCCTCCTAACAAGTGGCACTTTACAGTTGACAACTGAAATGTAAATTCCCAGCTGTCCATAAGATGGCTCACATTCCCAAGACTGTCTAGGCAGTTGAAAGTATCTAAAGGGCCACAGGGGAGACTCTGTCATGACTGAGCTAGCCAGTATGTCCCATTCAGCATCGATGACCAAGGAGTCCCAGCCACAGTCTGCTCTCAACCTGTACATCTCTACCCAGCTGTCTTGGGAATTCCTAACAGCCCAAACAGTGCCAAGATGTTAGGCTGACCAGCTCATGTAGAGCCTGTCATGAGTTCCGACTGGTCTGGGCAATTGAGGGTCACTGTCACTGGTCAATTATCATGCATTCCTGAACGTTTGTGAGACATGGGACCAGCAGTCCGTCAGCAGCTATAAGGTGGGTTTTGTCACCTGACTGAGCTACTCCAGATTTTCGGCCTACTTTCATATGACTTGTGCTGTTAGGCAGCCTTACCTGGAAGTGGCTGAGCTATGCCACTTGATGCACAGGTGGTCTGAGTGCCAATGAAACATTTTGGGATCTGGAAAGTGTTTGTGCCATGGGGGTTATGCTGGAGCACCCAGTGACCATCTGGCACCAGGTTGCCTTGCTATGTCACCAAGAGAGAGAAGCCAGCACCATGACTGTCTTCATACAAAGGGAAATATTCTCTCCCAATACTTCACCTGAGCAAAGGACCATCCCGAAGCTTCCATCAAAGTTGTGGTCCCAATCAATGCAGTGGAAGGAAAGGCAGAGTGACATTGTCGTGCTGGTTGTGGATACCACACCCTTCCATATGTCCATCCACATGGTGCATTCACCTGCTTGCATTGGCAGGAAATAACACTACTTTTGGGGCTTACTTACTATCCTGATGTCAAAACAATTGACAATCAGACTGATTATTTACTGTAGACAGGACTTGGAAAACCTGTGTAAGGGTCTGTGTCTGACCTGCTGAGATAACCACACAGTTGAATGGGGCAGATGCAGTCTGAAGACAGACAGTTGTAGAGGTTCAGAGGGAGAGCAGGAAATGTAGTCAGTCTTTTAATAGTGGGGAAAGGGCAGGTTCAATTTTTAAAAGTTTGTTTTCCTGACAGGAGAAAGCCAGAAAATGAAACTAGGTAGAAATGCAGTTTCTTGAACCATGACCTACTATGTGATCCCATGTGCTTCTGGAGCCTGGGAATTGGCTCTGGGAATCCTTACCTATGGTCATCGTGGGGATGGCCATCCAGGGTCTTGACGATGGCATTTTCTGGAACTATTTTGTGCAGCTTGCATGAATCGAGAGGCATCTTTCCCTAATTTTCATGGCAGTGTATTCGGTTAGCAGTTCGTCATAAGGTGCTCCCCAGTGAGGTGGCACTGGGTGCTCTCTGAAGACTTGATGTGCCTTCCATATTCCATAGAAGGGGTGGTAAGACTTGTCAGTGGCACAGGCCATGTTCTTATTGTCTGTGGATGATATGACCCAAGTGTACCAGTTAGTTCTTGGTCCTGGATATGCATGGCATCAACTTGGTCATAGCAGTTATAAAGTTCACTCAATCAGTAATGAAAGTGTTAAGCATTCCTTTCTAAAATACAATTGCAAAGGGGCTCAGTCCCTGCCTGCTATCTGGGGCATTCCAAATCTCATTAAGGGCCAAGGACAATGATTCTAGACGTTCCAGGAAAGTTTGCAGATGGATTTTTCCTGAAGGACTTTGTGTCTAGTTTTTCATGTTCCATATATGTTTCCCTAATCCTCATATCCTCATCTTCCTCTTCTGTGATGATTGAAGATCATGTGGGGTATGAAATTCTAACGAATACCCCCAAGTCTTTCCAAGTAGGTAGTTTGTCTATGTGCTGAAGTGAGTTCCTTGGTCTGGCTAAATCCATAATGGAATGGGAAAACCAGGGACCATTTCAGGCATCACATTCTTTACCAGGGTCGTGGCATTGGCAGGTCCAGTCAGACAGCATCAGTCCATCCACCAAACATGCAGCCATTAACCAAAGAGGAAGCCAATTTGTCAAATCCATCTGGAGAGCCCCAGTGGGCAGGGAGGGGCTAGAGGGACTCCCTGAGGCCTGCAGATATTATACGGAACTTGGAGAGATTTACAAGTAGTGCCCTGGGAAATAATTTAGTCAGAGGTTTAGTGGATGCCTGGGAAGAACCCGCTGTCTCTCACTTTCTTAATTATCCCATCTGTTGGGGTTAGTGCAAGACCAAAGGAGAGAAGAATGTGGCCTCAGCAGGCCCACTAAACCCCAATGTACACCCCATCTAATCACTATCTGTCCACCTGTCTTTTTCACGTTGTGAGGAACTTACATGATAAACAATAGTCCAAGTTGGGGATAAAGACAGGCTTCTATAGTGGGGGAAAGGACAGGGGCCTGTGTTTTTTGCTGTGTATTTGACAGCCTTGTGAGCTCTGTCAGTCACTGGACAGATAGCATCAGTCTCCTCACAGTTTGGGCTGGAGAGTGACTATTAGCAATTTTAGCAGTAAGATCAGTTGTGTGCAATAAGGCAGCAATTACATGTCTGCTGGAAAAATGTCCTCTGGTACTCATGGGGGTTAGGAGCTGTGGGATTTCTAGAGGTTGCCAACAGCCCTGAAGACTCCAGAGTATGTCTGGAATGGCTGTGAATAGTGGTGGTCTTTCCCTTTGCGGATGTGCAAGCTTGGGAAAACCTGGGAGCGCAGTGGCTTAGACTGATTTTACAGCAGGCAGAGAGGACACCTGGAGTACTTCTAGTAGGGACACTGGCCTGCCTGGTTCCTATGTTTCCCCACATACAGAAGCAATCACAAAATAGAAGTCAGGGTGGGGCACCTGGGTGGCTCAGTTGGTTAAACTATGGACTAAGGCTCAGGTCAGGATCTCGCAGTTTGTGAGTTCAAGCCCTGCATCGGGCTCTGTACTGACAGCTAAGAGCCTGGAGCCTACTTCAGATTCTATGTCTCCCCCTCTCTCTACCCCTCCCCTGCTCACACTCTGTGTCTCTCTGTCTCTCAATAAGAAATAAATGTTAAAGAAAAAAAATTTTTAAATAGAAGTCAGGGTTGACCACCAGATATCCCAGAAATCATTCATGTAGCTGAGGGCAATTGTGTGGAATGAAGTAGGGTCTCCCCTTTTAAATTTTTTTAATGTTTATTTATTTTTGAGAGAAAGACAGAGTGTGAGTGGGGGAGGAGCGGAGAGAGAGGAGGACACAGAATCTGAAGCAGGCTCCAGGCTCTGAGCTGACAGCACAGAGCCAGATGCATGGCTCAAACTCACAAACCACGAAATCATGACCTGAGCTTAAGTAGGAGGCCCACCAACTGAGCCACCCAGGAGCCCTGTGTCTCCCTTTTTAGGGAGGGGAGTGGGATAGGGGGATTTAAAGTGTTAACATGACACAAGATGATGGAGGGGTTGGTCAGTGGCCAGCTGATAGGTAGGTGGTGGGCCTGGGAATTACAAATTTGTCAGAAAGGAACATAGAGGTGAGCGGGGATCTTAATGTATCCAGACAGCAGCTGTGGGGGGTGAAAGCATGCAGTGGTGCCTGATGGCCCAAGGTCTAATTTTCATGAGAAGAAAGTTATAGGACATATCCTAGAGGCACAGGTTGTCACAGGATACCTGCAGCCGCTGCATTCCATGGAATGAGAGGTGAAACATATTACTGATATTCAGCTGAGAGTTCGGGGTGTGCACAGAGCTAATATTAATGCTTTAAAGTAGGTTAATGCCTCAGAAAGCCATGAAAAGGAATCTGTGGCAGCATCAGGTAGGGGTGAAAGGCTCATATAGATACAGCAAGTTCAGTGAAGTTAGGGGGCTTTAGGAATCAATAGCCAGGTTTCCTTAGAAGTTTATGCAACTGCATTTTTGTACTGGTGAGAGGGATGCGAAAAACTGACAAGACACTTCGTGGGGACATTTGAAGCATGGTGACATACTCCTAGTTGGTAGTAGCTGTTTGCAACTATGGACATCAACAAGACAGGAGGGTGTATGGTCCTGTCTGGCTGGTGCTTTAGGAGGGTGGGGGCGTCTGCAAGGCTCCCTGCCCCTTTGGCAATGGAATGACAGACACTGACATACTGAACAAGAGTGCAGGCTTGGGTGCAGGTACAGAATGTAAGTCGGCTTCAAGAACTTGGAGAAATATTGAGCCCGATTTCGTTGGCTTCCCCAAGCATACACACAAAGAGAAAGTATAAGTGAGGGCGCAATGGCATTGCCAAGAAAGTTGAGCAAATGTTCATTCAAGTAATGCATCTTCATCACCAGGGATTGAGGCATGAATGCCAGCTCAGTTAGGGACGGAGGTTGGGGGATGCGGAATTTATGACAAAAGACTTTATGGCTCCTACATTGTACAAATCAGTAGCTTTGATTGCCATCTGAATCAATTATGTTCTTTCTTTACTCACAAGTTACATGGTGAGGAGGTAAAGCAAGAACATCATGTGGTAACAGAATCTTTCACAGGGTCAGGTCCTCCCGCTGCAGCAAGACAGGGCATGTGGCTACTTGTGGCAGGTGCCAGTACCTTTCCCAGGCACCTAGAGCACAAGCTAAGCATTAGACACATTCCATCCTCGTGTGCATATGAGGCCTAGACACTAGTGGGCACATCTTTAAGACTCATCCTCTGAGGAGCACTTTGAATGAAGGTGGGTCTCCATTAGGGAAAGGGGGAAGCTTGAGGTGTGGTCTGATGGCAGGGAAATGAGAACACCTTATTGTCCCTCCTGCATTTTGGATATTAACTCCTTTTTAATATTTTTTATTGTAATGTCTACCCTCCTATAGACTGCCTTCTAGCTCTGCAAATATTTGCTTGCCCCTTTTCTAGTATGGTATAGTCCCCCTTGCCTGCTTTGTTCTCTGTGACTTTGCTTTTATATCAAATAAATCATTCTCAAGTGAATGTCATCATATTTATCTTTCATGTTTTCTTTGAAGGCATTTAGGTTCAAGTGTTCTTCTTAATCCTTCACCCATTTTGAGATTTTTTTGTGTCGATGTATATGTATGAAGCAAGATTATGGCCAAATGTTATTATTTTGCATGTATATATCAATACTATTTTTTAATTTTTACTTTGTTTTTGAGGGAGAGACACAGATCATGAGTAGGGAGGCACAGAGATAGAGGCAGAAACAGAATCCAGGCCCTGAGCTGTCAGCAGGAGCCTGATGTGACGCTCAAACCCACAAACCATGAGATCATGACCTGAGTGGAAGTGGGATGCTTAACTGACCGAGCCACACAGGTGCCCCTACTCAACACTATGTTTAAGAGACACTATCCTCCCCTCACTGTGCATTGTTGGAAATCTCGTGGAGGATTTGCTGACTGCATCTGCAAACTTCTACTTCTGGGCTCCGTAATGAGCTCCACTGGCCTAAATGTCTCATTTGATGCCAGCAGCACACTGTTGTGGTTAATGTACCTCTGCAATATCTTTAGAAAGAGAGAAGTGTGATGTCTCCAGGTTCTCTCGACGTCATGATTGTTTTCTTGCTTCCATGTGTTGTGTGCTTTCATATGAATTGTATATTTTTCAGGTTCCTTAAAAAACTCATTGGCATTTTTATTGACATAACAAGAGAAACATAAAAATAACATAAAAAGATAAAGCAGACAGAAAGTAGAGTCTATCACAAATACAGAAAACAAATCAATTACATAAAAATTTGTATTTGGAAAAGGAAGTAAAATTTGAAAAAAAATAGGTAGCCTGGGGAAATAGGGAAGACTCAAACAAATGCAATCAGAATTGAAAGAGGAGACATAACTGAACTAAAGACATGAAAAGGATCATTAAAGAAAAACTTAGATATTTATAGGCCAACAATTAGATCACCAGGAACAAATTACACATTTTATGCCATAATGTAGTCCAGCAAGACTGTTTCATGGAAAATTACAAAATGAACAAAAGAAAAATTAATAAGATTTCTCTAGCTAAAACCTCACCTTCCAAATAATCTGCATAGGAGTCCTTAGCTTTATTAAAACTTCTACTAAGTATTTAAAGAGGTATTAATGCCAATGTTCCTCAAACTATTACAAACCACTGATAAAAACCAGCACTCCCAAATGCATTTTGTGAGGACAGCATTGCTCTCACACCAAAGCCAAAGAAAGACACCAGAAGAAGGGAAACTACAGGTAACTATCTCAAATGAACATACAAGCAAAATTCCTTCACAAAATCTGAGCATACTGAATTCAACAGAACATTGAGAGGGCCATACAACATAATCCAGTGTGATTCACTCCAGGGATGCAAGGATCCTTCAATATACACAGTTGCATAAATGTGATGTCCTCCATTAACAGAGGGAATGATTGAATCAAAGCTATTCTTAATTGATTCAAAAAAAATTAGACAAAATTCAACATATGTTCATCAATTAAAAATAACCCAATTAAAAAGGAACTGAAGGAGATTACCTCCACATGATCATAGCCACTATGAAAAGCCCACACCTGACAGCATATTGAACGGTAAAATGCTGAAGGCTTTCCTGTCAAATCAGGAGCCAGGCAATGATGGTCACCCCTAACATAAGTATTCCCCATGATAACGTGAAGAATACATATGCCACCTCAAACTATGTCATCTTGTCACATTGCTTATTTGGATGAAAGTCACTTGAGAAATAGTCCAAGTACACTCAGACTCTCCATCATCCCTTGACAGAAGGATATACATCTCCCTTCCATATACCAAGAGGGAAGAACCATCCTTAGCACCAGAATAAGGACACAGGCACAAGAAGGCTGTGCAAACAAGCCTAGTTACTTGGTGACTAACATAATACCCCAAACTTAACTCTTGCCAAATCCAATGTTTTGTTGTCTGAAAGTCACAAGGGCCACCTGCTTTGTCCTTTTTCTGGGTGTCATATCATTAGGAAGGCCATGCACTTACAAAATGAAATTTAGTCTCTCCTGTAGATGTGTCTTATGTCAATTGAATCCTTACACTGTCTAAATCCCAGAAGAAAAGAAGGGAAAAGCTTTCTTCTCCAACAACTGGAAGACGTAACCAGAAAAAATAGGGAATAAAAAAAATAAAAGACATTTAAATCAGTAGGAAGGAAGAAAAATTACCTGTTTGCAGATGACATGATCTTAAACATAACAAAACACTTGAGATACCACTAAAACTTAGAACTAATTTTAACAATGAGGGAAATTGCAGGATACAAAATGAACAACAACACCAAAAAGGCACCTGTGATTGTACGCACCAACATGGAAATATATGCAAAACAAATAACAAAATTATACAAGTGAAAATGACACAGAATAAAGAATTTTGGATTAAATTTCAAAAAATATGTAAAACACTTGTAGAGTGAAAATGACCTTTGTTGATGAAAGACCTGGAAAAATGCACACACGCCTGCAAATATACCTGTGCTCTCTGATTGGAATTATTTATATTGTCACAGCACCATCTACACAAACTAAACTACAAGTGCGTCCCAAACCCTGTCGTTCACTTTTAAAGAATCAAATCAAAGTCTTGGGTTTGATATATATGTCAGAGCACATGCAAATGGGGTCATTTCTGTGTTGATAAAACCAGCCCATCCCAGACTCTGCAGCTGGGAGAGGAGCCCCCAGCCCGGGAGTCACAGGTGTTCCCATTCTATGATCAGGACAGAACAGACACCTCACCATGGAGTTTGTGTTTGGCTGGGTGTTCCTGGTTGCTCTTTTAAAAGGTAATTCATGGTGAACGAGAGACACAGAGCATGTGAGTGGATATGAGTGAGAACCAGTGGATGTGTGACAGTTTCCTGACCAACATGTCTTGTGTCTGCAGGTGTCCAGTGGGACGTGCAGCTGTTGGGGTCTGGGGGAGACCTGGTGAAGCCTGGGGGGTCCAGAGACTCATCTGTGTAGTCTCTGGATTCACCTTCAGTAGATATGGAATGAGCTGGGTCTGCAAGGCTCCAGGAAAGGGACTCCAGTGGGTCGCATATATTTATGATGATGGAAGTAGCACATACTACGCAGACTCCGTGAAGAGCCGATTCACCCAGAACACCCTCTATCTGCAGATGAACAACCTGAGGGCCGAGGACAAGGCCACATATTACTGTGCAAGAGACAAGGTGAGGGTACCTCACTGGGAGCCCAGACACAAACATCCCTGCAGGAAGGGATCATCACCACGAAGGAGTGCACACTATGCACAATTTTGCTTTGTGTTGCCAGGAGCAGGTGAAGATGGAGGTTACAGGCAGGTTTCCTATCAGGGTCTGGGGCTTCCTGTCCACACAGCAGTTTCTCCAGGGAGCCTCTCTGGACACAGGATTCTGTGTTTACCTACTAACTGTGTGAAATAGATCATTGTTGTCATAGGAAAACTACCCTAACATGCACAAAGACACAGTTGTTTGCATTGCTTACTCCTGCCCCTCAACATGAGTGAATTACAGATTTCCTGAGACACAATAGCTGAACATTTACATGAGTCCCAGATGCACTCCCTGTGAAGCCAGGACCATAGGATCCCACAGCTCCCCATTATCTTCACCCAGCCCTTATCCCAATCAAACAACGTGACACTTCCTTCATGGCACTTTGCTACTCAGGACTTTAAATGAGATACAGCTCTATTCAATTCCTCTAAACAAGAGATAAATCATCTTCATGTATTAGTGATGTATTCCCTTGAGCAACAGAACCCAAAGAACATTGGTTTCCAAGACAAAATATGTTGAGATTTCCCATGATCTACCGTCACAAGTTGGGGACCCAGGAAAACCAGTGGTGTAATTCTCGCCTGATTCTGAACTAGTGTCTAGTCTCAGAACCTGCAGAGCTGATGATGTAACTCTAAGAACAAGGGCAGGAGGAGATTAATGTTCCAGTTCAAACAAGCACATGGGAAGTAAAAATGAGGGAATTCTTCCTCTCTCTGCAACGGATTCTACTCAGAACTATAATGGAATGGGTGATGCCCAGACAGAAAGAAACCATGGATGGAAATGTCAGTCTCTTCTGCTAACTCATCACAGACATACACAGAAACAGTCGTGATTCTGGACACCCATGACACAGTCAAGATGACACATAAAGGTAATCATGACACGTCAACCAGCTGTAAATGTCGAGTTCAAAGACTGAAGATTTAGAAGTCCAAGCCATCACTGGGGTGGAGCTGGGTGGGCATAGCTATGCTGCTGTGGAGGAGCCACGAGGCCCATAGGGACTGCTGCGGTTTGAAGATCCCCTATTTGGGAGCCAGGACATTGCCTCTTGTGGGGCAGGAGAGTTGACAGGCAACATTGCACTGCCCTGGTCATTAGTACAGGAGCCTCTGCTGAGAGCAGCTAACTGAATGCTGCCTTCTTGTTTTTCCTCATCATGAACTCCAATCCCCTAGTGTTCATGCAACTGCCCTTCTGGGATAACCAGCTCCAGCCACGACACAGCGAGACAATCTCCCAGAGGATCAGTGGGGTCCCTGTCATATTGAGTATACAATTTGGTGTATTCAAACCCAGCTAGAGCTCCTGAGATAAAACATAAGAGCTCTGAGCTGCCAGGTGGGCCAATGGATTGGACACAGACAGGGTGAAGGCCGGGTTCTGAAGCAAGCCTGGGACCCATGAGTACAGATTGTTCTCTCTGTGGGAGGGCTTCCTGAACAGGGGTAGCTGGGAACTCCAACTGCAGGGACTAGAGGGGGAGCCGATGCCAATATTTCCTCCCACCAATTATCATGGACATAATTCAGTGAGCAGCACAACACCCCCCAGTAGATACTGAGCCATTGACACCAAGCTATACCCCCCTTGCCTTCCTCAGGTGCTTCCTTACTAGGGAAAGAGTGCCTAGAACCCAGACCACCATTGCACCCCTCCCTCCAAAGACCACCATATACCCACACAGGCACCAAGTCTACTGACCATATAGTGAGGAATAGCTTCACCTATAGGGGAGATAGGAATTAGCCTTTTTTAATAATGAGAACAAACTCACCTAGTTAAAACTCACAACACTATGGACAAAGTTGAAAAACTCCCCACTAGAGGCAAGGAAAACTCTGCAGAGGACTGACCTGAGGGACAGAGCAGCCAATACATGACAGCACAGTGTACACAGCACATGCAAGAAATGCTTCCAGAATGTCAGGTCCTCAACAGTATATAAACATTTCTCAATAAATACACTACTCTAGAAGCATAAAACATGACAGGATTTTCCTAAAACACTTAAGAAAGCGGAGACATAGACACACACCATGGTGGAGGAATTCATTCCATGAGAAAAACAATAAAAGGACATTGCCAGGGATATAATTAAAACACATATAAACAATTTGCCTCAAACAGAATTTAAAACATATCATAAGGAAACAAAACTTTTAAAAACTATCATAAGGATACTAGCTGTGCTTGAGGAAAGCCTAAAAGAGAAGAAGATACCCTGACTGCAGATGGAAAAGACCTATATCCCAGTCAGGCTGAAATTTTTAAAATCCTGTAACCAAGATATGAAACTGATTGGATATAATGAACTCAACGCAGAAAGAAGCATATGAATGAGTAAGTGACATGGAAGATAAAATTTTGTGAGAAATGAAGCAGGAAAGAAGAGGAAAATTAAAATATTGCCTCACAAACGTATACTTGGGGAATCAGCAACTCCATAAAGTGTAATAAAATTCTTTTCAAAGGAGTCCCAGAAGAAGAGAGGGAGAAAGAAGGGGAGAAGTTTTATCTGAATGCATTAGAGTGGAAAGTTTCCACTAAATGGTGAAGGAAACAGATGTCTACATCTATGAATCACAGAAAACGCCCATTAAAATTAAAAAAAAAAAGCTGGCCAACTCTGAGACATAACATAGTAAAATTCACAAAATACACAGATTAAAAAAAAAACCTATAAGCATGAAGACAGAAGAGTTTGCTAACAAATATGGGAAGATAAAAAAAGATTATGGCAGAAGTGTCCACAGAAACCTGTAGGCAAGAAGGGAGTGGCAAGATATCCTCAAAAGCTCAGTTGAAGATTAGGCAGTCAATGGGGGAATTGATGATGGCGGAACAACATGGAAGATTTTTGTGTGTCTCGTGTCCATGAAATACAGCCAGAACAACACTAAATCATCCTACACACCTTGAAATCTGATTGAGGATTAACACAGGAATCTGCACAACCTGAATCACAGAATTCCACAAGTACGTGGTGCAGAGAGGTGACCTTGGGGAGCGAGAAGCTGCAGAAAGGGAGGTGCTTTTGTGGGCGGAAAGAGGACGGAGCCTGGAGAGTGGGGGAGAATACAGGAAAAGCACCCCTCCCCAAAAGCAGCTGGAGAGAAAGTGGAAAATGGGAAACAGCCACAGGGACTAAACTAAAAAGGGAGAAAGGAGAAAGGAGAGTGTGTAAATCCCACTAAGACTGTAAACAAGGGGAGTGCAAAGGCTGCAACTCTGTAGCTTGAAACCTAGAGGTGCTCTGGTGGGAAGGGAGAAACCCAGGAACAGAGAGGGGTCTGGGATGTTCTCAGGCCACACGGGGAGAGGAGGTTCCACTGCTGTAAGGACATTTGGTGGAGACTGCCAAAGCCACCTGCTCCCAGCAGATCCCAGAAAATGGCCACATTCTCTGGTGCTGGAACAAGGTAATTTAGGGTGAAGCCTGGTGCCAGATGTGTGTTGTGATTTTCCATAATCCCTGAAATGCTGTTGCTACACTCTCTCACAAACTTTTTCTGGGGCGGGCTGGCACCTGACCACAGTCTCGGGGCACCAGCAACAACAGGGTCCAGCAAGCGTTCCTGGGTGCAGCCAATAATTCGCCATTGCTTATTCAGCCATTGCTCGGTGAGACCCTCCCACAGAGGGGCAGAACAGGTCAAAGCCACAGTCCTTTGGACGTAAGGGGCTGGGGAAAACAGCCCATCTGAGACAAAACTTGGGAGAGAGGTGCGGCCTGGGGCCCTGTACAGAGAGTGAAGGAGCGGGTAGTGGACGAGAGCTGAAGACAGAAGACGGGTGCACAATTGCTGATCCAGGAGAACAGACTGGGTAGCTGGGTGGCGCCATTGTCACCTCTCCTGCACATGTGCATTCACACCTACAAGTACTTCAACAATCCACCCACAGGGGCTAGTTGCACCTTTTAGTGGAGAGCAGAGCCGTTACACTGAGCACCCCCCCCCCCCAAGGGGGCCAACATGGCTCTTCAGGAACACAAGTCTCACTGCCCTGGCTTAGTTTATTGACTATAAAGAGCTACATAGACTGACATCTAGGGGATAACGAAGTAATTTCAGTCCTGCTTCAATCTGTTAGCAGGTTCATCTAGTCAATTTTCTTTCTTTTTTTTCTTTTTCTCTTTTACACTTTTCTTTTTCTCAAATGCAGAAAGAGAAAAAATTCATTTTTATTATCAATTTTTATTAAAAACATTTTTATTTAATTTTTATTACTATATTTTTTACATTTGTGTAATTTCTTTTGAAATTCTATTTTACTTCTGTCATTTGTTTTTAGTCTACTTCAGTGTATTCCCTTTTCAAATTTCCAAACAATTTCCTTCTTATTTTTTCTTTTTCTTTTTTTCTCATCATCGTTTCTGTTATTTTTCTTGGAAGCAGAAAGAGAAAAACTTCATTTTACTTTCAATTTCTATTAAAATATTTTATTTAATTTTATAATATATTGATTGCTTTTATGTAATTTTTTTCAAATTCTATTTTAGTTCCATCATTTTCTTTTAGTCTACTACAGTGTATTCACTTTTTGAATTTTCAAAAGATTTCCTTTTTTCCTTTTTTTATGTTTTTTCTCCTTTTCATTTCTTTTTCCTTGAATACATAAAAAGAAAAAAAATCACATTTATTTTTAATTTTTATTAAAAATATTTTCCTTAATTTTTCTACTATATTCTTTACTTTTGTGTATATTTTTTCAAACTCTATTTTACTCCCTTCATATCATTTTAGTCTATTTCAGTGTATTCATTTTTTCTAATTATCAAATTATTTCCTTTTTTTCTCCCTCCCTTTTTTTTTCTGTAATCGGTCAAACAACTTTCAACACCCAGAAAAAAACATATCTAGGATCTAACATCATCTATTCGATTTCTGTGTGTGTGTGTGTGTGTTTAATTTTTAATTTTAATATTTTTGTAATTTTATCTTATTTCAATTTTGCGACATTATTTCCTTTTCTCCCATTAAAATGACAAATGAAGGAATTCACCCAAAAAGAAAGACCACGAAGAAACGACAGCCAGGGATTTAACCAACACAGATACAAGCAAGATGTCTGAACAAGAATTTAGAATCACGATAATAAGAATACTAGCTAAAAATGGTCAAAAATAGATTATAATCCCTTTCTGTAGAGATAAAATAAGTAAAAAATAGCCAGAATGAAATTAAAAATGCTATAACTGAGCTGCAATCACGGATGGATGAAGCGGTGGCACGGATGGATGAGGCAGAACAGAGAATCAGGGATATAGAGGACAAACTTATAGGAATAATGAAGAAGAAAAACAAGAGGGAAATTAAGGCAAAAGAGCAAGACTTAAGAATTAGAGAAATCAGCGACTCATTAAAAAGGAACAACATGAGAACCATAGGGGTCCCAGAAGTGGAAGACACAAATAGGAGTGGAAGTATTATGTGAGCAAATCATAGCAGAAAACTTTCGTAACCTGGGCAAAGACACACACATCAAAATCCAGGAAGCACAGAGAACTCCCATTAGACTCAACCAAAACTGAACATCAACAAGGCACATCATAGTCAAATTGACAAAGTACTCAGGCAAAGAGAATCATAAAACCAACAGGGAAAGAAAGTCCCTAACCGGCAAGGGAAGACAGATCAGGTTTGCAGCAAACCTATCCACAGAAACTTGGCAGGTGAGACATGAGTGGCAGGATATATTCAGTGTGCTAAATCAGAAAAATATGCAGCCAAGAATTCTGTATCCAGCAAACCTGTCATTCAAAATAGAAGGAGAGATGAAAATATTCCCATACAAACAAAAATTAAATGAGTTTGTTACCACTAAACCAGCCCTGCAAGAAATTTTAAGGGGGACTAGCTGAGGGGAGAAAAGATGAAAATATATCTGTATAAATAAATACCAAAAGCAACAAAGATTAGAAAGACCAGAGAACACCACCAGAAACTCCAACTCCACAAGTATCATATTGGCAATAAATTCATATCTTTCAGTACTCATTCTAAATGTCAATGGACTCAGTGTCCCAATCAAAAGACATAGGGTAACAGAATGGATAAGAAAACAAGATTCATCTATATGCTTTTTACAAGAGACCTACTTTAGACCTAAAGACACCTCCAGATTGAAAATAAGGGGATGGAGAATCATCTATCATGCTAATGTTCAACAAAAGAAAGCCGGAGTAGCCATACTTACATCAGACAGTCTAGACTTTAAAATAAACACTGTATCAAGAGATGCAGAATGGCATTATATCATTCATAATCAAGGGGTCTATCCACCAAGGAGACCTAACAATTGTAAACATTTATGCACCAAATATGAGAGCATACAAATATATAAATCAATTAATCACACACATAAATAAACTCATCGATAAGTATACCATAAAAGTAGGAGACTTCAACACCCCACTCACAACAATGGACAGACCATCTCATCAAAAAATCAATAAGAAAACAATAGCTTTGAATGACACACTGGACCAGATGGACTTAACAGATATATTCAGAACATTTCCTCCTAAAGCAACAGAATATGCATTCTTCTCCAGTGCACATGGAACGTTCTCCAGAATAGACCATATACTGGGACACAAATCAGTCCTATGTAAGTACAAAAATATCGAGATTATACCGTGCATATTTTCAGACCACAACACCATGAAACTCAAAATACACCACAAGAAAAAATTTGGAAAGGTAACAAATAATTAGAGACTGAAGAACATCCTACTAAAGAATGAATGGGCTAACCAAGAAGTTAAAGAGGAAATTAAAAAGTATATGGAAGTCAATGAAAAGGATAACACCACAACCCAGGACCTCTGGGATGCAGCAAAGGTGGTCATAAAAGGAAAGTATATAGCAATCCAGGTCTTTCTATGGAAGGAATAAAGATCTCAGATACACAACCTAACTTTATGCCTTAAGGAGTTGGAAAAGAACAGCAAATAAAACCCAAAACCAGCAGACGAGAGGGAATAATAAAGATTAGAACAGATATTAATGCTATCGAAACAAAAATACAGTAGAACAGATCAATGAAACTAAAACCTGCTTCCCTGAAAGAATTAATAAATTGATAAGCCACTATCCAGTTTGATCAAAAAGAAAAAGGAAAGGACCCAAATAAATAAAATCAAGAATGACAGAGGAGAGATCACAACCAACAAAACAGAAATAAAAACAGTAATAAGAGAATATTATGAGCAATTATATGCCAATAAAATGGGTAATGTGGAAGAAAGGGAAAAATTCCAAGAAACATATACACTACCACAACTGAAACAGGAAGAAATAGAAAATTTGAACAGACCCATAACCAGTAAGGAAATCGAATTAGTAATAAAAAATCTGCCAAAAGACAACAGTCCAGGACCAGAGGGCTTTCCAGGGGAATTCTACCAAACATTTAAGGAAGAGTTAACACCTATTCTCTTGAAACTGTTCCAAATAATAGAAATGGAAGGAAAACTTCCAAACTCTTTCCATGAAGCCAGCATTACCTTGATTCCTAAAGAAAACAGAGACCACACTAAAAAGGAGAAATATAGACCAATTTCCCTGAATATGGATGCAAAAATCCTCAACAAGATATTAGCCAGACAGAAACATTAAATATTAACAAAATTATTCACCATGACCAAGTGGGATTTATACCTGGGATGCAGGGCTGGCTCAATATCAGCAAAACAATTAACGTGATTAATCACAGCAATAAAGAAAGGACAGGAACCATATGATCCTGTCAATAGATGCAGAGAAACCAGTTGACAAAATACGACATCCTTTCTTGAAAAAAACCCTCAAGAAAGTAGGGATAGAAGGACCATACCTCGAGATCATAAAAGCCATACATGAACGTCTCAACGCTAATATCATCTTCAATGGGGAAAAACTGAAAGCTTTCCCCCTAAGGTCAGGGACAACACAGGGATGTCCACTCTCGCCACTGTTATTCAACATAGTATTGGAAGTCTTAGCCTCTGCAATCAGACAACACAAAGAAATAAAAGGCATCCAAATCGTCCAGGATAAGGTCAAACTTTCACTCTTCACAGATGACATGATACTCTATACGGAAAACCCAAAAGATTCCACCAAAAAAATGCCAGAATTGACTCATGAATTCAGCAAGTTGCAGGATATAAAATCAACACAGAGAAACTGGTTGCATTCCTATACACCAACAATGAAGCTACAGAAAAAGAAATGGAATCAATCCGATTTACAGTTGCACCAGAAACCATAAGATACCTAGGAATAAATCTAACCAAAGAGACAAAAAAATCTATACACTGAAAACTACAGAAGGCTTATGAAAGTAATTGAAGAAGACAAAAAATGAAAGAAGATTCCAGGCCCCTGGATAGGAAGAACAAATATTGTTAAAATGCCAATAGTAACCAAAGCAATCTACATATTCAATGCAATCCCGATCAAAGTGACACCAGCATTCTAGACAATAATCCAGAGCTAGACAAATAATCCTAAAATTTTTATGGAACAGAAAAGACCCAGAATAGCCAAGGCGATCTTGAAAAACAAAACCAAAGCAGGAGGCATCACAATCCCAGACTTCAAGCTATACTACAAAGTCGTAATCATCCAGACAGTATGTTACTGGCACAACAGGAGGCACTCGGGCACGTGGGTGGATCAGTCGGTTAAGCATCCGATTTTGACTCAGGTCACAATGTCGTGGTTCAAGAGTACGAGTCCCACATTGGGCTATGTGCTGACAGCTCAGACTCTGGAGCCTGCTTCGGATTCTGTGTCCCCGTCTCTCTCTGCCCCTCCCCTGCACATGCTCTGTCTCTGTCTCTCAAAAGTAATAAATAAATGCCAAAAAAAAAAAAAAACAAAACAAGAACAGACATTCAGATCAATGGAACAGAATAGACAACCCAGAAATGGACCCACAAACGTATGACCACCTAATCTTTGAAAAAGCAGGAAAGAATATCCATGGAATAAAGACCGTTTCTTCAGCAAGTGGTGCTGGGAAAACTGGACAGCGACATGCAGAAAAATAAACTTGGACCACTTTCTTACGCCATTCACAAAAATAAACTCAAAATGGATGAAAGACTTCAATATAGGTCAGAAGGCTATCAAACGCCTCGAGGAGAAAGCAAGCAAAAACATCTTTAATCTTGGCTGCAGCAACGTGCAGCCCTGCAGACATGTCCCTGGAGACAAGGGAAACAAAAGCAAAAATTAACTACTGGGATCTCATCAAAATAATAAGCTTCTGCACAGTGAAGGCAACAATCAGCAAAACTAAAAGGCAACTGACAGAATGGGAGAAGATATTTGCAAATGACATCTCAGATAAAGGGTTAGTATCCAAAATCTATAAAGAACTTACCAAACTCAACACCCAAAAAACAAATAATCCAGTGAGGAAACGGGCAAAAGACATGAATAGACACTTCTCCAAAGAAGACATCCAGACGGCCAACCGACACATGAAAAAATGCTCCACATCACTCATCAACAGGGAAATACAAATCAAAACCCTAATGAGATATCACCTGACACTTGTCAGAATGGAGAACATTAACAACTCAGGCAACAACAGATGTTGGTGAGGATGCAGAGAGAGGATCTCTTTTGCATTATGGGTGGCAATGCAAGCTGATGCAGCCACTCTGGAAAACACTATGGAGGTTCCTAAAAAACTAAAAATAGAACCACCCTATGACCCAGAAATTGCACTGCTAAGCATTTATCCACGGGATACAGGTATGCTGTTTTGAAGGGACACATGCACCTGCATATTTATAGCAGCACTATCAACAATAGCCAAAGTATGGAAAGAGCCCAAATGTCCATCGATGGATGAATGGAAAAAGAAGATGTGGTATATATATACAATGGAGTATTACTCGGCAATCCAAAAGAATGAAATCTTGCCAATTGGAACTACATGGATGGAACTGGAGGGTATTATGCCAAGTGATATTAGTTAGAGAAAGACAAAAATCATATGACTTCACGCATATGAGGACTTTAGAGACAAAACAGATGAACAAAATGGAAGGAAAACAAAAATAATATAAAAACATGAAGGAGACAAAGCATAAGAGACTAATAAATGTGGGGAACAGAGGGTTACTGGAGGGGTTGTGGGGAGGATGGGCTACATGGGTAAGGGGAAGTAAGGAATCTACTCCTGAAATCATTGTTGCACTATATGCTAACTAATTTGTATGTAAATTTTTAAAAAGAAAAATAATTAATTACTTTTAAAAACTTTATTATTTTTTTAAATATTAATATTTGTTATGACTCCTTCAGGGTTTTTTTATTTCTTTTTTTTCAATATATGAAATTTATTGTCAAATTGGTTTCCATACAACACCCAGTGCTCATCCCAAAAGGTGCACCCTCAATACCCATCACCCACCATCCCCTCCCTCCCACCCCCCATCAACCCCCAGTTTGTTCTGTTTTTAAGAGTCTCTTATGCTTTGGCTCTCTCCCACTGTAACCTCTTTCTTTTTTCCTTCCCCTACCCCATGGGTTTCTGTTAAGTTTCTCAGGATCCACATAAGAGTGAAAACATGGTATCTGTCTTTCTCTGTATGGCTTATTTCACGTAGCATCACACTCTCCAGTTCCATAAACGTTGCTACAAAGGGCCATATTTCATTCTTTCTCATTGCCATGTAGTACTCCATTGTGTATATAAACCACAATTTCTTTATCCATTCATCAGATGATGGACATTTAGGCTCTTTCCATAATTTGGCTATTGTTGAGAGTGCTGCTATAAATATTGGAGTACAAGTGCCCCCTATGCATCAGCACTCCTGTATCCCTTGGGTAAATTCCTAGCAGTGCTATTGCTGGGTCATAGGGTAGGTCTATTTTTAACATTTTGAGGAACCTCCACACTGTTTTCCAGAGTGGCTACACCAGTTTGCATTCCCACCAAGAGTGCAAGAGGGTTCCCGTTTCTCCACATCCTCGCCAGCATCTATAGTCTCCTGATATGTTCATTTTGGCCACTCTGACTCGCGTGAGGTGACATCTGAGTGTGGTTTTGATTTTTATTTCCCTGATGAGGAGCGACGTTGAGCATCTTTTCATGTGCCTGTTGGCCACCTAGATGACTTCTTTAGAGAAGTGTCTATTCATGTTTTCTGCCCATTTCTTCACTGGGTTATTTGGTTTTCGGGTGTGGAGTTTGGTGAGCTCTTTATAGATTTTGGATACTAGCCCTTTGTCCGATATGTCATTTGCAAATATCTTTTCCCATTCCGTTGGTTGCCTTTTAGTTTTGTTGGTTGTTTCCTTTGCTGTGCAGAAGCTTTTTATTTTCATAAGGTCCCAGTAGGTCATTTTTGCCTTTAATTCCCTTGCCTTTGGGGATGTGTCGAGTAAGAGATTGCTACGGCTGAGATCAGAGAGGTCTTTTCCTGTTTTCTCCTCTAGGGTTTTGATGGTTTCCTGTCTCACATTCAGGTCCTTTATCCATTTTGAGTTTATTTTTGTGAATGGTGTGAGAAAGTTGTCTAGTTTCAATCTTATGCATGTTGCTGTCCAGTTCTCCCAGCACCATTTGTTAGAGACTGTCTTTTTTCCATTGGATATTCTTTCCTGCTTTGTCAAAGATTAGTTGGCCATATGTTTGTGGGTCTAGTTCTGGGGTTTCTCTTCTATTCCATTGGTCTATGTGTCTGTTTTTGTGCCAATACCATGCTGTCTTGATGATGAGAGCTTTGTAGTAGAGGCTAAAGTCTGGGATTGTGATGCCTCCTGCTTTGGTCTTCTTCTTCAAAATTACTTTGGCTATTCGGGGCCTTTTGTGGTTCCATATGAATTTTAGGATTGCTTGTTCTAGTTTCAAGAAGAATGCTGGTGCAATTTTGATAAGGATTGCATTGAATGTGTAGATATCTTTGGGTAGTATTGACATTTTGACAATATTTATTCTTCCAATCCATGAGCACAGAATGCTTTTCCATTTCTTTATATCTTCTTCAATTTCCTTCATAAGCTTTCTATAGTGTTCAGCATACAATTCTTTTATATCTTTGGTTAGATTTATCCCTAGGTATTTTATGCTTCTTGGTGCAATTGTGAACGGGATCAGTTTCTTTATTTGTCTTTCTATTGCTTCATTGATAGTGTATAAGAATGCAACTGACTTCTGTACATTGATTTTCTATCCTGCAACTTTGCAAAATTCAAGTATCAGTTCTAGCAGACTTTTGGTGGAGTCTATCGGATTTTCCATGTATAATATCATGTCTTCTGCAAAAAGTGAAAGATTAACTTCATCTTTGCCAATTTTGATGCCTTTGATTTCCTTTTCTTGTCTGATTGCTGATGCTAGAACTTCCAACACTATGTTAAACAACAGCGGTGAGAGTGGACATCCCTGTCGTGTTCCTGATCTCAGGGAAAGAGGTCTCAGTTTTTCCCCATTGAGGATGATGTTAGCTGTGGGCTTTTAATAAATAGCTTTCATGATCTTTAAGTATGTTCCTTCTATCCCAACTTTCTCGAGGGTTTTTATTAAGAAAGCATGCTGAATTTTGTCAAAGGCCTTTTCTGCATCGATTGACAGGATCATATGGTTCTTCTCTTTTTTTTTATTAATGTGATGTGTCACATTGATTGATTTGCGAATGTTGACCCAGCCCTGCAGCCCAGGAATGAATCGCACTTGATCATGGTGAATAATTCTTTTTATATACTGTTGAATCTGATTTGCTAGTATCTTACTGAGAATTTTTGCATCCATATTCATCAGGGATATTGGCTTGTAGTTCTCTTGTTTTACTGAGTCTCTGGTTTAGGAATCAAAGTAATACTGGTTTCATCGAATGACTCTGGAAGTTTTCCTTCCCTTTCTATTTTTTGGAATAGCTTGAGAAGGATAGGTATTATCTCTGCTTTAAACATCTGGTAGAACTCCCCTGGGAAGCCATCGGGTCCTGGACTCTTATTTGTTGGGAGATTTTTGATGACTGATTCAATTTATTCGCTGGTTATGGGTCTGTTCAAGCTTTCTGTTTCCTCCTGATTGAGTTTTGGAAGTGTGTGTGGGTGTTTAGAAATTTGTCCATTTCTTCCAGGTTGTCCAGTTTGTTGGCATATAATTTTTCATAGTATTCCCTGATAAATGCTTGTATCTCTGAAGGATTGGTTGTAATAATTCCATTTTCATTCATGATTTTATCTATTTGAGTCATCTCCCTTTTCTTTTTGAGAAGGCTGGCTAGAGGTTTATCAATTTTGTTTATTTTTTCAAAAAACCAACTCTTGGTTTCGTTGATCTGCTCTACAGTTTTTTTTAGATTCTATATTGTTTATTTCTGCTCTGATCTTTATTATTTCTCTTCTGCTGGGTCTAGGGTGTATTTGCTGTTCTGCTTCTATTTCCTTTATGTGTGCTGTTAGATTTTGTATTTGGGATTTTTCTTGTTTCTTGAGATAGGCCTGGATTGCAATGTATTTTCCTCTCAGGACTGCCTTCGCTGCATCCCAAGGCGTTTGGATTGTTGTATTTTCATTTTCATTTGTTTCCATATATTTTTAAATTTCTTCTCTAATTGCCTGGTTGACCCACTCATTCGTTAGTAGGGTGTTCCTTAACCTCCATGCTTTTGGAGGTTTTCCAGACTTTTTCCTGTGGTTGATTTCAAGCTTCATAGCATTGTGGTCTGAAAGTATGCATGGTATAATTTCAATTCTTGTATATTTATGAAGAGCTGTTTTGTGACCCAGTATGTGATCTATGTTGGAGAAGGTTCCATGTGCACTCGAGAAGAAAGTATATTCTGTTGCTTTGGGATGCAGAGTTCTAAATATATCTGTCAAGTCCATCTGATCCAATGTCTCATTCAGGGCCCTTGTTTCTTTAGTGACTGTGTGTCTAGGTGATCTATCCATTTCTGTAAGTGGAGTGTTAAAGTCCCCTGCATTTACCACATTCTTATCAATAAGGTTGCTTATGTTTGTAATTATTTTATATATTTGGGGGTCCCAATATTCAGCGCATAGACATTTATAATTGTTAGCTCTTCCTGATGGATAGACACTGTGATTATTATATAATGCCCTTCTTCATCTCTTGTTACAGCCTTTAAAGTCTAGTTTGTATAAGTATGGCTACTCCAGCTTTCTTTTGCCTTCCAGTGGCATGATAAATAGTTCTCCATCCCCTCACTCTCAATCTGAAGGTATCCTCAGGTCTAAAATGAGTCTCTTGTAGACAGAAAATAGATGGGTCTTGTTTTTTTTATCCATTCTGATATCCTATGTCTTTTGGTTGGCACATTTAGTCCATTTATATTCAGTGTAATTATAGAAAGATATGGGTTTATAGTCATTGTGATGTCCATAGGTTTCATGCTTGTAGCTATGTCTCTGTTACTTTGTCTCACAGGATCCCCCTTAGGGTCTCTTGTAGGGCTGGTTTAGTGGTGATGAATTCCTTCAGTTTTTGTTTGTTTGGGAAGACCTTTATCTCTCCTTCTATTCTAAATGACAGACTTGCTGGATTAAGGATTCTCGGCTGCATATTTTTTCTGTTCATCACATGGAAGATCTCCTGCCATTTCTTTCTGGCCTGCCAAGTTTCAGTAGAGAGATTGGTCACGAGTCTTATAGGTCTCCCTTTATATGTTAGAGCACGTTTATTTCTAGATGCTTTCAGAATTTTCTCTTTATCTTTGTATTTTACCAGTTTCACTATGATATGTCATTCAAAGATCGATTCAAGTTACGTCTGAAGGGATTTCTCTGTGCCTCTTGGATTTCAATGCCTTTTGCCTTCCCCAGATCAGGGAAGTTCTCAGCTATTATTTCTTCAAGTACACCTTCAGCACCTTTCCCTCTCTTTTCCTCCTCTGGAATACCAATTATGCGTATATTATTTCTCTCTAGTGCATCACTTTGTTCTCTAATTTTCCCCTCATACTCCTGGATTTTTTTTATCTCTCTTTTTCTCAGCTTCTTCTTTTTCCATAATTTTATCTTGTAGTTCACCTATTCTCTCCTCTGCTTCTTCAAACTGAGCCACAGTTGACTCCATTTTATTTTGCATCTCGTTGATAGCATTTTTTAGCTACTTCTGGCTGTTCCTTAGTGCCTTGATCTCTGTAGCAAGAGATTCTCTGCTGTCCTTTATACTGTTTCCAAGCCCAGCGATTAATTTTATGACTACTATTCTAAACTCACTTTATGTTATGTTGTTTAAATAATTTTTGATCAGTTCGTTAGCTGTTGTTATTTCCTGGACATTTTTTCTGAGGGGAATTCTTCCATTTCGCCAATTTGGATAGTTCCTGGAGTGGTACAGGGCTGCTGGGCACTTTCCCTGTACTGTCTTAAATAACTCGCGTTGGTGGGCGGGGCCACAGTCAGACTGATGTCTGCCCCCAGCCAACCGCTGGGGCCACAGTCAGACTGGTGTGTGCCTTCTCTTCCCCTCTCCTAGGGGCGGGATTCATTGTGGGGTGGCGTGGCCAATCTGGGCTACTTGCACACTGCCAGCCTTATGGTGCTGGGGATCTGATATATTAGCTGGGGTGGATCGGCAAGGTACATTGAGGCGGGAGGGTCAGGCTCAGCTCGCTTTTCCTTCGGAGATCCGCTTCGGAAGGGGCCCTGCGGCACCGGGAGGGAGTCGGACCCGTCAGAAGGATGGATGCGCAGAAGCACAGCATTGGTTGTTTGCGAGGTACAAGCAAGTTCCCTGTCAGGAACTGGTTCCCTTTGGGATTTTGGCTGGGGGATGGGCGAGGGAGATGGCGCTGGCAGAGCCTTTGTTCCCCGCCAAGCTGAGCTGTCATCTGGGGCTCAACAACTCTCCCTCCCGTTGTCCTCCAGCCCTCCTGTTCTATGAGCAGAGCTGTTAGCTTATAACCTTCCAGATGTCAAGTCCTGCTTGCTGTCCAAACACACTTCATCTGGCCTCTCCGCTTTTGCAAGCCAAACTCGGGGGCTCTGCTTGGCTGGCGGGCCGCCTGTCCGCCCAGCTCCCTCCCACCAGTTCGTGGAGTGTGCACAACCTCTCTGCCCTTCCTACCCTCTTCCGTGGGACTCTCGTCTGCACTTGGCTCCAGAGACTCCATTCTGCTAGTCTTCTGGCAGTTTCCTGGGTTATTTAGGCAGGTGTAGGTGGAATCTAAGTGATCAGCAGGATGCGTGGTGAGCCCAGCATCCTCCTACGCAGCCATCTTCCCAGGAGCCCTCACTGGGTGTTAATGTACGTGATGAATCACTAAAATTTATTCCTGTAACTAAAACTACACTACATGTTAACTAACAAAGATGTAAATAAATACAATCTTCAGACATTAAAACACAGGGGGAAGAAAAGGAAATGGACAAATTTTGTTACACATGGTCATAAATAATGGGATCTAGGGCAGTGAGTCTAACTACTTGCATTTACCCATTTTATCCCTAACTGGTAGTGGACATTAATTAACAAACATACTCATGATTCCCAATGTTGGTGCCACGTGAGTTGGAATTCAAACCCCAGCTGCCCTTCCCAGCTCCTCTGTGACCACATCTCATGGGCAGTCTGTCTAGACAGCTGGCATCTATGTATTGCCTGTGTGTAGACGTCCTTGCTCCTGGAGCAGGCCTGTTCACCCAGGTCTGTTGGGTACTTAAGAAGCACAGACTAGTGTCAGCTGGAATTCCTTGTAATTCCCATTCCTCACTAGGGAACAAGCTCAGCCTTGAGGATGCATGGTTACCATGTGCTGTTCCACTGGTCTACACCACCTGACACCACCCATGTATTCCAGTACTTGCTTCTGAAGGGAATTTTCAAACAGATGACAATTTCACTAGTGATTTACACCAAAAAATAATTGAAACCAAGTGCTGGCAGAATATCGGATTTTAGCTGCATAAGGGGAACTTCGCTTTCATTCTTAGAAGACAGAGAAGAGGTTTATACCAGAGACAAGGTCACAAGGACGGATCCTCCCAGAACCAGCAGTGGACCATCGCCTTACTGAGAGAGTGTACATTTCATATACAATAGAAGCTATGAATGTATAAAATCTGGAGGGAGTGACCTCAGAGGGTGGAGGGGCCACAGTCATGGCCGGAACTTCTCTTTACCCTCAGGTGAGGGACCTCCCGAGTCATGTCACTTGTCCACAATACAGTCAACTTAGGGTGGCTATGGTTCTGGTCCTACATCCCAGAGCCCAGTTTGTAGGGCTGCCTCCAACCTCCACTGGCTAGTGTCCAACATCGTCCAATCAAGGCTGCAGAAAACAGGATGCATGTAAGCTCCAAAAGTCTTCTCTCAATGGCAATGACACCTTTATGTGTCTTTCCTTGCTGTTATCTGTCTTTCTTCATGTTTCATTCCTTACTGTTTCTCTTCACATCAGAGCATTTTTGGGACATCAATGCATATCCACCTGGGTTCAGTCAGACACTCAGATCCAGTGGGAGACATGGACTTCATGCAAGAAAGTGTCTGTGCCTGGTGATGAGGGGTTTCATCCCACAATTCTCAAGGTATTCCCTCCCAAAGATGTGCTGTCTTCAGGACGCACTCACTCATCTTCAGTTCCGAGATTAACATTTGGTGACTGCCCATCTGTGTCCTGAACTGCATCCCCAGACTCATACACATGGCAGTAATATCAATGTCTCAAAATTAATCTAATGTGGGCCACAGTCCACACTGATGTCAGGGAAAGTTCACCTCCATCCCACATGACACTCACATTACCACACCCCCAAATCCTCCAACATGTCAAATCATTAAATATTAAGTCAAGTCCAAAATGTACCTAAATTTCACTACCTCTAAAACCCCAAATCTAGCCATGTAGCTTGGGTAGGGTGAGACTGTGGTACCTTCCATCCTGGGGTGAAACTCTCCATCAGCCGACCTGCATTTCTAGAAAACCATTCATGTTCTTCTGAATGCTTCTGCATGGTAACCATAACAAAACAGGTACTGACATTCCTATGCCAGAAGAAATACAGTGTAATTTAGAAGTGCATCACCAACAAGAAACAATTTGATTATCAATCTGGGGAAACCCGTTAGGTTCAAAGACAGAATGCTCTGAATCCAGACTCCGACTTGTCTCTGGGATTGACACTTCCTTTTTTCTTGAAGGTGGTACATGTTTGAAGCTGAGCACATTTATCCCAGTTTCATGAAAGTAGAATTTCTGAGCCCAAAAAATCCTTCTTTTGTTCTCTCGATTATCAAATGAAAAGTTCTTCTGACTCTTGCCAGCTGATAAGGATGACTATTCAAGATTGTTGCTCACCAATGATTAAAGGAAATATAACTGTATATTTATAGGCAAGGAGCAGAGTGAGGGGTCAAAGATGGGAAATATGTAGGAGGAGACATCCTGTGAACAGAAGGATCTGCAGTGCTCATGATGGAAGGGTCTCACCTTTGCATGTTGCATAAATGGGGAGGGAAAGAAAGGAGTCACTGTATCTCTGCAGGTGTCTGTGTAAAAACAGGAGCACTGGGACCACGAGGGCGCAATCACAACCACTAGGGGGAACTCAGAAACCAGAGAGCTCATGATTCAGGACAAGAGATTGGTTGAAGGCTGGTCTCCTCTCGAGGGTTTTCAGATCCAGGCTCTGCACACTTATTCTGACATGAACACAACAAAGAGTTTGTAAAAGCTGTGGAAACACACAAGTGTCCTCCCTGTTTGGAATTAACCATGTTAATGGGAATACACAAACTTCCCCAGGGTCAGGCACTGGGATAAATATATCTTTGATCATTCTCACATTAACAAGATTTTAGAAGAATAATGATTTTCATTTCATAGATTAAGAAATATTTTTAATTAAAATCACCCTTCCTGATCTCAGATGTTTTGCCTTCAACATATTTTAATACAATTCAACCATTTTAACTTTATTGAGGCTTTCTTTTTTTAATGTTTACTAATTTTTAAGAGAGAGAGAGAGCGTATGAGTGGGGGAGGGGAAGAGAGAGAGGAGACACAGAATCAGAATATGAAGCATTCTCCACGCTCTGAGCTGTGAGCACAGAGCCCGACAGAAGGCTCAAACTCTTAAACGGTAATATTATGACCTGAGACAAAATCGGACACTTAACCAACTGAGCCACCCAGAGGCCCCATATTGAGGGTTTCCATTGATGTCCACATAGAGTTCATGTGTAAATGACCCCTTGTGTTGGTAGAAAACCCCTGGCAACCCCAGCAGCTCTGTGAGTCTCTGTCGAGGCTTCTCAATCTACTTACTGTGACAGAATAGAACTGGCTTCCACCGATCACTCTCCTGGGACTTCTAGAAGGTCAGGAACCTGCAAACCTCACTGGAATGCCCAGCCTTGTCCTGCATATGGTTCAGGAGGCAGGTGGGTCCCACGATGGGGAGCACAGGTCCAGATGCTGGGACTACTCTCACCTCATACATGCTCTTGGACACTCACACACTCCATCTCCGCTGCAGTGTACCTGTTAACCTGTACAATGGTGGTATACTGATTCTTACCTCAAACGTTTGGGTGCATATGTGAAAATAAGGATTATCATGGGTACTATAATCACTGCAGCAAAATCACAAATTAATAAATCACAATGTCCTGAAAGATATTGTGACACCAAACACTGCCCCATCCCTTACACCTGCCAAGGGTCACTGGCTTCTTGAGGATTCTATTGCAAAATTTACTATATTGTCAAAGGACATCTGTATGCTGATTAAACCCTCCCATCCCTGAAACTGTAGCTGGGAGAAGAGCCCCAGCCCCTAAGTGTTCACATTCAGTGCTCAGAACAGAACACAGACATCTCACCATGGAGTTAGGGTTCACTTTGGTTTTCCTTGATTCTATTTTAAACAGTAATTCATGATGAACAAGAAACACTGACTATGTTAGTGGATATGAGTGAGAGAAACAGTGGATGTGTGACAGTTTCCTGACTTGTATCTGTAGATGTCTTGTGTGACGTGCAGCTGGTGGAGTCTGGGGGAGACCTGATGAAGCCTGGCGGGGGGGGGTCACTGAGACTCTCCTGTGCAGTCTCTAGGTTCACCTTCAGTAGCTAATTGATGAGGTGGGTTTGCCAGACTCCAGGGAAGGGGATGAATCGGTGTCTACATATCTGTATGGTATAAGATAAGGACCAAATGCCATTATTTTACTCACTGGAAATCAAAACAATTTGTGAAAGAGGACATTTTTTCCCTAATTTTAATTCTATTAAATCTCATGGAGGATTTGCTGACTGCATCCAGACACATTTCACTCTGGTCTCTGTAATCTGCTGGTCTGTGTGCCTGACTCTATGCCAGCAGCACAGTGTTATAGACAATGTACCTCTGCAATATACTTAGAAAGAAGGATGTGTGCTGTCTCCAGGTTTCTTCTTCTTCCTCAGGATTGTTTTCTCACTTCTGTGTGCTTTGTGGTACCATATAAATAAGAATTTCCCAGATACATTCATTGGCATTTTTATTAACTCAACTAATATTAGAAATTATTAGAAAAGATAAAAGGAATAAAGAGTGTAATAATACAAAAAATTAACAAATTGACATTGATATCTGGAAAGCTAAATGCAATTTAAAAAGCATCTCTACGAGAGAGGGAAGATGGCGGCGTAGGAGGACGCTGGGCTCACCGCGCGTCCTGCTGATCACTTAGATTCACCTACACCTGCCTAAATAACCCAGAAAACCGCCAGAGGATTAGCAGAACGGAGTCTCCAGAGCCACGTGCAGACGAGAGGCCCACGGAAGAGGGTAGGAAGGACGGTGAGGCGGTGCACGCTCCACGGACTGGCTGGAGAGAGCCAGGGCAGAGGGGCGGCTCGCTGGCCAAGCAGAGCCCCCGAGTCTGGCTGGCAAAAGCTGAGGGGCCTGACGGACTGTGTTCCGATAGCAAGGGTGACTTAGCATCTGGGAGGTCATAAGTTAACAGCTCTGCTCAGAAAGCGGGAAGGCTGGAGGACAAAGGGAGGGAGAGCTGCTGTGCCCCCCGAGGACAGAGCTCAGTTTGGTGGGGAACAAAGGAACTCGCCAGCGCCATCTCCCCCGCCCATCCCCCAGCCAAAATACCAAAGGGAACCAGTTCCTGCCAGGGAACTTGCTCACTCTGCGCAAACACCCAACTCTGTGCTTCTGTGGAGCCAAACCTCCCGAAGCGGATCTGAGTCCCTCCCGCTGCCACAGGGCCCCTCCTGAAGTGGATCACCTAAGGAGAAGTGAGCTAAGCCTGCCCCTCCTGCCCCCATGCACCTTGCCTACCCACCCCAGCTAATACGCCAGATCCCCAGCATCACAAGCCTGGCAGTGTGCAAGTAGCCCAGACAGGCCATGCCACCCCACAGTGAATCCCACCCTTAGGAGAGGGGAAGAGAAGGCACACACCAGTCTGACTGTGGCCCCAGCGGTGGGTCCTCACCACGTCAGGGACTATCCAAAATGACCAAGCGGAAGAATTCCCCTCAGAAGAATCTCCAGGAAATAACAACAGCTAATGAACTGATCAAAAAGGATTTAAATAATATAACAGAAAGTGAATTTAGAATAATAGTCATAAAATTATCGCTGGGCTTGAAAACAGTATAGAGGACAGCAGAGAATCTCTTGCTACAGAGATCAAGGCACTAAGGAACAGTAACGAGGAGCTGAAAAGCGCTTTAAACGAAATGCAAAACAAAATGGAAACAACGACAGCTCGAATTGAAGAGGCAGAGGAGAGAATAGGTGAACTAGAAGATAAAGTTATGGAAAAAGAGGAAGCTGAGAGAAAGAGAGATAAAAAAAATCCAGGAGTCTGAGGGGAAAATTAGAGAACTAACTGATACATTAAAAAGAAATAATATATGCATAATTGGTAACCCAGAGGAGGAAGAGAGAGGGAAAGGTGATGAAGGGGTACTTGAAGAAATAATAGCTGAGAACTTCCCTGAAGTGGGGAAGGAAAAAGGCATTGAAATCCAAGAGGCACAGAGAACTCCCTTCAGACGTAACTTGAATCGATCTTCTGCATGACATATCATAGTGAAACTGGCAAAATACAAGGATAAAGAGAAAATTCTGAAAGCAGCAAGGGATAAACGTGCCCTCACATATAAAGGGAGACCCATAAGACTTGTGACTGATCTCTCTTTTGAAACTTGGCAGGCCAGAAAGAATTGGCACGAGATTTTCAGTGTGCTAAACAGAAAAAATATGCAGCCGAGAATCCTTTATCCAGGAAGTCTGTCATTTAGAATAGAAGGAGAGACAAAAGTCTTCCCAAACAAGCAAAAACTGAAGGAATTAGTCACCACTAAACCAGCCCTACAAGAGATCCTAAGGGGGACCCTGTGAGACAAAGTACCACAGACATCACTACAAGCATTAAACATACAGACATCACAATGACTCTAAACCCGTATCTTTCTATAATAACACTGAATGTAAATGGACTAAATGCGCCAACCAAAAGACATAGGGTATCAGAATGGATAAAAAAAACAAGACCCATCTATTTGCTGTCTACAAGAGACTCATTTTAGACCTGAGGACACCTTCAGATTGAGAGTGAGGGGATGGAGAACTATTTATCATGCTACTGGAAGCCAAAAGAAAGCTGGAGTAGCCATACTTATATCAGACAAACTAGACTTTAAATTAAAGGCTGTAACAAGAGAGGAAGAAGAGCATTATATAATAATTACAGGGTCTATCCATCAGGAAGAGCTAACAACTATAAATGTCTATGCGCCGAATACCGGAGCGCCCAAATATATAAAACAATTACTCATAAACATAAGCAACCTTATTGATAAGAATGTGGTAATTGCAGGGGACTTTAACACCCCACTTACAGAAATGGATAGATCATCTAGACACACGGGCCCTGAATGAGACATTGGATCAGATGGACTTGACAGATATATTTAGAACTCTGCATCCCAAAGCAACAGAATATACTTTCTTCTCGAGTGCACATGGAACATTCTCCAAGACAGATCATATACTGGGTCACAAAACAGCCCTTCATAAGTTTACAAGAATTGAAATTATACCATGCATACTTTCAGACCACAATGCTATGAAGCTTGAAATCAACCACAGGAAAAAGTCTGGAAAACCTCCAAAAGCATGGAGGTTAAAGAACACCCTACTAACGAATGAGTGGGTCAACCAGGCAATTCGAGAAGAAATTAAAAAATATATGGAAACAAACGAAAATGGAAATACTACAATCCAAACGCTTTGGGACGCAGCGAAGGCAGTCCTGAGAGGAAAATACATTGCAATCCAGGCCTATCTCAAGAAACAAGAAAAATCCCAAATACAAAATCTAACAGCACACATAAAGGAAATAGAAGCAGAACGGCAGGGGCGCCTGGGTGGCGCAGTCGGTTAAGCGTCCGACTTCAGCCAGGTCACAATCTCGCGGTCCATGAGTTCGAGCCCCGCGTCGGGCTCTGGGCTGATGGCTCAGAGCCTGGAGCCTGTTTCTGATTCTGTGTCTCCCTCTCTCTCTGCCCCTCCCCCGTTCATGCTCTGTCTCTCTCTGTCCCAAAAAAATAAATAAACGTTAAAAAAAGAAGCAGAACGGCAAAGGCAGCCTAAACCCAGCAGAAGAAGAGAAATAATAAAGATCAGAGCAGAAATAAACAATATAGAATCTAAAAAAAACTGTAGAGCAGATCAACGAAACCAAGAGTTGGTTTATAAACAAAATTGACAAACCTCTAGCCAGGCTTCTCAAAAAGAAAAGGGAGATGACCCAAATAGATAAAATCATGAATGAAAATGGAATTATTACAACCAATCCCTCAGAGATACAAACAATTATCAGGGAATACTATGAAAAATTATATGCCAACAAACTGGACAACCTGGAAGAAATGGACAAATTCCTAAACACCCACACTCTTCTAAAACTCAATCAGGAGGAAATAGAAAGCTTGAACAGACCCATAACCAGTGAAGAAATTGAATCGGTTATCAAAAAACTCCCAACAAATAGGAGTCCAGGACCAGATGGCTTCCCAGGGGAGTTCTACCAGACGTCTAAAGCAGAGATAATACCTATCCTTCTCAAGCTATTCCAAGAAATAGAAAGGGAAGGAAAACTTCCAGACTCATTCTATGAAGCCAGTATTACTTTGATTCCTAAACCAGACAGAGACCCAGTAAAAAAAGAGAACTACAGGCCAATATCCCTGATGAATACGGATGCCAAAATTCTCAATAAGATACTAGCAAATCGAATTCAAAAGCATCCCCTCACTTTCAATCTGAAGGAATCCTCAGGTCTAAAATGAGTCTCTTGTAGGCAGCAAATAGATAGGTCTTGTTTTTTTTATCCATTCTGATACCCTATGTTTTTTGGTTGGAGCATTTAGTCCATTTACATTCAGTGTTATTATAGAAAGATATGGTTTTAGAGTCATTGTGATATCTTAGGTTTCATGCTTGTAGTGATGTCTCTGGTACTTTGTCTCACAGGATTCCCCCCTCCCCCAGGATCTCTTGTAGAGCTGGTTTAGTGGTGATGAATTCCTTCAGTTTTTGTTTGTTTGGGAAGACCTCTTTCTCTCCTTCTATTCTAAATGACAGACTTGCTGGGTTAAGGATTCTCGGCTGCATTTTTTTTTTTTTTTCTGTTTTCAACACTGAGAAATTCTTGCCACTCCTTTATGGCCTGCCAAGTTTTAGTAGACGGATCCATCATGAGTCCTATTAGTCTCCCTTTATATGTTAGAGCATGTTTATACCTAGCTGCTTTCAGAATTCTCTCTTTATCCTTGTATTTTGCCAGTTTCACTATGATATGTCATGCAGAAGATCGATTCAAGTTACGTCTGAAGGGAGTTCTCTGTGCCTCTTGGATTTCAATGCCTTTTTCCTTCCTCAGTTCAGGGAATATCTCAGCTATGATCTTTAAGTACACCTTCAACACCTTTCCCTCTCTCTTCCTCCTCTGGAATACCAATTATGCGTATATTATTTCATTTAATTATGTCGCTTAGTTCTCTAAGTCTCCCCTCATACTCCTGGATTTTTTTTATCTCTCTTATTCTTAGCTTCTTCTTTTCCATAATTTTATCTTCTAATTCACCTATTCTCTCCTCTGCCTCTTCAACACGAGCTGTGGTCGCCTCCATTTTATTTTGCATCTCATTTATAGCATTTTCTAGCTCCTCCTGACTGTTTTTCACTCACTTGGTCTTGGTAGTAATAGATTCTCTGCTGTTCTCTATTTTTTTTAAACCCAGCGATTAATTTTATGACTATTATATTAAATTCATTTTCTGCTATATTGCTTAAATCGTTTTTGATCAGTTCATTAGCTGTCGCTACTTCCTGGAGTTTTTATTCAGGAGAATTCTTCTGTTTCGTCATTTTGGACAGTCCCTGGAGTGGCGGGGAACTGCAGGTCTCTTCCCCTGTGCTGTCTGGAGTAACTTGCATTGGTGGGTGAGGCTGCAGTCAGACGTGATGTCTGGCCCCAGCCCACCACTGGCGCCACAGTCAGATTGGAGTGTATTTTATCTTCCCCTCTCCCAGGGGCAGTACTCACTGTGGAGTGGTGTGGTCTCTGTCTGGGCAACTTGCACACTGCTAGGCTTGTGGTGCTGCTTCGATGGGATCTGGTGTATTAACTGGGGTGGATCCGCAAGGTGCACACGGGCGGGAGGGGCAGGCTTAGCTCGCTTTGCCTTCAGTGGTCCACTTCAGGAGGGTCCCTGTGGCACCAGGAGGGAGGAAGACCCATTGGAGGGATGGATCCGCAGAAGCACAGTGTTGGGTGTTTGCGAGGTGCAAGCACCTCGTGCTGGGAACTGGTTCCTTCTGGGGTTTTGTCTGGGGGATGGGCAAGGGAGATGGCGCTTCCCTGCACCTTAGTTCTCTACCAAGCTGAGCTCTGTCCTCTGGGGCTCAATAACTCTCCCTCCCATTGTCCTTTAGCCCTCCAGTTCTCCGATCAGAGCTGTTGACTTATTACATTCCAGATGTTAAGCCCCGCTGGCTGTCAGAACACACTCCGTCCAGCCCCTCCGCTTTTGCAAGCCAGATTCAAGGGCTCTGTCCTGCTGGGTGGCTGGCTGCCCCTCCAGTGCCCTGGCACCCTCCAGCCAGTCTGTGTAGTGTGCACCGCCTCTCCACCCTTCCTACCCTCTTCCGTGGGCCTCTCATCTACTCTTGGCTCTGGAGACTCAATTCTGCTAGTCTTCTGGTAGTTTTCTGGGTAAATTAGGCAGATGTGGGTGGAATCTAAGCGATCAGCAGGATGCGGTAAGCCCAGCATCCTCCTACACTGCCATATTCCTCCAGGACTAAGTAAATATAATCACAAATTTGAGAGGAGAGATCACAACTAACACCAGAGAAATATAATTATAAAAAAATATTTTGGAATTTATATGCCAAAAAATTGGCCAATCTGAATGATATGGATAAATTCCTAGAATGATATAAACTAAACTGAAAAAGGGAGAAATAGAAAACCTGAACAGACTGAAAGGAGCAAAGAAATTGAATCAGTAATCAAAAACCTACTGACACACAAAAGTCAAGAGCCAGATGGCTTCACAGGTGAATTCTACCAGATATTTAAAGAAGAGTGTAAATATTCTATTTAAGTAGAATAGAATATTCTAGTCTTCTCAAACTGTTCCAAATAAAGAAATGGAAAGAAAACTTCCAAACTCATTCTATAAGGCCAGTATTATCATGGTTCCAAACCAGATTAAACCCCACTAAAAACGAGACTTACAGGCCATTAGCCCTAATGAGCATGGATGCAACAATTCTCAAGACAATACTTTCCAATCGAATCCAACAAGACATTAAAAGTATCACTTACCATGATAGGGTGGGATTTACTCCTTGGCTGTAAGAGTGGTTCAATATTCACAAATAAATCACTGTAACACATCACCGTAATAAGAGAAAGGATAAAAACTATATGACCCTCTCAATAGATGCAAAAAATAATAATAATTTTTGACAAAGTAAAACATCCTTTCTTGATAAAAACCCTCAACAAGGGATAGAGGAAACATACCTCAACACCATAAAGTCCATATATGAAAACCCCACAGCTAATATCTTCACAAGGAAAACAAATTTCCTCTACTGTCAGGAACACAAGAGGAATGCCCACTCTCATAATTCTACTTAATGTATTCCTGGAAGCTTTATCCACACAAACAGACAACAAAAGGAAACAAGGACATTCAAATTGGAAAGGAAGAAGTCAAACTTTCACTCTTCACAGATGACATGACACTCTACCCAGAAAACCCAAGACTCCACCAAAACATGGCAAGAACTGATACACCAATTCAGCAAAGTCACAAGATACAAAATCGACATACATAATTCTATTGCATTTCTATACAGCAATAATGAAGAAACAGAAAGACAAATCAAAAAAATCCATCCCGTTTAATATTGTATGAAAAATAATCGGATACCTAAAGAGTTAAAAGATCTATACTCTGAAAACTATAAAACATGATGAAAGAAACTGAGGATGACAGAAAGAAATGGAAACACAGTCAATGTTAAGGATTGAAAGAGCAAGTATTATTGACATGTCTATGCTACACAAAGAAACAGGAGACTTTGGTATTGCAGATTTCATGCTATATTACAAAGCTATAGTCATCAAGACAGTATGCTACAAGCACAAAAGAGACACACAGGTCAACAGAAAGGTTAATCCAGAGATGGACTCACAAATGTATGGTCACCTCATCTTGGCTGAAACAGGAAAGAGTATGTAACGGAAAAAAGACAGTGTTGTCAACAAATGCTGTTGGGCACACTGGACCAGAGGATGCAGAAGAATGAAACCGAGTCACTTTCTTACCCCATACACAAAAATAAATTCAAAATGGGTGAAAGACATAAATGTGAGACAAGAGACCATCAAAATCCTAGAGGAGAACTCAGGCAGCAACTTCTTTGATATCAGACATAGCAACTTCTTACTTGACGCATCTCAGAAGGCAAAGGAAACAATAGCAAACATGAACAACTGGTGCCTCATCAAAAGCAAAAGCTTCTGTGCTAAAGAAACAATCAACTAAACTAAAAGGCAACCTACAGAATTGAAAAAGGTATTTCAAATGACAAATCTCATAAAGGCTTACCATCCAAAATCTATAAAGAACGTATCAAACTCAACACCCAAAATACAACTAATACAGTGAAGAAATGGGCAGAAGACATGAGGAGACACTTTTCCAAACAAAGGATCCAGATAGCTAACTGACACACAAAAAGATGCTCAACCTCACACATCATCAGGGAAATGCAAATCAAAACTACAATGAGAAACAACCTCAAACTGTCAAAAAGTCTAAAACTAGCAACTTGGAAACAAGACATATTGATGAGGCTGAGGAGAAAAAAAAAAACATTTTTATACTCTTGGTGGAAATGCAAAGTGTGGCCATTCCCAAAAACAGTTCAAAAACTTAAAAATGAAACTACCTTACACTCCAGCAATTGCTCTATGAGGTATTCACCCAAAAGATACAAAAATTCTGATTTAAGGAGGTACATGCACCCCAGTGTTTACAGCAGCATTACCAATGAGAGCTAAACTGAGGAAAGAGACCAAAAGTCCACCGAGTGATGAATGTGCTACATGTATAGACTAGAATATTACTCAGTCAGAAATAAGAATGAAATCTTTCCAGTTGCAAAGATGTTGATGCAACTAGAGGGTATCATGATAAATGAAGTAAATCAGTCAAAGAAAGACAAACACCATACGATTTCCTCATATGGGGAATTTAAGAAACACAACAGATGGACATAGGGGGAGGGGGAAAAGAGAAAGAAAAACATAAAAGACTGTAAGGTTAGAGAACAAACTAAGGGTTGCTGGAGGTCAGGTGTGTGGGGGATGGGATAATGGGTGAGGGGGATTAAGTAGGCCACTCGTTGTGATGGGTATTGGGTGTTAATGTAAGTTTTGAATCAGTAAATTCTACTAATGAAATTAATATCACCCAATATGTTAACTCACCGAAATTTAAACACAAATTTAAAAATTAAAAAAGCGAAAAAAAAAGGAAGGGAGAAATGTTGTCACAAACTTTCATGAACATGGAATCTAAGGTAGTGAGTCTAACTTCCTGAATTTACCCATTTTCTCCCTAACTGGTAGTGGACATTAATTAACATATGCATGAATATTCACAGCAGTGCCAGGTGGGCTGGAATTCAAACCACAGCTGCCCTTTCCAACTCCTCTGTGCCCATATCTCATGGGCTGCTTGTCCAGAGACCTGCACAAGAACCCAGGCTTGTCCTCAGCAGGGACCCACATCTGCAGAACTGGAAAGTCTGGAGAGATGACCCTTCCTGCCAGCCTGTGGGTTTCTTTCCCCGACCTTGTGTCTTAGCTCCCTTGTCTTCCTTTCCCTTCTCTTTTATAAAGGACCATGCCCCCTGTTAGTGGTGCATGAAACTGAGGGGTATCTTTTCTATGAACATTCAATATGACAGATCACTTACATGGGAATAAAAAAAAAACCCACCAATATGGTTCAGCCTGTCTTACAGGCTCCTATCACCCAATGTGGCAGAGTACAAATAAACCTAAATATGCATTTAGTGAAACACCATAGAGCAAGTTGGAAAAGCATTAGGGGATGAGAAGGCTGGAAGAATTCCATAAATGCAGATATGAGCTCCCCTTTGAAGGAGGAAGAAAAATCACACTCCCAAACATGCAAGAGTAAAATAATTTTAGGAAATAGTTTCAGGAAATGATAAAACAGTTTCAGTGTGTTCTATTCATGAAGTGTCTGACAGTGACAACGCACAACATGAATTTTCAGGGTTTTACATAGAATTCTGAAGGGAAAATCCTGTGTCAAGAACTCAGTTGTGTGCACAGAGCTCAATGGCTCCTGAGACATAGAGAAATCCCAACACCTGGAAAGGTAAACGCGTTTTTTGACTCCAGGAGCACATCTATCAAATATGATGAGCAATCTGGCCAAAGAGACACAGCACAGCATCTCTTATGAAATTTGAAGTTCAATTACAGCATGACAACAGAATTGTCCATATATTTATGAAAAAACAATGTCATGAAAATGAGTTACTGGAGTCTATAAACTTAACAACAAACAACAAAACACTAAGTCACCAGAGACCAATTAGGGAACAAGTCAACACTGAGAGGAACCAGAAAAAAAAACAAAACAAAACAAAACAAAAAAACAAAAAACAAGACTTTCATTTACATTGTAAATCAAGAAATAAGTCGGGTGCCTGGGTGATTCAGTCACTATAAGCATCTACTTCAGCTCAGGTCGTGATGTCAGGGTTCATGGGTTTGAGCATCATGTCAGGATCTCTGTTGACAGCCCAGAGCCTGGAGCCTGCTTCAGATTCTGTGTCTCCTTTTCTCTGCCTCTCACCCTTCTGTCTCTCTCTCTCGAGAATAAATATTTCAAAATAGACATTAGGCACAAGCAATCAATCATCATTAAAGCCAAAATTATAGCTCAGAACACAAGACCCATAAAAAAATGGTATAATTACACTTTGTGAAAATCAGGTACATTTTTCTGCCCACAGGACAATCAGTGGCAGTACAACAAGTTACAGAGGAAGAGACAATATTCACAAATTGCATAACCACCAAGGGACCTGCATCCTGAATATGCTAAGAACCCTCAACAGTCAATGGGAAGAAAGGAAACAACCCTCTATAAAACAATCACAGCCTTGCGTAGTAAACATCCCATCCTAGAGGTTGTAGACACATTAGGTATAGACTGGAGAAGACTCTTCACACCATCGACTGTCAAGGAAATTCAAATCAAGAATGCAATAGATGCCCTATGCACTCATCCTGAGGGCTCAGGTATAAAGGGAACCCTGGCAACACCATCCAGGTGAGCATCCAGCACACGTGGGGCCTCAAACACTGCAGGTAGGAATGAAAAACAAACACCAGCTCTGGAAAACCGTTGGCTGTTGCTTATGATATTATACATGGATGACTTAACATGTAACCCGGAAATACCACTCCCAAGTGTTTGCTCCAGAATGAACCCATGCTCAGAGAATAAATGTTTTCTAAATATTTATAGCAACCTTCTTAGTGTTATAAGCTAAGAATAAGTCAAAAGTCTTTCTAAATATAAAGGAATAAACAAAGTATGAAACTTACATCAATGGGATGCTTTGCCACAGAAATGTGACGCTATTGATGCAGAATTGAAACTAGGAGAACCTCAAAGACATGATGTGAGGGAAGGGAAGTAGTCTCAAAGACCACAGAGGTGCTGTGGCCCGAGACATTCACACAGCCAGCCTAGGTGTGACAGCATAAGTGACAGTGTTTGGTTGGACTTTCTCTTTCTGCCCCACCCCCACATGATAAGTTCCTCTGCTTCATGTTGAATGCTGTGCTACGTTCAACAATACTCTGATGTATGGAGTCTCCACAGACTGAACCCCACAACCTCTGACTCCTCTGAATGGAGAGTTGCTGAGACCAGAATCTGATATGTGTTCTGACAGATTGTCCCTCCACTGTCCCTGGCTCTTGCTGTCTCCTGCTGGTGAGGAGGAGTAGGTTAGGAATCCTCCACTGAAGCCATTTGTCTTCTGCACCTGACTCTCCCACAACATGAGGCCCAGACCTTCCTCACACTCATCTGTAAATGAATTCAGTTGTACCGGACAGATTTGCACCTTGGTTTAGCAGATTGCTCCAGCTCCCCCATGCCCTGGGCAAACTCTGTAGCAACAGGTGGGGACAAACTGAGGGCTCAGTTTAGGGGTGGACGGCAGCTGCACTTCTTTGAGGCTTGCTTGTCCTGGTGGCATGAGACTCCTGACATATAAGTCAGGTCTGGCGCGACCAGGCTCCCAGCATCCCTAGTGGACTGTGCCCAGGGCAAAGCTCCATCCTGGGAGAGGGGCTGCGTACAATGAGTGAGTCCCACATCTCAGTGGCACGTGTAGGGGCTTGGCATCAACAGCACACAGACCGGGGTCACTGACATCCTGTCCCTCTGGGAAAGAGTCCTCTGAACAGGAGCTGGGCACCGGGAATGCTGTGTATTGGCTACAACAGTCTGGAGGGGAGGTTGCAGCCAGGCTCAGTGGCACACGCCTATAGTCCTAGCTCCTTGCACTGGACTTTCCATTTGCTGAGCTGGGGTGGGGAAGGAAAATAATATACCTTAGCTCAAAACTCTAGCTGTTCCTTGTGGCAGTATATTTTTTTGGAATAAATGCTTCCTGGTGGACTGTATGCCAACAAGGCCATTTGTAGACACTTTAAATACATTGATTTTTTAATTCAAATTCAAGTTAGTTAACATGCAATGCAATATTAGATTCATGTGTAAAATATAGTGATTCAACATTCCCATACAAAACCCAGTGCTCATTATGTGTGCACCCCTTCATCCCCATCACCTACTTCCCCCAACCCTCCATCCACCTTCCCTCTGGTAACCATAAGTTTGTTCTCTATAGTTAAGAGTCTGATTGGTGTGCTTACATGTTCCATGGGTTAAGGCCACGACTCTTGATTTGGGCTCATGTCTTGCTTTCATGGTTCCTGAGATCAAGCCCCACATTGGTTCCTGCACTGACATCACAGAAACTACTTGGAATTCTCCTTCCCTCTTCTTCTGCCCCTCTTCCCATTCTCTCTCAAAATAAATAAATAAACATTGAAAAAATCATCTATTTCTTGGTTTGACTCTTCTCTCTTATTTTTCCCTTTGCCCATTTGTTGTTTCTTAAATTATACATATGAATGAAATCATATATTTTTCTTTCTCTGGCATATTTCATTTTTTTCCAATCAAAGATTGTGCTGGCTTTATCTTATTTAATTCAACAAGCGAGGGACTCAGTAACATACAATGCAGTCCAGAGGAATGTGGACGAGTAAGAAATTAAATCTAGTGAGCAATGGCACTTAGGAAAAACTCCTTAGAAGAGGTGAATTAAGCTAAGCTTTCCCTCCTCCTGTTTTATTGAGATTTACTAAACACACAGCACTGTATAAGTTTCAGGTGTTCAGTATAGTGACGTGACTTACATATATTGTGAAATGATTACCATAGTGAGTTTAGTTAATGTCCATCATCCATAGGTTAAGCAGAAAAGTAAGAGAAAATAATGTTTCTTTCCTTTGTGATGGAAACTCTTAGGATTTACTCAATTCATTAACTTTCACACATACCACACAGCAGTGTTCAGTAGTCACCATGTTGTCCATTACATTCCTAGTATTTACTTATTTTCTAACTTGGATTTTGTCCCTTTGACCACCTTCATCTGATCCCCTCCCCTACCTCTGGTAACCACCTATGTGACTTTTTTCTTTATTTAAGATGAAATTTATCGTCAAATTGGTTTCCATACAACACCCAGTGCTCGTCCCAACAGGTGCCCTTCTCAATGCCCAGCCCCCAATTTCCCTTCCTTCCCTCACCCCCAATCAACCCTCAGTTTATTATCAGTTTTTAAGCAACTCTCGTGGTTTGCCTCCTTTCCTCTCTGTAACTCTTTCTCCCCTTCCCTTCCCCCATACTCTTCTGTTAAGTTTCTCAGGAATCACATAAGAGTGACTACATATTGTATATGTCTTTCTCTGTACAACCATGTCACTTAGCATAACACTCTCCAGTTCCATCCACGTTGCTACAAAAGGCCATATTTCATTCTTTCTCATTGCCAAGTGCTATTCCATTGTGTATATAAACCACAACTTGTTAATCCATTCATCAGTTGATGGACACTTAGGCTCTTTCCATGATTTGGCTATTGTTGAAAGTGCTGCTATAAACATTGGGGTGCAAGTGCCCCTATGTCTCAGCTCTCCTGCATCCCTTGGGTAAATTCCTAGCAGTGTTATTGTAGGTTCATAGGGTAGATCTATTTTTAAGTTTTTGAGGAACCTCCACACTGTTTTCCAGAGTGGCTGCACCAGTTTGCATTGCCACCAACAGTGCAAGAGGGTTCCCATTTTTCCACATCCTCTCCAGCATCTAGAGTCTCCTGATTTGTTCATTTTAGCCACTCTGACCTGCATGAGATGCTATCGCAGTGTGGTTTTGATTTGTATTTCCCTGATGAGGAGTGACATTGAGCATCTTTTCATGTGCCTGTTAGCCATCTGGATGTCTTCTTTAGAGAAGTTCTCTGATTATTTCAGGTAGCATAAATTTCTCTAGCTCCAACTGTGTCATTACAAATGACAAAATGTCGTTCCTTGTGGGCCTGAGAAATATTCCTGTGTGTGTGTGTGTGTGTGTGTGTGTGTGTGTGTGTGTAGAAATACCACATATTTTTTACCCATTCATCAATCAAACAGCACACTTGGGCTGTCTCTATAGCTGGGCTGTTTTTGATAGACCTGCTATAAACATAGAGGTACAAATCCCTTAAATTAGTATTTTTGTATCCCTTGGGTAAATACCTAGTAGTGCAATTCCTCAATAATAAAGTAGTTATACTTTTAGCTTTTTGAGGAATCTCCGTACTGTTTTCCAGAGTGGCTGCACCAGTTTGCATCCCACCAGCAGTGCAAAAGGGATCTTCTTTCTCTGTATTCTCACCAACACCTGTTGTTTCTTGTGCTGTTGAGTTTACCTTTCTGACAAGTGTGAGTTGATATGTCATTGTAGTTTGGATTTATATTTCCCTGTGGAGGAGTGATGTGGACCACCTTTTCATGTGTTTATTGACAATCTGTAGGTCGCATTTGGAAAAAATGTTTATTCATGTCTTCTGCCCATTTTTTAATAGGATTATTCAGTTCTGGAGTTGAATTTTATACTATATATAGAAATCCTGAAAAACTCCACCAAAAAAACCACTAGAACTTATACAATAAACCAGTAAATTTGCAGCATACAAAATCAACATACAGAAATTTGTTACATTTTGATACAACAATAATGAAGCAGGAGAAAGAGAAATCAAGGAATTGATCCCATGTACAATTACACCAAAAACCACAAGATACCTTGAAATAAACCTAAGTAAAGAGTTAAAAGATTTTCACTC
>NW_024412571.1:0-5194 GCF_014898765.1 Herpailurus yagouaroundi
TGTCTTCATTGGATTATTTGGTTTTTGGGTGTTGAGTTTGATAATTCCTTATAGATTTTGGATATTAACCCTTTATGTGATATGTCACTTGCAAATATCTCCTTCCATTCCATTCAGCTGCCTTTTAGTTTTGCTGATTGTGTCCTCTGCTGTGCAGAAGCTTTTTATCTTGAGGTCCCATTAGTTCATGTTTGTTTGTGTTTCCCTTGCTTCTGGAGACACAACAAGCAAGAAGTTGCTGTGGCCAGGATCAAAGAGGTAGGTTGCCTGTTTTCTCATCTAGGATTTGGATGGTTTCCTGTCTTACATGTAGATCTTTCATCCATTTTGAGGTTGTGTGTGTGTGTGTGTGGTTTCGGAACATGGTCCAGGTTCATTCTTCTCAGTGTCCAGTTTTCCCAGTACCATTTGCTGAAGAGACTCTTTTTGTCCATTGGATATTCTTCCCTGCTTTGCCAAAGATGAGTTGGCCATATGTTTGAGGGTCCACTTCTGGGTTCCCTATTCTGTTCCATTGATCTCTGTGTCTGTTTTTGTGTCCGTACCATACTGTCTTGATGATTACAGGTTTGTATAACACCATAAAGTCCAAAATTGGCTTGTCTCCAGAATTGTTTTTCTTTTTCAACATTACTTTGGCTATTCTGGGTCTTTTCTGTTTCCATACAAACTTTATGATTGTTTGTTCTAGCTCTGTGAAGAATGCTGGTGTTACTTTGATAGGAATTACATTGAATGTGTTGATTGCTTTGGGTAGTATTGACATTTTATCAATATTTGTTCTTATAATCCATGAGCATGCAATGTGTTTCCATTTCTTTGTGTCTTCTTCAATTTCTTTCTTTTGTTCTGTTGTTTTTCTTTTATTTTCTTAAATGTTTATTTTTGAGAGAGGGAGAGAGAGAGAGAGAGCATGATCAGGGGAGGGGCAGAGAGAGAGGGAGACACAGAATCTGAAACAGGCTCCAGGCTCTGAGCTGTCAGCACTGAGCCTGATGCAGGGCTCGAACCCACAAACTGGGGAATCATGACCTGAGCTGAAGTCGGCGCTTAACTGACTGAGCCACCCAGGTGCCCCTCTATTGTTTTCAGTATACTGGTCTTTTACCTCTTTGGTTAGGTTGATCCCTAGGTATTTTATGGTTTTCAGTGCAATTGTAAATGAGATCAATTCCTTGATTTCTGTTTCTGCTGCTTCATTATTGGCATATAGAAATGCAATCAAATTCCGTATATTGAGTGTATATCCTGAGGCTTTCCTGAATTCCTATATGAGTCCTTGCAGTTTCTTGGTGGAGTCTTTTGGATTTTCCACGGAGAGTATTATGTCTGTGAGGAGGGAACGTTTGACCCCTCCTTGCCAATTTGGACACCTTGTATTCTTTTTGTTTTCAGATTGCTGAGGCTAGGACTTCCAACAGTATGTTGAATAACAGTGGCCAGAGTGGACATCCCTGTCGTGTTCCTAACATTAGGGGTAAAGCTCTCAGCTTTTCCCCATTGAAGATGATATTGGCTGTGGGACTTTCGTATCTGGACTTTATGTTGAGGCACGATCCTTCTATCCCTCCTTTCATGAGGGTTTTTTTTTTTTTTTTTCATCAAGAAAGGATGCTGTCAAATGCTTTTTCTGCATCTATTGAGAGGATCATGTGGTTTTTATCCTTTCTTTTTTTTATCCTTAATTTGCAGATCTTGAATCAGTTGTGCATCCCAGGAATAAATCCCACTTCATTGTGGGGATTAATTCTTTTTATGTATTGTTGGATCCGGTTTGCCAATTTTTGTTGAGAAATTTTGCATCCAGGTTCATCAGGGAAATTGGTCTGTAGTTTTCCTTTTTAGTGGGGTCTTTGTCCAGTTTGGAGTCAAGGCCATGCCGGCCTCATAGAATGAATTTAGAAGTGTTCCTTCCATTTTCTGGCCATAACCTTATCTTGTTCCTTCATTTGGGATGCATTCCTCTTGTCTTGGCATTTTGGCTGAGTATTTGCCTTCTCTGTGTTCCAAAAGCTCCTTATGTTACCTGCCTGTGAGATGAATGGCTTTATGAAGAGGATGTCATCTAGTGTCCAGGGCCGGGCACATCAGGGAGTGTCTGTGGTGTGTGTTGCGTGCACTGTTTTGTGTTCTGGCTGCACTATCCTTCAGGCCAGTCGTATGGGCAATGTATGGTCCTTGGCCGGAACGTGGTGAGTTTTATCTAGGTCTGCTCTGATCTGCTTGTTAAATGAGACTTGGAACGACTGCCACTAGAAGTGAAGCCCTGCACAACTGTCTGGTCAAGAGAGGTGGTGTGGTCAGGGGCTTCTGCTAGTCTTCTGGGGAAGGGGCCAGCTCCATTGGGATGGAGGCAAGCTTGACCTGGAAGGCCAGTCTTGCCAGAGCACAGGGTGTGGTCTTTGATCTAAGCAGGTTAGGCAGTCAGTGTGGGAATTGCCTTGTTTCCAGCAGGTGGCTCTGTGTTTATGCTGGGGGGCAGAGGAGGGAAATGGCGCCACCCAGCTCCTCTGTCCCAGTTCCTTTGTCCCCTCTTTGTGAACACTGCCTCACAGGGATGCTCTCCAAGATGAGTGTATAATCTCCCCACTGTGTGTGCCAGGCGTTGTACAGACCACCGTTTCCATGCCATATGCCTGCAAGTAGTTTGCTGCCTTCTCTCCAGGAGTAAGCCAGTGCCCCCAGAGCTGTGTCCCAGCCAAGCCTGCTAGCCTTTGAAACTTCACATTCTTGGGGTGCCTGGATGGCTTGGTGAAGTGTCTGACTCTTGATCCTGGCTCAGTTCATGACCTCGTGGTCGTGGGATTCTCTTTCTCCCTCTCTCCCTGCCCTTCCCTTGCATGTGCGCTCTTTCTGTCTCTCTCAGAATAAATAAACTGAAAAAAAAAATAGTGGCACAGAATACCTTATTTAGGCAAGATGGCCTCCCTGAGGGGAATGGCAGGGATCTATCAGTTAAATTTCCAGCACTGACTAGGAAATTCTTTGTTGACTGGTTAAAGGTTACATTCCTGCAGGAATGAAACTAGGTTTGGTGACATGGGGCCTTAATGTAAGTAACTCCATGATGGGCCTGTGATTTTTTTTTAACATTCCGAACCCAAATTTTTACACATCCATTTTTTATTAAAAATATGCTCTTAAATAATATTTTAGCCATCTACTGCTGGCCCAATTTCATATCCTGTGGAACTATGACCATCTCCTAATCATAGATGAAGATCAACTCTGTGACTCTAAGATCATTGTGGGTCTAAGTTACTTTGATCTAAGTTACTAAGAACTTTGTGAGTCTACATTACTGCTGGCCTGTTGAAATCTTTGACCCAGGGACGCCCAGCCAGGCTGCTGAGCCATCACTTAGGCACAGAAGCACCCTTTCCAAGTCACCTCTTCCTAAAGCGTTGTGTTTCCCTCCTGTACTTCTGGGTCTTCCCCTTTGGCAAGTCACATGCTGTGATGGACATCTACTCATGCAAACCTGTTTAAGTGGCTCAGAGAAAGCTGCTTGCCTGTGACTGCCACGTCATGGTCACATCTTTTCCTTCTGAAACCCCTTGAACTCACTATCGTTCTTCCAGTCTTTGAATATCTCTTTGATTTGGAAATATTTGATTGTTTTATTCCTGCTAAAAATATGCATGAAAATATTAAAACAAGGATTCTTTAGAATAAGTGAGCCAGTCACAATGAATCATCTGGCCATTTTTACTTTTTTTTTTTGAAAATGTTCAGGCATGATGTGAAGTACATCCTGTAAAATCTGAGTATCATTCATTATCTAGGATAACCACCTTTATGGAAAGCCATTCAATGACATGCTCATTCAAGATAAGAAAAACAGTTAATTTACATACCACATAATACAGTGGTGTGTGTATATATATATATATATATATATATATATATACACACACACATATATATACACACACATATATATACGTTCTTAAAATATGTAAAGGAGATGTTTCTATGAATTGTGTATCATTGTGCATTCAGTTTTCTGTAACATGAATGCTATTATTTAAATTAAACATAGTAAGAACAATAAGAATAGGTAAATGTCAATCAATCACTAGTAACTAATACTAGAACTAGTTGTATAATATTATGTGTTGAAAAAATAAAACCATGATTACTAATAATCTTTTCATTCATAATGGGTCTCTAATTACCAAAAAAATTAGGAAGATAGTACTGAGTGTCCAAATACTTCAGACTGTTTTCTATTGATGTCATATGAGTTGGTACATTATCACAATCAATATCCCAAAGAGATATGGTATTATTAACTAAAGCTTATATTTTTTCTCAGATTTCTTCGGTTTTAACCTCGTCTGTTCCAGACTCGTCCCAGCTGGTACATTACATTTTGTCATCCTGTCTCCTTTGGCTCCACTTGGCCATGGCAATTTTTAGATTTTCCATATTTTTCATAATCTGCAAAGTTTTGAGGGTACTTTTGTAGAATGTATTTTGTAGAATGATCCTTGGTTGGGATATGTCTAACGTTTGTTCAGATGCTTAGGCCAGAGTTAAAGTGTTTTGGAGCAGAAGATCCAGAGGCATCATGCCATCCTTAATTATCACTTCACATAAAGAATGTTTACTCCGAAGTTTGGGGTCTTTTGTGGTTCCATACAAATTTTAGGACTGTTGTGGTTCGGAGAAAAGTGCTGTTGGTGTTTTGATGGAGATTGCATGAATTGTGTCAATTGCTTTGGAAAGTATAGACATTTTCACAATATTTGTATTTTTGACCCATGAGCATGGAATGAGTCCATGGACCCTTCCATTTCTTTGTGTCATCTTGAATCTCTTCCATCAGTGTTTTATAGTTTTCAGAGTCTAGGTTGCTCACCACTTTGGTTAGATTTATTCATAGATATCTTATTTGGTGTGCAACTGTAAATGGGACTGTTTTCTTAATTTCTCTTCCTACTGTTTCATTATGTTCCAGAAATGCAACAGATTTCTTTACAATGATTTTGTCTCCTGTGACATTGCTGAATTCATTTATCAGTTCTAGCAGTTATTGGGTGGACTTTTTAGGGTTTCTATATATAGTGTCATGTAATCTACAAAGTGTGAAAGTTTTACTTCTTCAAGATTTGGATTTTATTTAATTTTTATTTTATTTTATTTGGTTTGGTTTTATTCTGGTGTTTTTTTTTTTTTTTTTTTTTTTTTT
>NW_024412572.1:0-13273 GCF_014898765.1 Herpailurus yagouaroundi
TGTGTGTGTGTGTGTGTGTGTGTATGAAAGCACATTACGGTGTTAGCTTTATTATTTCTATTATTTATTTATTTTTATTCTATTTATTATCTAAGTTTCTCACTTGGTATAAACAACAAGTTTTGATTTTATAATGACAGAATAAAAAGAATGATAAAAACAATAGGCTACAAGGAAGAAATTTTTCTAAATGTTTATTTATTTTGAGAGAGTGTGCAAGGGGAGGGACAAAGAGAGAGGGAGAGAGAGAATCCCAAGCAGGCTCTAGGCTTAGCACAGAGCCCGGCACAAGGCTCAGTCTCACAACTGGGAGATCACGACCTGAGCTGATATCAAGAATTGAACAGTTAATCAACTGAGCCACCCAGGTGCCCCAAAGGAAGAAATTTTTTAAATCCCGAAGGAAACTTGATTGTACATTGCAGCACAGTTTCAAATGCCTTAATAAGTAGTACCTCTTGATAAAGATACTTTCCAGACATATTTCAACTTGATATGAGCCCAAAATGATGAAGAAATACAAGGAACTGCCAAGAGTATGTGTTTGATCTGTGGTGGGCTGATGCAGTGGAAAAGGTAGATACCCTTCCTCAGTTCCTGATTTATTTCTTACATGACAGATACACCTATGGGAAACCTGTCCCAGGACTTGCAACTGCGAGCCTGTGCAGAAAATTACTTCATCATTCCATTGTCAAAAGAACGAGTTCTGTGAGAAATTCAGTCAAGAGGTTAGTCTACAATGTTCTCGCTAGGGACTATCATTGTTGACAATAGCTACCCTATTTTACTAACTTGAAAGAAGACATCGGAGCAAGCTTATCCCAATATATTCCCCACCAAAAAAAAGAAAGAATTTCTATTCTTAGTCAATAAAATTCTCATTTTGGTGACTAACCCTTAGAGAGCAGATGTGAATATTAAAGGCCAACTAACATGTTTAACCCAAAGAAATTGTCTCGGCATCAGAAAGAAAATGATAAATTTAGTCTTCGTCAGTATGGTCTTAATCAGTATGGGACTGATCAATTTTTTTTTTCCTCTCTCAGCTCGACAGCAATGGCTGCATCACCCAACAAGTAAACACAAATGTACTCCAGATTAAAAACATGGGTTTTGAAATGAAACTTAAAGTGGAAGCCAAGATCAGAGAAGAGGGAACAGGTGCGAACTCCAAATTAATGTGGGGAGCGAAACCATAAGCATTGGTTTGTTTTCCGTAACAAAACAACGGCCACAAAGAAGGTGGAAGGACAGGAATTTTAGGACTAAAGTAACTTCCAAGAATACTTACTCTTCTCTACATATTTTTAGACATAGTACTTACTGGAAACGGGACCAGTGAAATCACAAATACTGTAACCAGACTCAAGTTCGTGAAAGTGGATTCACACTTTAGACGAGGAATCCCCTTCTTTGGACAGGTAGAGTATATTGCAATTCACAAATAATGAAGTATCTAGTTGTTACCTACCTTCAGGGCATGATGATGTAGCCCACATCTAGTTAGCGATATCAATTAGACGCAAAACATGAAACCAAGAAAAAGGACCTTCCTTTGTAAATATCACCAATCAAATGTACAAACACATACGACAGTATTTTGAGAATCGGAGGTATTATTTCTTTTCAGAACATGTAGCTAATGAAGACTCTTAATGTGATACGAAGTAGTGATTATGTCAAACCTTCTCTCCCAACCGTCTTACAATAAATATATTTCTGCCATTATCCCAGCCAGCTTCAGAATTTTAAGAGAATTTCTCACACATCATTCTCAATTATGGCTGCGAGTATCCTCCTTTATATCCGTCGTTCTATTTAGAAGCAAGTGGATAAGTGGTTTTATTTTTAGGCATAGGACCTATAATAGCATATATTTCATGGCCATTATTATTAAATTATTCTCATGCCTAAGGTATACATTTTAATTTTAAGTAATAATTTTACCCTTTTTATAGTTATTTATAATCATTCACCCATTTTATAATAATATATTTAAAATAACTTATAATTCTTCTCAAAAAGAAACACTTTTTATGGGGCTGCTTATGGGGTTTGTCTGCAGAGATGAAAAAGACATGTGGATCCAAAAACAGAGTAAAAAGGTGAAAGAAATGAGGATACAAGTGGAAAAAAATTTGATTTTGCAGTAAATTATGGAAGGGTTGTTTTAGAGGTTTGCTTTTGCTTTTTTCGTTCAGTTATAGCAGTAAAGGAATTTGTTCCCATGAGTTCTGTCTTCTCTGAGTATTATCCATATAACTTATCAAGTACTTTTCTTCTCTAGGTGCTTCTGGTGGATGGGAAAGGTGTACCCATCCCCAATAAACTTATCTTTATCTCTGCAAGTGAAGCCAATTATCTTTACAATGCAACTACCAATGAACAGGGTCTTGTACAGTTTTCCATCAATACCACTAACGTCTTGGCCAACAAAATTTCTGTTGTGGTAAGTATGAAAGAAAAAAAAAGAAAACAGAGGACAAAGAGACACCTCGGTGACCATTATTTATTCAAACACGAAGAAGCATACATTGTATTTAAGAGATAGAAATGAGAAGCTGTCCAACTTAGGGATAAACTTGGGAATTAAAATTTTCATTTAAAATAACAAAGACAGGGGCGCCTGGGTGGCTCAGTCGGTTAAGCGTCCGACTTCAGCTCAGGTCACGATCTCGTGGTCCGTGAGTTCGAGCCCCGCGTCGGGCTCTGGGCTGATGGCTCAGAGCCTGGAGCCTGCTTCCGATTCTGTGTCTCCCTCTCTCTCTGCCCCTCCCCCATTCATGCTCTGTCTCTCTCTGTCTCAAAAATAAATAAACATTAAAAAAATTTTTTTAAATAAAATAAAATAAAATAAAATAACAAAGACATTAGAAGAGATACTATAGAAGTGTCTGATCATTTCATTCACATTATCTTTAAAATTTTATGTATCATGCAAAAAAAAAAATGCATATAGGATTTGGTCCTGAACAATATCAGTTCCTCAATAGGTGAGTAATTCACGTAATTTGTTTCCTGTTGTTTTTCTCTACGTCTACTCAAATAACCGTAAAAGTGATTGGAACCCCCACACATTCTTTGTATATATTGCCTAATGATGAGGATCAAAAGATTTCTGTAACTAAAAAGACTTTGCTCTTGTAAGCTCAGGCAAATAAGTGGTAAAAAAGATAATGATTTATTGATTCCAGGTTAAATAAATAGCATTGAAATTATTTCCATTTCTCAATGTTGACATGTTAATTCAATTTAAAATATGGAATGATGCTTAATGTTTTCTATGTGATAGATACTTGCTCTTCCTTAGGATTGAAAGGATGAATAGAGTGTCCCTATATTTGAAACTCTACAATCATAGTTATAATTATTAGTATGATATATTTCAGGGCAATCATAAAAAAATAGGAACTTTATTATGATAGCAAATACAAAGGTCCACAAAATACACCTAGTAAATTCAGAAAAAGAAAGGATGTGTACTCATAAAATAGCTAAGGAGCAACCACTGTGGGGGCAATAAATAGAATTATCTCCTAGACAACATTTTCAAGGTGTAAAGGTCCAAAAACTACCAGGGCTTAAAAATCCAAAGTCATAGTAATGATAAGAAGCATAGATGATAATTGGCTGGGATTATTTACAAACAACTTTGAAGCCCTTACAGTTATAAAATATTACATTAATATATACCACATAATTTCAATGAAACCAGTTTACAAGGCACTTCTCTTATCTAAAGATTTCCTTTTATGCTTGTTAAGACTACTTGCCATTCTCACTGGGACGTCATTGTTCCTCTGACCTTGCGCTACAGAAGAAAAGATAAATCAATGACGATTTGGCAAATTCAGGGCAAAGGAGATTAATTTCTAAATATTTCCTTTTAGTCTCTGCAATTTGAGAGGCCGATAATTTGTTTATTCGGTGGTGAACAGGGATGAGGATGATGCACAGTATATGTTAGAAGGGAAGACGCAAAATTTTAACTGTTCGTGTTGGTGGGAAGCTAAAGTGAAGAACTATCGAAACAATATTCTTTGTTTTTCTGTTTTATCAGGCCTTCCACGAGCAAACTAGCTTTTGTTTTAACTATGTATGGTTAAGAGAAGAACACCAGGGTGCTCAGCACCTTGCGAAGCACGCTTTCTCCTTCAGCGGGAATTATGTTCACCTGGAGCCTGTGGCCGGTACCCTGCCCTGTGGCCAAACTCAGATTATCAAGGCATACTATACACTCAATGGGCAGGCCCTTGGGGAACCAAAAGAGCTCATTTTCTATTACCTGGTAAGAATAAGGCTACAAAATATATTTGGAGTTCATCGGTAGACGAAAGTGGTTAAAAAGCCAGGAATGTAAGAATTGCCTGTGCACCGCCATCTTGCTTTCTTACCCATGTTCCCCTTGATTCTTTGATTTTCAGGCCATTGATTCTCTCTGGCAGAGATTCAAGGACAGAAAGCAGGTCTTGTGGGGAGTAAGATGTTGAGAAGTGTGTTAGGCTCAAAAGGTTGTTTTCGTGTTGGTTTTTCATTTCAGTTCATGGCTAAGGGAAACATCATCAGATCAGGAACGCATGCTGTGCCTATAGAGCCGGGAGACAGTGAGTATCTTCAAATCCGTTCCCCGCCCCCCATCTCCTTCCCAACACATCCAGCTTTACACTTCAGTGACAGTTCACAAATGGGGAAATTATTCTCATTATCCCTTGTAACAAGGACACCAAAGAAAATATAGATTCTCCTTATGACTCTAGCATTTTTTTACTCAACACAGTCAACGGATAAATGTGATTGCCTACTATGTGTCAGGCATTCTGCTTGAGTCACACTTTTTTTCTCCCAGTCTGTCTCTCCCAGCTGACACTTCAATTCCAAAATTCAGAAAATCGAAGCTTCCTTCTGTTTTTTAACCCTAACAATAAACGTGTATTGGCCATCTTTAACCTTAGTATTGCAGAGGAGAGAGTTAGGTATCATGGAGATTGAGGAGGAAATGGTGATAGATTATTTTTTTTTTCCCCTGCTGTGCCAGAACTCTGGGCTAGGCTCTCTTATCTCTGGGAAGGCTCGCTCCCTTCAGCACTTAATGAGGATGCATACAGTGCCACCAGCATGAACTTGGGAACCTCACACGTGAATCTGAGTGCACTTCATTAATAAGTCGTGGGAAAGGAAACCAGGATTATTTTCCATTCTAATTAAATCATGTCAAGATTTAAATCACCGAGAAAAGAGCCCATGAGCATGCTCGTAATTAACTGAAATTAAGGCAAATATTTCACCAAACTCCACTGCACCCCAGAGCTAAACGTAACGATGCTTGAAATTATGATTTTCTTAATAGTTTCCTCCCCTATCAGGCTGGAAAAATAAGACATCAATTATATTTTTATTTTTCCATATTGAAACAATATTGGAGAAGGTTTAATTTAAACGAAGTTACTGGGGCGCCTGGGTGGCTCAGTCGGTTAAGCGTCCGACTTCAGCTCAGGTCACGATCTCACAGTTCGTGAGTTCAAGCCCCGCGTCGGGCTCTGGGCTGACGGCTCAGAGCCTGGAGCCTGTTTCCGATTCTGTGTCTCCCTCTCTCTCTGCCCCTCCCCCGTTCATGCTCTGTCTCTCTCTGTCTCAAAAATAAATAAACGTTAAAAAAAATTTTAATTTAAACGAAGTTACTAATTAGCACTCTCACTAATTAAAAATTATTTAGGGGGCACCTGGGTGGCTCAGTCAGTTAAGAGAGGGACTGGTGACTTCAGCTCAGGTAGTGATCTCACGGTTTGTGAGATCAAGCCCCTCCCCCCCCCATCGGGTTCTGAGCTAACAGGCTACTTGGGGTTCTCTCTCTCTCCCTCTATGCCCCTCCTTTGCTCACACTCTTTCTCTCAAAATAAATAAACATTTTTTTTAAATTGAATTAAACATTAAAGAGTGCTGCCAGCTTTGAATATCATTTATCCCAATATTTATATAGGGATACTTTGAGGTACAGAATGGACCCCACAGTGTGCATTATTAGCCTTCCATGCATCTTGTTGCCTGCTTTTCTATTTTCTATGTTCAAGACTGCAATGTGTATGTAACCATTTATAGAAATAGATGACTTCCTGAAAACATTATGTGCTGATCTGATTTTTTTCCTTTCTTGACATTTTAATTCGTGCATCATTCAGAAAAGGAAGATTCTCTACGTAGTAGTATAAGGAAGAGTTTATTAATTATTTACTCCATGAAGGTATCACAAAAATGTAATGAAATTAATTCCGCCAATAATTGAAAGGAATTTCTTTATATAACCAAGTGAATTCACAAGTATTTATAATAGCACTATTTTAACCACACATTGTTATGTTATTAATTATCAATTTGTTCTTCATAAAGATACTGCAAATCCTTGACTCTAGCAGATAAAAGAACCAACTTTGTTCAGAGTTCGTCTAAATTCAACCTTTTTCATTGCTTACATTTAACTTACTCATATCATTCTTTTCTTATACTATTCTGCAGTTTTGATATCAAGGTGCAAATTACTAATTTCAGAACAATGTCTGAGTCTCTTTTAAGCGCAGAATTCAGATGTTCAGTGACCAAGCCTTCACAAAATTCATTACTTAAAGGTTACCTTCTTTCCAGTATTCCCTGGGTGGGGGGGAAATCTGCCATAATTTCTTTTTCTGATTTTGTGATACTTCAACCTACTCTTACCTACCATGGTTCACTCCAGACACAGCAATACAAGGGTTGAAATCACCCTCTTTTCACAGCAAAACTTTCCTTTTTAGGGATCTAAGTTAAAACTTGATCCCTCCAATGAGACAATAATACGAATGCCATGACACTGCCTTGGCCATTCCAAAGGACTGAGGGAGGGGGGAAGTGAGTGGTCAAATGGACATAGCATTTCAGATTTCCAACATGAGAAAGTTCTGGAGATTTGTTTCACAACAAAGTGAATATCCTTAATACGACTGAACTGTACACTTTAAAATGGTTTAACATCGTTGGGGAGCCTGGGTGGCTCAGTCTGTTGAGCGTCTGATCTCGCAGTTCATGAGTTCGAGCCCCGTGTTGGGCTCTGTGCTGACAGCTCAGAGCTTGGAGCCTGCCTCAGATTCTGTGTCTCCCTCTCTCTCTCTGCCCCTCCCCCACTCGCACTCTGTCTCTCTCTCTCAAAAATAAACATTAAAAAAAATGTTTTTAAGAAAATAAAATGGTTAACATGGTGAATTTTATGTTATGTGTGTTTTTTTACCACAATAAAGAAGACATGTATTTGGAAAAAAAGTAAGCCCTCTGATTATATCTTACAAATTATAACTCTGAGAATCACCTCTGGCCTGAAATGGTTTCTAAAAGGAATGGTTTCCATTCATCACGTAAATATATGATATAGACACTCCTATATAACATATATAATAAATTGCTTATTGTAAAGTTTTTAAAATTTTTTTGAATATTTACTTATTTAGGGAGAGAGAGAGAGAAAGAGAGAGTACAAGCAGGGGAGGGGCAGAGAGAGAGGGAGACAGAATCCCAAACAATCTCCATGCTCTCGGCACAGGGTGACGTGGGACCCAATCTCGCCAACTGTGAGATTGTGACGTGAGCTGAAATCAAGAGTCAGACACTTAACCGACGGAGCCACCCTGGCACCTCCCTTATTGTATCATTCTTGATTGAGCCCAGCAACCTTTATGAAATATTCTTCGTACACATATATATGTAGAAAAACGTAGAGCTACTCTAACTTAAGTTGCTTCCAGACCTAGTTAAGTGGAAAATCAGACACAGACATGAGTGTAAGGGACTTTCACTTATTCCACAGCCGACGTTGCAAAGGGGAAAAACAGCCTGTTAATTTCACCAAATAATTAGAATGGCGTTAAAGAGACTACGCCATTGAAGGAGTAGGTACAGGTCTAAACTGGGGAAGATCTAACACTAGTGCTCTGACCCATGACCGTCTTGTCTCATTCTCTCCACGTCCCAGGGACAGGCAGCTTTTCCTTATCCTTCCCTGTGGAGTCGGACGTTGCTCCCATCGTCCGATTGTTCATCTTTACTATTTTACCGGACGGAGAAGCTACTGGAGATTCCGAGAGTTTTGAGGTCGAAAACTGTCTAGCCAACAAGGTGAGAGTCTTCGGCATGAAGTGACAACACCAAGAAATGGAACTATAGGCATCCTCTGTTTGCCTCAGAGAAAACCGAGCCCAGAAAATGAAATTAGTTGCACACAGGATCCCAGCCAGTTAACTGGCAGAGCGAAACCTCCGGGTACCTAGTAATTGACAAATAATAATTTGTCAATTACGCCAAAATGCTACCAAATTTGCTACCGAATTGCTACCACATAGCTAAAGCATAGTCCAACCTTGTGTCCGTGGCGCCTTGTCCACTGATTCAATTGCATGAGGTATGTAACATGCTAAGATTCCAAAGTTCCAAAGACCTTAAGGACAGACAGAAATACCTAGAACCGCCTTATAATGGGTCAGAGGTAAAGACGGGCCTCTAAATCTCAAACAAGCTACGTATCCCTTATGAGCTACCAGTTGTCCCTTTAGGAAAAGACTGAGCCATTGAAGGAACCTTTTCAACAGCAAAGGGAACTTGGGAAAATAGGTTCCTGACTTTAATGTAAAGATGACTCGGGAAATGTGGGTGACGGCAGGGTCCCAAAGGTCGAGGAAGCGCTGACTGACTTTTCCCTCTGCTCTCACAGGTGGACTTGAGCTTCCGTCCAGCACAGAGTCTCCCGGCCTCACATGTGCACCTGCGAGTCTCAGCTTCTCCTCAGTCCCTCTGCGCCCTCCGTGCCGTGGACCAAAGCGTGCCGCTGGCGAGGCCCGAAGCTGAGCTGTCCCCGGCCTCGGTGAGCTCCCATCAGCCTCGTGGGTCAGGAAGGGCCGCGTAAGGGACCACAGGAGGGTTGGGGGTGGGGGGAGGAGAAGCTCCTCTTAAGAGTAAACTATGATGGGGCACCCGGGTGGTTCAGTCGTTTAAGCGTCCGACTTCAGCTCAGGTCAGGTTTACAGGTTGGAGCCCTGCGTGGGGTTCTGTGCTGACGGCTCAGAGCCTGGATGGAGCCGGCTTCGGATTCTGTCTTCCTCTCTCTCTTTGCCCCTCCCCGCTCGTGCTCTGTCTCTCTCTCTTTCAAAAATCAATAAAAACATTAAAAAAAATAAAAATAAATAAATAAACCATTTTTGGTCAATGCAGTAAGTAAGCTTTTTAGACAAAATTGATATTTGCAAGCCTAAGCCATGTACCTCCCGGCAGATCTATTTATCTCTTTAGAGTGCTTCCGATCTGTGAAAATGGTAATAAGTGATTCGCAAGTTATTTTCAATTCAGAAAACAAGTGACCTACTCCAGCTTTGTCAGCAATGATGAGCCCCGGACTAACTAAAATTTTAAGTTCCTTCTTTTTTTTTTTTCCCTAGAAGTGTATTCAGTAATAGTGGTGATATTGGGGGTATCACATTGGTTTTGATTGCTATCATTGTCGTCGTCATCATTATCACCAGCTTGCAGGCCTACTATGTGCTAGGTCTGTTTTAGGAGCTGGGGAAATCGCAGTAAACAATCACAGTCTTTGTCCCTTACAGAGGTGTCGTTTTAGAGGGACGATGATAAGAAATTGCATGTGGCTCCAAAAAATAAAAAGGGGAAAAATGGTCAGTAATTAGCATCAGGTGAAAATACTTTCAAACATGCGGTTTTTGAAAACTATCAGAAGTAGACGGAAATTCAGAAACCGCTTTTCTAACCTATTTAAAACCAGATTACTGGGGGCGCCTGGGTGGCTCAGGCAGTTGAGCATCCAACTTTGGCTCAGGTCATGATCTCACGGTTCCTGAGTTCGAGCCCCGCGTCGGGCTCTGTGCTCACAGCGCAGAGCCTGGAGCCTGCTTCGGATTCTGTGTCCCCCCTCTCTCTCTCTGCCCTTCCCTTACTTGCAATCTGTCTCTCTCTCTCAAAATAAATTAACATTAAAAAAATAAAAACACTAGATTACTCATCTTTCGAAAATGCTCAGCATGATGCAATAAAAATGACATGTTACTGGAATTTGATCATTGTCAAAAAGTTATCACCGGTGAATTTTATAACCTTAATTGCCTTATGCATGAATGTTTAAGTAGATTAATTCATTAACTTGCCTGCCTGGGATTTATTATTATTTGGCAATACTGGAGGATAAATCAGTAATATTGAAGTTTCTTTTGGTTTTGTTCTAGTTTCTACTTCTCAAAATTCATTTGTAGGTATTAAATTTTAAAACTGTGGGATAACTATATCAAGAATCACTGTCTTGTTCCTAATCATCAAAATTAACATTCTTCGGAAAAAAGGGTATCATAAAAAATTTTTTCAACTTTAGCCTTGTATTAACAGGTCAAAATATCTCCTCATAGCATCATAATTATTATAGAAAAAGACAGATTTCTCTTACTACAGTTTTCTATTTGAATTAGAAGAGGGCATGATGAAGTTAACCTGAAAAAAAGGGACTTCTTCTCTCTAGGTGCTTTCTTTGGAGAAATGTCTTTTTTTTTTTCTTTTTTACACTCTGTATTTGTGTAGTCTATTCTGAGCTATTTTTCAGCTCAGCTTGTATTGAACAAGTTTAGTCTACTTTTCAATATTTTTGTGTTTATCCTATTTTGTTTAGTTCTATAAATTTAACAGTTGATTCAATTGCATAACACAGCTTTCAACATTATAGAGATAAAAAAAGGAGTATGAACATAATTGGAGACTTGGGCTCTTACAGTTGTCTTTACGTCACTTGCTTTGACAATAACCTGGGAAATATTCGTTCATCCAAAACAGATGGAACATGCTCACTTATGCGACCATTTGGTTCTCCTACTCAAGAACAAAGTAAATAGGTAAAGAAGTTTAGAGAGTGTTTGTGGTTAGTTATCACGTGCTTCATACTAATGCTCCCCCAGTGTGTTGGCGTTAAACAATAAACATGTATGGTCATTCGCACTTTCTGTGGATTAGGAATCCAGAAGGGACTTATCTGGGCTAAGTGACTGGCTTGTGATCGCACCTGTTTGTCAACATGGCAACATGTTACTAGGGCTTGGCTGAGGTTGGAAGTCTACTTCCAAGATGTGTTGCTCATACAGTTGTTCCTCACCACACTGACTGAGTGTCCTTGGGGTTACCTGAGTGTCCTCAGCACATGGCAGGTGATTTCCTCTAAAGCAAGTGATCCAAGAGAGAGCAGCTAAGGCTGCAATATATTTTATAACACGGCCTTGGCATTTACACACTATCGCTTCCACAAAATGTTATTAGTTATAAGGACCCCTGGGTGGCTCAGTCGCTTAAGCCTCCGACTTCGGCTCAGGTCATGATCTCGTGGTTTACGGGTTCAAGACCTGCGTCAGGCTCTGTGCTGACAGCTCGGAGTCCGGAGCCTGCCTCAGATTCTGTGTCTCCCTCTCTCCCTGCCTCTCCCCCCTCACGCTCTGTCACTCTCTCTCCTTCAAAAATAAAGAAACATCAAAAAAAAATTTTTTTAAATGTTATTAGTTATAGATGTCAGCCCTATTCATTACGGGAGGAACTACACAAGAACACAAATACCAGGAGGTAGAGATTACTGGAGGCAATTTTGGAGGCTGTGTTCACAGTTTGCCCTCTGATTCCCAATGACTTATTACCTTCCCACATGTAAAATACACTCACTTTCCTCCTATGACCCTAGAAGTCTCATTCCCAAATTAGGCCCAGGTACAGTTGATGTTCCTTGGGCATTGTTCCTCAAGTACAATTCCTCTAGCTATGAAGACCTTGACCTAGCGTGTACTTAAGGTGTTTACCACCACACATTCAGCATACAGTGGTGGAACTGACATACTGATACTCCTGTTCAAAAGGGGAAACAAAGGCCCAGAGGAGGTATTGGTCCATGGCAGTTCTGAGATCCACCCAAAGGCTGAAAGCCCTTTGATTAGGACTCACTCTTACTCCAGCCTAGGAAATAAATATCCAAGCCCCTTGGGTCCACCCTACGGATTCTTGGTTCTTTCATTTAAGTCATCCTTCTTCAAAAAAAAAAAAAAAAAAAAGGTGGCCTGAGCTTGCAATTGTGTAGACATTGTTCTGTTGAATATCAGTGATATTCACCTATGTACTTACGTGGTTTTTCTATCCAAGAACAAAGCTATATAGAAATAGAAGCTTAACAGATTGCAGTAATCCCTACCTAAATTAGCGTATTTTTTTCTTTTTTTTTTTTACAGTTCATTTATTTATTTTTGAGAGGGAGAGAGAATCCCAAGCAGGCTCCATGGTGGCAGCACAGAGCCCCACGCAGGGTTCAAACTCATGAACCGTGAGACCATGATCTGAGCTGAAATCAAGAGTCAGGCACTTAACTGACTGAGCCACTCAGGTGCCCCTAAATTTCTCAGGTGATTAACTATTCAGAGACAGTTTAGATCCTTCTTTATTTGGTCTAGTTTTACCTCTAAACACTAGAATGAATTTTTCAGTAATCCTTGATAATTTAAGTTGTACAATCCTTGGAAACATTTTCCCAGGTAGGTTTTATGTCAATAGAACCACAAAAATAAATAAATTACAAAAATAAAACACTGATAAAAACAAACAAAAATTTTAACTTCTCTCTAAGGTACCGACTACTTGAAGGTACTCAAGAAAGGACTGATGGTGATTGTTACCACATTTCTCTCAGTTCAATGCCTATGTCAAAAGAAAAACAGGTAAGAGCTCTGTCTTTGATCTCCCCTCTGTTCCAGGTATATAATCTGCTAACGATGAAGGATCTTACTGGTTTCCCTGACAAACTGGACCAGCAGGAAGAAGAACATGCAAGTTGTAGCAATCCTTATATCATTCTTGAAGGAGCCATCTACATTCCCCTAGCAAGTTATGATGAAGAAGATATGTATGACTTCCTAAAGGTAAAATCCTTATTACCTGTTAATATACCGGCTTATGAACATTTTTATGTTAGTAAAACTATATATATATAGTTATATATATGTATATATATATATAGTTTTATATATATTTACATACACATTTATATATTTATATATATTTATTTATAAATATAAATATATAATATCATATATATATACACATATATATAATTTAGAAATATATAGTTTTAGGGGCGCCTGGGTGGCGCAGTCGGTTGAGCGTCCGACTTCAGCCAGGTCACGATCTCGCGGTCCGTGAGTTCGAGCCCCGCGTCAGGCTCTGGGCTGATGGCTCG
>NW_024412572.1:13283-42551 GCF_014898765.1 Herpailurus yagouaroundi
CGGTCCGTGAGTTCGAGCCCCGCGTCAGGCTCTGGGCTGATGGCTCGGAGCCTGGAGCCTGTTTCTGATTCTGTGTCTCCCTCTCTCTCTGCCCCTCCCCCGTTCATGCTCTGTCTCTCTCTGTCCCAAAAATAAATAAACGTTGAAAAAAAAAATTAAAAAAAAAAAAAAAGAAATATATAGTTTTAGAAAATGTTTAGCCTAACAGTTGATAAGTCAGAGACAGGGCTAGATCCAACCTCTGCCATTTCATTGAAATATTTTCGTTATATTTAATTTGCAAAAGGCCCTAAATTATAAAATCTTGATAAGCCATAAAGTATTATAATTTTACCACTCTTTCATTGAGTCTGTGTATCCCTAGGGAATTAATCTAACATTAAGGCTATCGGGGTTACATAGGGAAATTTCTAAGGAAAATATATTTCATGGATTCTAATCAAGTTTACAAACCTATTGAGTCACCATTTTTACAGGGTATGGGATTAAAGGTGTTCACCAACTCTAAAATCCGAAAACCACGGTCGTGTTCAGTGATCCAACCACCTGGAGGAGCGGAAAGGCAAGGAATGTATGGAGGTAAATAGCAAGTTGCTTTCAATTTTGTATAGCATCCAACAATATTAATTTGCCAAGAAAAAAATGTAAAACGAGATGGATCATGTGGCCTTATCTCCATTTGATACATAGAGAAACTAAGATTCAGATGTTTCTTGCTGAGATCATTTAGCTGGTAAATGGCATAGACAGAACTGACCAGTTTGTTAAAGATCAGCCCGATATTTTATTTATCTTATTTATTTTGAGAGAGAGAGAGAGAGAGACAGCACAAGCAGGGGAGGGGCAGAGGGAGAAAGAGAGAGAGAGAGAGACAGAGAGACAGAGAGAGAGAGAGAGAGAGAGAGAGAGAATCTTAAGCAGGCTCCACTCTCATCATGGAGCCCGATGCAGGGGTCGATCTCTTGACCATGAGATCATGATCTGAGCTGAAATCAAGAGTCAGCCACTTAACTGACTGAACCACCCTGGAGCCCCTGCATGAATCAGATATTTCAGGGCACAAAATCAGATGAAACACAAGATTCTACTATACTATAAGAAAGGAAAATGTTTACAATGTAAGGAGAGAATAATTCTAATTACGGAATCAGGAGACATTTTTAGAGATGCTATATCTTAAAGAATAGAAAGGAAGAGAACAGGCCTTGCTGGTGAAAAGAAACAATGCGAAGATGGCAGAAATATCTCCTAATCCAAAGCCAAAAGAAAACGAAATAAAACATCAAAGGAAGCAGCCTCTTTCTACACCCTTCACTTTCCCATTAAAATACATGTTTTGGGGCGCCTGGGTGGCGCAGTCGGTTAAGCGTCCAACTTCAGCCAGGTCACCATCTCGCGGTCCGGGAGTTCGAGCCCCGCGTCAGGCTCTGGGCTGATGGCTCGGAGCCTGGAGCCTGTTTCCAATTCTGTGTCTCCCTCTCTCTCTGCCCCTCCCCCGTTCATGCCCTGTCTCTCTCTGTCCCAAAAATAAATAAACGTTAAAAAAAAAAAAAATTAAAGTACATGTTTTAATCCCCAGATCTATTTATACTTACAGCCCATTAACCAATCCTTTTTCCTCTCTCTGTCTCCCATGATTCTGTCTTTTCTTCCAAAATATTCTTGATGCATATTGTTAATGAAGATTAACATCTTCTGAGTTTTGTATTTACGAATCAGAGGTTTTATGTGTCCAGTGAACATGACAGATGGCTTTATTGAGATATAACTGATATAGAACATTAAATAATTTTAAGGAATACAATGTGTTTATCTGATGCACTTATATATTACAAAATGATTATCACTATAGCATTAATTAAAATTTCTGTCACCTCCTAATTTCCATTTCTTCTTTTTTTTCTTTTAAATTTTTATTTTCATTCCACTTAGCTAACATACATTGTCATACTAGTTTCAGATGTAGAATTTAGTGATTCAACACTTCCGTACATCACCCTGTGCTCATCATAACAAGTGCACCCGTCGGTCCCCAACACCTATTTAACTCATTGCTTTTCCCCCCTCTTCCCTGGTGACCATCAGTTTGTTCTCTATAATTAAGAGTCTGTTTCTTGGTTTCTCTCCCTCTCCCTTATTTTTTTTCCCTTTGCTTGTTTGTTTTCTTAAGTTCCACACATGAGAGAAATCGTATGATATTTATCTGTTTCTGACTGCCTTAGGAGTACTACTAATCCATTAAAAAAAAAAAAAAATGAAATCTTGCCATTTGCAACAACATGGATGGAGCCAGAGAATATAATGCTAAGTGAAATAAGTCAGTCCATTTCTTTTTTATGGTTCTCAGCACTTTTCAAATGGAAAAACTGAACCCAGAAAGGTTAAGTAACTGAAGCCGTTAGGATGCCACGGCCAGTAAGAGATGAGATGGAGATTCAGATCTGGCTGTTTGACTCCAGATCCTTGTTTTTTAACCTCTACACTATTCTGTCTCTCAAAGGCTTTAAGGTGAGAGCTTGCCTGGAATGTTCTAAGGGTAAGGAAACCAGCATGGTTGGAACAGAGTGAACAAAGTAAGTGCAGTTGGAAAGAGAGATCAGCGGAATAATTGAGGCCAAATTGTATAGGGCTTTGCAGACCATTGTAAGAATTTGACTTTTTACTCTGCATGAGATGGAAAGATTTTCAGAAGTGGAGAGTGACGTGATCTAATATGTTTCTTATAAGGATCACACTAGATACTGAATTTAGAAGAAAATTAAGTTTTCAGTTTTTATGCTTTTTTTGTTTGAAAGTAGTAAAGGTCAAAAATGAATACAAGAATTACAAAGCTAAATTGAGTGGCCCTTTCACAGCCATGAACAGAATATCCAGTTGAAAGTATTTTGTGATCAGCAGTGAAATAGAACGTAAGTGAACGTGTCCAGGGATCAACACATTTCGATGAAGTCAGATGTGAAAAAGAAGCAGAATAATAATAATAATGACAACAATAACATTTTGTCTTGGGAAATGAATCTAAAGGCATTTAAAGTAGAGTGTATGAGTTGTGACAGAGGAAGAATAGAATTTTAACATACACACTGTGAAAGGATCAGTAGAGAGTTGAAGTTGACCTTGAGAATGAGACAATAAGGAAGGTACAGTCATCATCCAATACATGGAGTTAAAATAACACATTAAGCCACTGTTTGTTAACTGGAATAGCTGGAGAAGTTGAAGGGTCTTTGGCATCTGTAGCAGAAAAGAGAAAATAGCTTATTTAAATTTTTTTTTCAACGTTTTTTATTTATTTTGGGGACAGAGAGAGACAGAGCATGAACGGGGGAGGGGCAGAGAGAGAGGGAGACACAGAATCGGAAACAGGCTCCAGGCTCTGAGCCATCAGCCCAGAGCCCGACGCGGGGCTCGAACTCGCGGACCGCGAGATCGTGACCTGGTTGAAGTCGGACGCTTAACCGACTGCGCCACCCAGGCCCCCCGAAAATAGCTTATTTAGATGCATCATCCATTTAGATAAATTTAAGTACCAATAACAGATTTACATATTCAACATAAGAGTAAAAACAGAGACAATACAGCAACATCAGGGAGAAATCAAAGTCAGAGACAGAGATGGCTACCACGTGGAAGGACTTCTAGGAAAGAAGTTGTATGATATTAATTAAAGAAATTACTGTGGATGCTTTTTTTTTTTTTTTTTTGAGAGGGAGAGATCAAAGGAAAATACCTGGAAATGTTTTTTTTTTTAATTTATTTTTTTTAATTTTTTTAAAGCCTTTTTTTTATTTTTTGTAATCTTTATTTATTTTTGAGAGAGAGACAGGGTACAAGGGGGGAAGGAACAGATAGAAAGGGAGACACAGAATCCGAAGCAGGCTCCAGGCTCTGAGCTGTCAGCACAGAGCCCAACGTGGGGTTTGAACTCACAAACCTGTGAGATCATGACCTGAGCCGAAGTCGGACGCTCAACTGACAGAGCCACCCAGGTGCCCCATGTTTTGTTCTGGTTTTTAATAAATATTATTTCACAAGGCAATTCTGAAATATCACCTGGGGTGCTTGGATGGAGAGCCTAAGCCAAACTCAATTTATAAGCATGACCTCAGGCACAACAAGGATCGGAAAGCTTTCACGTTTAGTTCTCTATCCCCTTACTTTTGTAAATAATTTCTCTGTCTCCGTCGTAGCAAATGGAACCATCTTTCTATGGCATCTTGAATTTTTCATTTCTCCTTCCCAAGACATAAAGAGAAGAAAATCTAATGCCCTAGCCTTCTTATCAGGAGAACAATGAGTTTACAAGCTTCATTATAGTGCAAAGAATTGATGTTATTAAATTCTATTCACCCGTTGGTAACTCAAACAATGGAACACATGTTGCCCGAACAGAGTTTTGCGTTTTCTGCTCAGTCCTTCTTATGGAGGAAACAATACTCTGTGACCTTGAAAACCCTAACTATATCTCTCACAAACTATAAACGCATGTCCAAGTTCTCTTGCTCTACGAGCCTCCACTCATACACAATTATGCTATCTCTAGGGTACAGGGAATTTCTACCTTTAACAGAGACTCCTGTCTGCTCAAAGAATGAGGGCTCAACAAGTTATTTCCAAAGTTCTACAACTCTTAGGAGACCATCTGAGCAGGAAAAGTGAAAACTGGGTCTTCTAACTCTCACGCATGCACCATGAATGGATGCTTTTTCTTTAACTAGATTGTAATATTCCTTTATTTTATTAGTGGGAATGGCAGCGAGTCCATACAGTCCTCAATTTGACGCATATAATATAATGCCCATAAATAATCCAGAGCCAGTCTCCGAAACCGTACGGACTTATTTCCCTGAGACCTGGATCTGGGAGTTGGTGGCCGTGGAGTAAGTAATTTCACTCTCCTCCATTTGCTGTGGGTGAGCCAGTGAGAATCCTCCGGCACTTTCAACTCTAAGATAACCTTTCTGAGAAATTCTAAATCATCATCTTAACCTCTCATCCTTTCGGGATAGGTCTAAGAAAATGCTTTTATTATAGAGGTTTTATTATAGAGGTTTCAAATATAATATAAAAATATATTTTACTATATAGGTAAAATTGTCTCAGAGATGAGCAGTTCTGGAATAACTGTTCCTGAGACTGCCAGAAACAAGAAATGGGTGCTAAAAATATCCAAATGCTAGACTGCCTAATGCTATGGGGGGAGCCTTCCGGAAACGAGATTGGAACGCGCGCATAAACAAATCAGGCTACGTAAATGTAATGGTCTGTTTGTTAGATCGTGATTCTTTCTTTTTTTTTTTTTCTTTTTTTTTTTTTTTTAAACGTTTTTTTATTTTTGGGACAGAGAGAGGCACAGCATGAACGGGGGAGGAGCAGAGAGAGAGGGAGACACAGAATCGGAAACAGGCTCCAGGCTCTGAGCCATCAGCCCAGAGCCTGATGCGGGGCTCGAACTCCCGGACCGCGAGATCGTGACCTGGCTGAAGTCGGACGCTTAACCGACTGCGCCACCCAGGCGCCCCAGATCGTGATTCTTAAATACGCTTGTTTATGGGATTGCACAACAGTGAGGGACATCTATGGACCAAACTGAACCACACGGAAGTATTTTTCTTTTAAGGTACAGACATGTTGATGAGGGAAAGAGGCACCGTTGAGTACCTTCTATTTTCCCAACTCGGTTTCCCGATACATAATCTGGTGTACTCGTGTGGACATATTGATTCTCGCTTGAGAAAAGATGTTTCACCCGCTTACTTTCTGTTCTTCACATTTCTATCCTCCCCAGCGCATCAGGTGTGGCTGAAGTGGGAGTGACAGTCCCTGACGCCGTCACGGAATGGAAGGCAGGGGCCCTCTGTCTGTCCAATGACACTGGGCTTGGTCTCTCGCTTCCCGCCTCCCTCCGCGCCTTCCAGCCCTTCTTTGTGGAGCTCACAATGCCCCACTCTGTGATCCGCGGAGAGACCTTCACGCTCAAGGCCACTGTCCTAAACTACCTTCCCAAATGCATCCGGGTAAGGAAAATGAGGGTGAATTGAAAGGGGGGGATAGAGGGGCGCCTGGGTGGCGCAGTCGGTTGAGCATCCCACTTCAGCTCAGGTCGCGATCTCGCGGTCCGGGAGTCCGAGCCCCGCATCGGGCTCTGGGCTGATGGCTCAGAGCCTGGAGCCTGTTTCCGATTCTGTGTCTCCCTCTCTCTCTAGCCCCTCCCCCGTTCATGCTCTGTCTCTCTCCGTCCCCAAAATAAATAAACGTTGGAAAAAAAAAAATTTAAAAAAAAAAAAAAAAAAGAAAGGGGGGATAGAATCAAAGACTTCTTCGGTCGGTCAGCTCCCGATTCCGTTCCCAAGACTGTGGATAACGCTGGGAGTTCTGCCCTAGAGCTGCAAATAAATAGTGTCAAGCAGGGCAGGACCTGATCAGGAAGATAACACAATGACCTTTGGGCTACAGGTACAGGACCTCCAAACCACATACTTTTAAAAAGAAAATTGCCCGAATCTGGCCGAATCCTTTAACACAGGATAGGCTTTTTGCCAGGAAACTTCTTGATGCTGACGGAAAAAAAAAAAAAAGCCCGTTTGCGTAATTCCATGAGCGTCACCCTTCAGGCTCTTATCTCTGAACTCCCACAGTGTGCTTGCAACTTCTACAGCATGTGTTTCTTTGTAAATTTCGTCACGGTTTTGTGTATCGATGATCCCCTTTGTAACACAACATCCTCAAGGTCCGGAAGCTCTTAATTTGCTCCGTCTTGTATATAGTAGACAGGTGATATTTGTTGAGGGAAGTGGGAAGAAGGGAAGGAAGAAGTCAGGAAGAAAATCTACACGGCAGGTAGGAACCAACGGGTAGAACCAGTAGGTAATGCTCCCGTGGGCAATCTTCCATTGAGGTTTTCCCCTCCCCTCCACTGTTGCTATACCTGCAAATTTCTCCAATCCACCCTAATGCAACGGCCCGATCCTCCTAGTAAGGAATCATTCTTGCTTTGTATCACTGCCATTCTTAAACTCCTCAAAGCATGCGTGGACTTATGTGACATAATTTTTCCCCCCAGTCCCAGTCTAGTGCGGCATCTCATATGTGGTCCCAGTTCTGTGCATTCATTGTCTCTCCATATTCTGACCATTTGTTTCTATGCCTCGCTTGCAAATGATAGGTCAGTGTGCAACTGCAAGCTTCCCCAGCCTTCCTACAATCCCAGAATGAAAAGGGACAGGAATCTCATTGCATCTGCGTAAATGAGAGGCGAACCCTGTCTTGGGCGATAACTCCCAAAACACTGGGTGAGGGACGTTCCCCCCACACGTTCTCCGATCAACAAGCGTCGTAGGTATCTGGACCCTACGTACATCACGTTCTCCTTTCTGCTTTCTGCAAATCTAATTCCGTAAGGTTAGTTTGTCATTTCTTTTGCTTTCTACCCCCAGCGGCCTCCCAGTACTCCCACTGCACCTGGGTCCCATGATCATTGTGGCTTGGGCACAGTGGACATGAGCCTTGAGTTTTTTTTTCAGCTTTAGTTCCCACTTCCGGCCAACAGTAAGGTGAAAGCGCAGCCCTTCAAGATGATGACAGAGCACAGAGTCATTTTCCGGGGGTAAAAGCTCAGTGGTAGACCATTTGACAAGCACACATTTTCAGCTATAAGGGATGGCGTGGACTGCTGTCAAGGTGAACGCGCATGTTTTTCTACGTTTTTCTGTTCCAGGGAGTGTGAACTTCTCGGTGAGTGCAGAGGCAGTGCCGTCCCTCGAGCTGTGTGGAAATGAGACTGCTGAGGTCCCTGAGATGGGGAGAAAAGACACGGTCATCAAAACCCTGTTGGTGGAGGTAGGTCGGTCCGGACCACTTTGACATATTTTTCTGAGACCCTAGCAATAATAACAATGAAAAAATATGGCCATATTCTTGAGATAATAAAGGAGAATTATACCATACTCACACAATCCCCCAGGGAAGACTAACGGAATTTCCTGTCCTAAAAGTTTACAGGAGTCGGTTAGGCACCCGACTCCTGATTTTCGTTCACGTCGTGATCTCACGGCCATGGGATCGAGCCCCGTGTCAGGCTCCACAATGTGGAGCCCGCTTACGACTCTCCTCTCTCTCTTCCTCTGCCCCTCGCCCCTGCTCACTCTCTAAAATAAAATAGAATATGAAAAAAAAAGTGTTATAGTCAACTTTGCGGACTAACCTTGTTAGCTTATTGTAAATACTTTTTTCATAGATTAATTTAGAACTATTCTCTTTTCCTGATCTCTCCCTCTCTTCTAAGATTCGCTTATTTCTCACCCCTTGTACCTTTGATTCTCTTTCCTTATTATCCCTCCTTTCCTCCTCTGCAAATCTCCCCGGTTTTTCGAATTGTACGGATTTATAGCGATTTGATCATAAGTGGGATGTGAAGATTGTGTAGCGTAAGTTCCAGCCTGCGATGCAATGAATCTACGGTTGTCCCTCAAAAACCTGGATATTTATCCATTTTCTCTTTTTTTTTTTTTTTTTTTTTTTACTCCAGCCTGAAGGTATTGAGCAAGAAGAGACTTTCAACTTTATGATCTGTGCCTCAGGTAACAGTCAATCTTCATAATCATGGCGAGAATAACGCCTCACAGGGATATGTATGTCAAATTACACTGCAAACTCAGTTCACATTTAGCCTTTACCTCCGTAGCCCAGGGACTGACCGTGAACCAGTCAGGACATAGTAGCTTAGAGTGTCATAGTTTAGGTAGAAAGGGAGCAAAGTCATGATAAGTTTGAATGACAATAATATTCCCTAAAATAGTTGACGATGAAATATGTGGCACTTTGTACTCATCTTACTAAAAAAAAAAAAAAAAAATGTTTTTCATGGCAAAAAGAAAACCCGTTTTGCATCGGGAGTTTGTCATATCACTGAGAAACACCTGTACCTTGCAAATTACATTACCACATTAGTATTAGCGCTACGTCATATGTGTATATGTGTATATGACGCTTTTCTCGTCACTTGAGAAGGACCATTTTAAAATATAAACTCAGAGAACAATAAAAGCAGAGAATTGTGCCATTAAATCAAAGAACTGTACACCCTCACCAGTTCCCAGGCTCCTTTGAGAGAGCCACTATGCACGGCAACACAAAACATAGCAAAGTGAGAGGGGAAAGGACTCTGGTAGTCATACAGCGCCAAGAAGAGCTGGACTATTAAAGGTGATCTCACCATAAGCACAGTCCTTATCCCTTGGACTCCGAGTCCCTGAAGGAGACATAATAACACTGAATATAATAATAACAACCATAATAACTGCTCATGTGTATGGAGATTTGACATGTTGCAGAGGCTGTTCTAATGCACACGTGTTTCACATGCATTCTTCCTTGAGTCGTCATACGAGCAAGTTAGACGATGAAGAGGTTAAGGAATTTGTCCAAGGTTTGTAGCTAGTAAGTGGCAGGGCTGGTACCACGTCCAAGCAGGATGGCTCTGACCCCCTCCTAACCACTACATCATACTGCGATAAGAGATGCCGTCTTTTGATATGGATTGTCTGTTTCCAAAGGCACTGAAACATCTGAGCAGTTATCTCTGAAGCTCCCACCTAACGTGGTCAAAGAATCGGCCAGAGCCTCCTTTTCAGTTTTGGGTGAGTCAACTTGCACCCAGAAAACTTGAGACAAAAGAGCAGCCATAATACATTTTTTTTGTATCTATCTATCTATCTATCTATGTGCTTGGAATCTCAACTTATTGATAGTACCTATTTCTATTGGGATTCTGGAAGTCTCACTCTCTAAATAGAACTTTTCCCTTGCCTAAATGATGGTATCTATAATTCTAAATAGGAAAATCACTTGTCTTTAATAGTGTGAGCTACTTACGAGCTGAAATTACTCTGACACCTCATCTTTCACATCCCCCAGGTGACATATTAGGTTCTGCTATGCAAAATATACAGAATCTCCTCCAGATGCCCTATGGCTGTGGAGAACAAAACATGGCCCTCTTTGCTCCGAACATCTATGTTTTGAACTATCTGAATGAAACCCAACAGTTGACCGCAGAGATCGAGTCCAAGGCCCTCAGCTATCTTATCAGTGGTGAGACAAAGACGAGTTTACTTTGTTACTCTAAGGAGATTTTTCCCGATTAAACTTGAATCATATTACCAGATATTAAGCTAATGATGGTGATTTGGGGGGAAATGACAACTTTCCCAACATTTGATAGGATGTTGTGTTGTGACATATCCATATCACCATGACAGATCCTATGCACAAGAGACCGTACAATGTCTGGGGCTTCTGACCAACCTGCGCGTATGGGTGGCTTGCCTTTCTATAATATTTCTTGAACTAATTGCACCTTTCATTCCAGGTTACCAGAGACAGCTGAACTACAAACACCAAGATGGTTCCTACAGCCCCTTTGGACAGCAATATGGCAGGAGCCAGGGCAACACTTGGTAAGAGAAGAAAATCTGAGTCTCAACGATGAGCTCACAGCATGTACGTGTATTAGCCTATTTAATTCTTACAACTACCCTGTGAAGTGAGAGCCGCTTCATTTTACAGAGGAGGAAATGCTATACCACCATGGATAAATAAATGTCTCTGGTATAAACGGCTCCTAGGTGGCAGAAATGAGAACACTTGGAACTTGATTCTTTTTTATATCCAATATACCAAGCGTCTTTTCTTTCTCGTGTTGCTAAGAGACCATTGTAAGTTTGTGGTTTTCCCCTCTTGAGTTGTTGCTTAGCACTGAGAGACACTAGAGACAGGCAACAAGAACAGTAGCCATTCCTCACGGAGTGTCCTTTACTAACTTTTTTTTGGGTTTTTTTTGGTTTTTTTGTTTTTTTAATTTTTTTTTCCCAACGTTTTTATTTATTTTTGGGACAGAGAGAGACAGAGCATGAACGGGGGAGGGGCAGAGAGAGAGGGAGACACAGAATCGGAAACAGGCTCCAGGCTCTGAGCCATCAGCCCAGAGCCTGACGCGGGGCTCGAACTCACAGACCGCGAGATCGTGACCTGGCTGAAGTCGGACGCTTAACCGACTGCGCCACCCAGGCGCCCCTACTAACTTTTACTAAATGATTCTCTCTGTCTGTCTGTCTGTCTCTCTGCTTATCCATCCATCGTGGTCAGCCCATCCATCGATCTTCCATCTGTCCCTCCATCTATCTACCTGTCTGTCCATCCACTCATCTATTTATTTTTCTATTCATCCATCTTGAAGAAGTCGGACCACAAAAGAAAACGAGACGAAATCAATGACCCAGAAAGTGGTGGAGAAGCTGGGCGAGGTGAAATATTTACTGAGGCAGGACATTAAAAGCAGTTCATTAGACTATGAGCTGCATAAGAGGAGGTAAGAAATCTGTGAAAAGAGCCTGGGTAGCTCAGTCGGTTAAGCATCCGACTCTGGATTTCGGCTCAGGTCAAGATCTCATGGTTTGTGAGTTCAAGCCCCGCATCAGCACAGAACTGTCAGCACAAAGCCCGCTTAGAATTCTCTCTCTCCCTCTCTCTCTGCCCCTCCCCTGCTCAAGCACTCTCTCTCTCTCTCTCTCTCTCTCTCTCTCTTCCTCTTTTCACAGGGAGGAGTAGAAGATGAAGTGACCCTCTCTGCCTATGTCACTATTGCTCTTCTGGAAATTCCTCTCTCTGCTACTGTAAGATTCACCTCACTTCCACTTCCTACCATGAAAACTACAACCCTGATGTCTGAACACGCCCTACAAAAAGCCAAGTCTTCGCTCAATGCGGAGGCATTTCTCAGCTCGCAGAGCTCTGTGGTTAATCCAGCAAAGGGAACTTATACTTGCCTAGCAACGCCCTCAGGCTATGTACAAAACTCATCCTAAACACTCAGGTTCTGTAGACTTACTCTTTTTTTTTTTTTTTCTTCAACGTTTTTATTTATTTTTGGGACAGAGAGAGACAGAGCATGAACGGGGGAGGGGCAGAGAGAGAGGGAGACACAGAATCAGAAACAGGCTCCAGGCTCTGAGCCATCAGCCCAGAGCCCGACGCGGGGCTCGAACTCACGGACCGCGAGATCGTGACCTGGCTGAAGTCGGACGCTTAACCGACTGCGCCACCCAGGCGCCCCTGTAGACTGACTCTTTTAAGACTTAAGTATAAAGCTAAGAGATTTAAAACGCTTTTTCAACTTCAAAATCGTGGATATCCGGCTGTCTACCTGGCTGGCTAACAGCCGTGAATGACATCTGTCACGCGATGTCCAACCCAGGGCCCGCTCCACCCGCGACTTGCCCTAGCTTGACATCATTACCTCCTGGTCTTTGCAGCACCCGGTTGTTCGCAATGCCCTCTTCTGCCTGGAGTCTGCCTGGAACACGGCAAAGGAGGGGACCCATGGGAGCCAGAGCTACACCAAGGCGTTGTTGGCCTACGCTTTTGCCCTGGTGGGAAAGCCAGACAAGAAGAGAGAAATACTGGACTCTCTTAGGGAGGAAGCTGTGAAAGAAGGTGAGAGCGAATGGTCAAAAAATGTCCCCCTCCTCTTCCCCTGACACTGCAAAAAGACAATTGTGTTCCTGCTGAAAGTAATAAGTCTCCTTATCCAACTCAGGTGCTATGAAATCAGAGTACCTCTCATAAAAATGTCGTCTCTGCGATGTCATGTGTTATACAGTGTGTCACATAATAGACAGTGCTGCAGGTAAATTGTGGAAGTTTATTCCTCACTGCGACATATATATATTTTTTAAATTTATATATATTTCCCATGGTATCTGCCTGCTTGAATGAAATTATACTCGAATGAAAAGAGGCACAACCAAAAAGCCATACTCAGGGAAGTGCAATAACATTTTCACAGTGTTTTTATCTCTATCTGCAAAGAGATGATCACAAAAAGTCCTCTGGGATCAATGCGTGGGTTTTATATTCCAATTTATCCTCCAGTTTCCACGAAATCTCTCAAGCAATAAGGGAACTCTCTTGGGTGCCTGGGTGGCTCGGTCGGTTCAGCGTCCGACTTCAGCTCAGGACATGATCTCACAGTTTGTGAGTTCAAGCCCCACGTCGGGCTCTGTGCTGACAGCTCAGAGCCTGGAGCCTGCTTCGGGTTCGGTGTCTCCGTCGTTCTCTGCCTCTCTCTCTCTCTCTCTCTCTCAAAAATAAACATTAAAAAATTAATAAAAAAATAACATTTAAGACACTGATAAGGATGTTCCGTGCTTCGTCCTCCAACAACATTCTTCAACTTAGCCCCACAGGACTAAACCAAGCTTAGTATGGAAATGTGACTCAGGGAATTTGTGGGGTTTATGGAAGAGAGGACCTTACTCCATCCCTGTATTATTTTCAGCTACACATGATACAGATGTGTTTTCATGTATCATCTGCGAACCATCATCCTTTTTCTTACCCTTAAGGCAACTCAGTCCACTGGGAGCGACCTGAGAAACCCAGGGCACCAGTGGGGCCTCTTTATCAGCCCCAGGCTCCCTCAGCTGAGGTGGAGATGACGTCCTACGTGCTCCTCGCTCACCTCACGGCCCAGCCCGGCCCGACCTCCGAGGACCTGACTTCGGCCGCGGGCATCGTGAGCTGGATCCTAAAGCAACAGAATGCCCACGGGGGCTTCTCCTCCACCCAGGTCTGTGGTTCCCAAATAGTCTTCTCTTCCAGATTCACTTGGCAGATGGGAAGCTTGAAAACAGAACAGTTACGAGGAAAAGAGAAGAGACCATTAAATCATGGGGAGGGTTCTTTAGGGATATTTGAGGACAGTGGGAATCTGAAGGAAACAGACCTGAGACATTCCCCTAAAACGCTTTTCCCAAGTGCTATGTTGACACCCTATCCGTGTGGCTACTGACCATGAACATCAGCCCTCTCTAAAGCTTACACACACGGGTCGCCGGCCACACTCTAGACTCGGGTTTTTGAATATCGGTGCTCCTGACATTTTGGGGAAGATACTTGGGGAAGGCCAAGAACACTGTTGTGAGGGGCTGTCCTGGGCACCGAAGATGTTTGGCAGCACCCGTGTCCTCTCCCCACTAGATGGCCCATGGCACCCCACCTACTCTCAGTCGAGATAAGGTAGAATCACCACTGGATAAGAAATCCTGTAGGATTCTTCCAACAAGAAACCCTCTAAGGTGAACCAGAAAATTGTATGATTAAAAGGAAAGTGACCGAGGCACCTGGACAGCTCAGTAGGTTGAGTGTCTGAATATCCAGAGAACCTGGGTTTTCCCTCCTACAAAGCTCTTTCAATATTTAGGATGTACATAGTGGGACTTTTATTTTTCAGAGAAATTAGGTGTGGGAAATGAAAATACGCTATATAAAAGTGGGAAAGAAACTTGGGAAAGTGCCATGGTCTCCTATCACTACTCGCAGCCAATTTCTGTCACTCTTCTACCTAAATGAACACCATTCACCCTTTTTCCTAACTTGTCAATTTTAGACCCAATCTTGGACAGCTATAGCCAGGGGCACCATTGATGAGAAAGGGTAGGCCGTAATCTCTGGACGCAGGGGAATAGTCCCTTAGGACAAAACTAATATAAGTGAAAACAAATTGCCAGGCTAATTGGCATCAGAAGTCTTTTATTTCACTTGCGGAAACTGTAGCATAACTTTGATGGTGCCTGAAAGGCAAAGAAAAAGGAAACGCAATTAGCAGATGTAAACTTCAGGGGGGAAAAGCCATCATCCCCTTGTGGTAACCCACACAGACTTTGGGGGCAGTCCCTGCTACCAAAAACTTACTCTTTGGGGGTGGGTTCTCCACTCCTCTCTTCCAGGACACGGTGGTGGCTCTCCATGCCTTGTCCAGATATGGAGCAGCCACATTCACCAGGACTGAGAAAGCTGCACGGGTGACCATTCGGAATTCACAGACATTTTTCACGAATTTCCAAGTGGACAAAACCAACTTCCTGTTACTGCGTCAGGTCTCATTGCCAGAGCTGCCCGGGGAATATGCCATAACGGTGACTGGAGACAGATGCGTGTATCTTCAGGTGAGACTCAAGTTATGTTGGAAATTTTAACCTTACCGAATGAAAGAGGAGTCCTGGTCTCTCGTTTCTGAGCATGGAAAGGGCAAATCTGGAGGCGCGAAATGATGAAAAAGTGAGGCGCTCCAGGCAAACAGAGAAACTGATGGTGCATTGCCCTTCCACAGGCATCCATGAAATACAATATTCTTCCAGAGAAGGAGGACTCCGCATTTACTCTGAAGGTGCAGACTGTACCCCAAACTTGTGATGGACCCAAAGCTCACACCAGCTTCCAGATCTCACTGAGTGTCAGGTAAGACTTGTGGCTGAAACACGCGATCCTGAGTCTAAAAGCTACTTGGAACCATCAGTATTTAATAATATATTTTGAAGCTATGCTAGTAAGTGGGTATAATTTAAAACTGTTATATCTACTAATGAAGTTAGCCTTCTATCATCATGAAGTGATTCTTTTATTTAGTAACTTTTTTTGTCTTAAAGTTTCAGTAATACTTCCAAAGCCTTTAAAAGCAAAGTCTGGTCTTGGGGCGCCTGGGTGGCGCAGTTGGTTAAGCGTCCGACTTCAGCCAGGTCACGATCTCACGGTCCGTGAGTTCGAGCCCCGCGTCAGGCTCTGGGCTGATGGCTTGGAGCCTGGAGCCTGTTTCCGATTCTGTGTCTCCCTCTCTCTCTGCCCCTCCCCCGTTCATGCTCTGTCTCTGTCTGTCCCATAAATAAATAAAAACGTTGAAAAAAAAATAAAAGCAAAGTCTGGTCTTAAACTCTCAAATAAAAAGTGTGGACTATTCGAATGTTAAAAATTCCCTACTTTTACACTAATTTTTGTTCAACGCATCACTGAAGAGTAAATTATTTTCCACAAAGATTTGTACTTTAGGTTGAAGTAAGTCTTCTTTACCTCTTCTGAATAATTATATTCTATTTTATTATTTTTCTAATCAGATAAATAGCAAATGCTAATATTAAAGAGAAGTATAAATTACATATAAGATATAGAAATTGCCCTATAATAACCCATCAAAAACGTATAGGAATCCTAAGAAAACAGAGCAGCAATAGAATACTATGTAACTAATACTAATGATATTGATATTGTAAAACAAATCTTATTTGCATAAAAGTATAAAAGTCTATCCGATCTTACAACCCTTTGGAGCCTCTCTGGGAGACATGCTACATTCAAGTTAATTAAAAATATTAAAGTAATACCTACTAAATAACAAACATATAGACGAAGTGTCCAAAAACTATCATGTGTTAACAAATGCAAACTACTAAGCTCCATTCCCAAAGATTCGGATTTGATAGTTTGGGTCTGGGGCTTAAACATCTATGATTTTAGTAAACGGTAGATCTGATATACATTCAGGGTTCCAAACATCAGTGTCACGCATGTCTGGGGAGCACAGATTTCTAGGAGTCATAATGTCACAGAAAACTTCAAGAAGATAGGCCGGTTTATGGTAGGTCTTGAAGGAGGGACTCTGGCTTTCTTTCACATACAAAGCCCTTACTCCTTTTCCCTTTGACACTGTAGTTACACAGGGAGCCGCCCTGTCTCCAATATGGTGATTGTTGATGTGAAGATGGTATCTGGTTTTATCCCCTTGAAACCAACAATAAAAATGGTAGGTGAGGGGCGCCTGGGTGGCGCAGTCGGTTAAGCGTCCGACTTCAGCCAGGTCACGATCTCACGGTCCGTGTGTTCGAGCCCCGCGTCGGGCTCTGGGCTGATGGCTCGGAGCCTGGAGCCTGTTTCCGGTTCTGTGTCTCCCTCTCTCTCTGCCCCTCCCCCATTCATGCTCTGTCTCTCTCTGTCCTAAAAATAAATAAACGTTGAAAAAAAAATTTTTTTTTAAAAATGGTAGGTGAATTTTAAGCCTAGTAAATTTCATACAAAGGATGCTCTGTATATTCAAACTAGAAGCATACCAATAGCAAAGCCTTATCATTATCATCCTGCCCCCAAAATATTTTTTCTCAAACCCAGGAAATTAAATTCAATAATTGTTTATTTGTCTCTAAGCCGAGGGACTTGTGTGATACCAGAGAAACCCAAGAGGAGTCCCTGTCCTTAAGCCATTCGCAGTCTAGTTAGGGAATTAAAGCACATGGGTACAAAGCTGTATGTTACTATAACAATGCAAGAAAGACAGACTTTGATTACGTATCAGATTGGCTGATATGCTCTCAAACATTTGGCAATGACAGAAGCAATGTGAACTAGAATCATTAAAGATGCCAGAGGGTCTAATGTGTTACTTGGATATTGAAGCATGATGGAAATCCTGATCTGAAAATACTGGCTTCCTTCTCATCACAGAAAGCCAGATGATGTTTTCATGGTCAAGACATGATAACACTGAAGCCTGTATCCAAATGTGATTTCCGCCCCCCCCCCAACCCATGTTTTACATCTTTAATGTACCCTGGCTATTTAATCATGAAAATGACTTATAAGAATCCTATCCCTGACATCATTTGGACATTTGTCCCTTACTACAATCTTCTCTCATTTGCTAACTTTTTAAATTTTCTAATTTTCTTCAGCTCGAAAGATCTAGTCATGTGAGCAGGACGGAAGTCAGCAATAATCATGTCCTCATTTATGTGGAACAGGTAAGAGCTCTGACATTTTGGCTGAGACAATACATCACGGTGGTCTTTTCAAGTGGGTCTCTTCATTAGAAAATAAGTGATATGAGGTAAGCAGTAACTAGTTGCACCTTTCCAGAAAGTTCCTTTATTCTAAAAGAATAAAAATCTCCTTTTAGACCCACGGAGTGTTCTGCTCCCTTTAATTATGTTCAAATTGGAAAATGAATATGTCTATGAAATTGCAAGTAGAACATCAATGAACAAAAGGGTTATTGTGCCTGTTATTTCAAAGACCTCCCCCCAAAGAATAAATGTACGATAGTGGTTGATTAATGATAGTGTAAACATCCTGATACATCCCTCTATAAGATAAAATAAAATGTTGGGGCGCCTGGGTGGCGCAGTCGGTTAAGCGTCCGACTTCAGCCAGGTCACGATCTCGCGGTCTGTGAGTTCGAGCCCCGCGTCAGGCTCTGGGCTGATGGCTCAGAGCCTGGAGCCTGTTTCCGATTCTGTGTCTCCCTCTCTCTCTGACCCTCCCCCGTTCATGCTCTGTCTCTGTCTGTCCCAAAAATAAATAAAGGTTGAAAAAAAAAATTTAGCAAAGGGAATGCCTTATCCAGTCACTCCAAAAGAATAGCTTGATAATTACAGATGTTACGAAGCCAAGTCTCTGCATCTTGGCAAACACTCACATAGGCCCAGAGAGTTAATCTCATAGCTAAGCCTACCAGAGAATGTAGATTGCCTCAGCTATTTAGGAGAAAATCTGGGGAATTTTGTTCACAGTAAAGTGTTTCCAAAGTTGCATGTGAAATCCCATCTTGTCACCCATAAATGTTTGCTCACCTAAAAGACACCAGTGCATGAGAGTCAGAGAGCAAAGAAAGAATCTAATTTACTCAAGGAAGAGGGAAGGACACTTTCCAGACTCTTCATTACTCCCACTTGTCCTTTTAGGTAACAAATCAGACACTCAGCTTTTCCGTCACGGTTCTGCAAGATATCCCAGTAAGGGACCTCAAGCCAGCGATTGTCAAAGTCTATGATTACTATGAGCCAGGTAAGTGAGAAGAAACTGAAACAACTAAATAAGTCTCAACCCAGAGCCAAGAAATAGAATCCGTTGTTACAACAGATCCTAGTTTTAGTCCATTCGGTCAGTACTACATCTGTTTGTCTCTTTGCTCTAAGATACATATTGTAGCAACTATTAGTGGAACGAGTTCATCACTATCTACTGAGTCAGAAACTTAGAAATTTAAGAAGAAAGATAATATCTGGACACTGCTCTCACATATTTTAGAGACGTAGAGAACATAATCCACATAAAAAGATAATGTAACGAGGAAAGGCAGTTTATGACAGGTGAATGTTCGAATATAGATATTTTAACTATCCTGTTCAACACTTGTGTATTTATGTAGAGTTTTGACAATCCTGATATGTACTTGTCTCCAAAAGTAAAGTGAACAGACTTAGTATGGGCTCCCGTTTATAGATTTGTTTTTTGTCTCCTTTCATCCAACGATTCTTTCAGATGAGTCTGCCATTGCTGAGTACATCGCCCCCTGCAGCACAGGTAAGAGGTCACACGCCAGGACCACCCTCATTCCGCATGAGCTATGCTCCCTAAAGTTTCTTCTAAATTTAAAATTCTCTGCAAGTCTTTTCCTAGACCCAAGACAGTTCACGTGGCACATGCTCACACAAAGAGAAAACTGTGGCCTCTCCAATTTCAGATAGCCACACCGTTATCGCTAAAGTCAATAAGTTTTGTTTGCGTGTTTGTTTGTAGGATAGCTATCACTGACAGGCAACATTTTACATCACAGCTAATCCGTCCCCTTCAGCCCAAGGGACAACTATTTAATTCTCCTGCCAAATCTAGCCCAACATCTATTTTTGTAAATGAAGTTTTTATTGGAACGGAGCCACGCTCATTGCATTATTTTCTACAGCTGTTTTCATATGTTGAATAGTTATGGCATAAGCCACATGGCCTGCGACATCCAAAATATTTACCATACGTCCTTTGACAGCAAAAGTGTGCCAACCCTTGTTCTAGCCCAGGCTCAGCTGAGGGAATGTTCCTGAGGAAACCCCACCACCTTCCTATGTTTCTCTTCCCTCCATAGATGCAGAGCATGGCAATGTTTGAAGACCGTATTTAGGCTCCATATTTTGTTGGATTCCCTGTCCTATACTTCTGTTGAGAAGAAATGGAGTCGTTTGTGTCTGTGAAACAGACATCAAAGAGGCTTGCTGAATAAATATGTTTCTGGTCAAGCTCTCAGTTGTTCAGTCGTTCATTTATCAAATATCAATTACATGCTTACATGCAATGTTGTTTTAAATAATGTGAAGAATACAGATGTGTAACATCTGCAGATAGTTCAGCTGTGGCTATTGCATATAAAGTCGAACAGAGAATAACTGAAAATAGTTTATGTTCCGGGAAATCTTAGGGAAAAAAACTCGTTCATTGGTCTAGGAAGCCTTTGTTTAGACGGAGGTAAGTAAGTAGTATTGATTAGTTAGGCATAAATATTTTTGGAGAGGAAGCAAGAAATGTTTATCTTGGTCCTTAAGAAAGTCCATCAGAAATGGACTTCACAGGAGACTAAAATGATTGGAGTAAGAAAATGTGTTGGTGACAGGCAGTATTGTGCAGTGGCTAAAATCTAGACACTGGGGCCAGACTACCTAGAGTCAAATTCTGACTCCATCCCTGTCCCACCAGCTGAATGACTGGGGCTGTGACTCAACTCTCTGCTTCGGATTCCTCACAAAGAAATGGGAATAACAGACCCTATCTCAAAGTATTGTTATGAGGATAAACTATTCTCATGGAAGAGGGGAAAGAGAAAGAGCTGAATCAAGCAATGACTCAGAAAGCTTTGGCTCAGGGGCACCCGGGGGGCTCAGTCGGTTGGGCATTGGACTCCTGATTTGGGCTCAAGTCATCACGGTGCAGTTCGTGCGTTTGAACCCCACATCGGGCTCTGCACTGGCAAAGCAGAGCCTGCCTGGGATTCTCTGTCTCCCTCTCTCTCTCTGCCCCTCCCCCTGCTCACTCTCCAGCTCTCTCTCTCAAAAGTAAATAAACTTTAAAAAAAAAAAAAAAGCTTTGCCTCAAATGCGGTGTATATAACTTTCATTTGCATTCTATTGGCTAAAGCAAGTCACATGACCAAGCCCAACTTTAATGGGGCACTCAGTATGTTCTCACTTTCCCCCATGGGAAAAGCCGCAGGCCACGGGGGTCTCTCCTGCCACCAAAAATGTGCTGCTTTAGGGAATGGTGATGAAGGCAAAGTAAAAATATTCCTCTTACAATTCTCAACCCATAAGGGTGGGAGGAATTTTGTCTATTTACTTTTTACTTCTCTCTTATGTGGGTCTCCTCCTCCTCCTTCATAGGAAAATTCAATATTGATGTAATTTTATATTTGCATAGCATTTTAAACATCTCTGAGACTTTTCTATGTTTTCTAATTTTATCTAAACCCATTTTGCAACTCATAAGGAAATAATGTATCTAAGTCTTGAACACCAATGATTGCTAACATCAGAAAGAGAGAAATAATTCGATATTCTGTGCATCCTGATGCATGAATATAAGATTTCCTATGAAGTCGCATTGCCAAAAAAAAAAAATGAAATCTAATTCTCTGTCCCTGAAAAAAGACTGGAAACAGTGTGAAAAACCATTCTCCTTGGCCTTCCTCAGAATCAAGGCACAGTGTTTCGAAATGGAAAATTTAGAAGAAATCTTTAAAGATGACCCAAAAGATCTGAATTCAAACGTGAGAATTTGGTAAGAAACAGAGGTTTCTCAATCACAGGGATTAGATGGGAAGACAAGAGGGAGGATGGGAGGCTAAGAAATCCTTTCCCTAATCCAGAATGCTTTTTTATTTCATCCTAGGTTTTCCAAAGAGAGAAGAATAAACACAGTTTATTCGTAATTTATCACTGCGAATTCTGATCCCTTTCTTATGAGGTCAAGATCCACTTTTACATAAGGAAAGGGAGAAGAACCAGAGATTAACCTATGTTTCCAACATTTTACAGTTCCCAGAAAAAGAGTTAAGTCTTTTAATGCTAGGGCTCTTTATTGAGTCCTAGGATTAAAATTCCATATTTCTAGGACCAGATTTTTGCTTCCACAAACAGGGAAAAGATATGTGTGGGACGGTAATGGCATTAGCAAATAGGGACCAAAGAAGAAATCAGGGAGATGGTAAATTTATCCATGAAAATCATGACGTGGGAGCCAAGCACATGCAGAAGTCTCTGCATGTTTTTATCCAATAATGTGAGGTTATAGAGATGTACATGTAAAAATGGAAATTACCAAAATGATAACTAGCCTGTTCTCCCCCTTTATCTTTTCCTTTTTCCCCCCAAAAGATATATATATATGATATATATGATATATTCCGCCCCGAAAATACACACACACACACACACACACACACACACATACCTGAACTGAAACTCCGCATGCTCATTTTGCTTCTCCCAAAATAAGTGAAATATTTCTGTTTCCCCGCTTCCTTCCCTGAATAACATGGAAGGGCAACTTATTGAAATATGAACTGGTGTTTTGTTTTCACTCCTCAAAAGGATTTGAAAAGAATGTGATCTGTGCTGATTCCGATCCCTTGTTTTTCCCTTCCCTATTTCAAAGTGTAGCCAGGACCTTGTGTTCTTTGGCTTTAAAAGAATTTTCAAGGTCAGAAGTAAGGTTGCCTAAAGATAACTATGTGAAAGCCCTGCCTATCTGAGCATGAAGAGAAGAAAGAAGTCTTTTGCAGGGAGGGAAGAGTAGAAGCCCAGCTGGCAGGGAGAATCCAAAACCAGGAGGTGGGTGGAGGTTTGTGTGACCCGAGATAGTGGGCATCTGGGGTCCTCTCCCTCACTGCACCCGGGGGAAAGATAGGACCTCTGAGTTAAATGACTATGTGAGGCCCCCCTGAACCAAAGAGCTCCCAGTCTCAGCAAACATTCTTGGGCCCAAACGGCCAGGCTTCAAAGGGGCTGAGGGGTTGGACAATGACACAGTCACATCAAGGGTAACCATTTCAAGCGAACAGTAAAGCAACCTTCCCAGACATTTTGCTTTACAAATCCCAGTGTGAGAAAAGCTCTAATAAAAACTGAGATTAATTCTCACCCAGAAATTTGGAAAAATGGAAACAGAATTAGATTTCATTTAAAAAAAAATGGTATACGTTTTGAATGACACAGTGTGTGGTTCCTAATTCATATCTGCTACAGCAGTTAAGTGTTCTTAAAAATGGTCAAAACTTCTATTTCCTTACCCCGAAAGTTGAAATTTCTTATTCTTAGTTACCATTATTGTGAAACCACTATGACTAATTCAAGGCCTAGCGTAGTCAATTTCTTCCTTCCTTCCTTCCTTCCTTCCTTCCTTCCTTCCTTTATTTCTAAGTAGTTAATTTTCTTGAGTTATGATTGACATACAAAAAAGCCATATATAGTTAATGTATACATCTTGATGAGTTTGAAGATATGTATGTATATACTTATGAAGCCACCACCATATACAATACCATAGATGTGACTGTCACCCGCTTCTTCCCTCTTTCTTTTTTGATAAGAACATTTAATCTAAGATCTTCTCTTCTAAGACGTTTTTAAGCACACAATATTGTTAACTATATGCACTATGCTCTACAGATTTCTAGCCTTCTTCATCTTGCATGAATGCAACCATATACCCTTTAACCAACATCTCCCTGATTCCCCTTACCCTCAGCTTTTGGTAACACTACTCTCTGCCTGTTGAGTTTCACTGTTTTCGATTTCTGATATAAGTAAGACCATAGAGCATTTGTTCTTCTGTGTCTGGTTTCTTTCCTTTAGCATGACGTCTTTCAAGTTCATCCATGTAGTAGCAAATGGCGGGATTTCCTTCTTTTTTTAAAACTGAGTCTATTCCACTACAAGTATACACGCATTTTCTTTATTCTATTGTCTATAGACAATTAGGTTGTTTCCATGGCTTTGTTATTGTAACTAATGCTGCAATAAACACGGAAACTCACATAGCTCTTTGAGATCCTGATTCCAATTATTTTGGGTATATACCCAGAAGTGAGATTGCCGGATCATGTGGTATTTCTATAAATACCTGTTTTCCGTAATGGCTTTACCAATTTACATTTCCACCGACAGGTATAAGGGGTCACTTTTCTCCACATCCTTCTAAACACTTAGCTTTTGACTTTTTCAGAATGGCTGTCCTAACAGTTGTGAGGTACCATCTCATCGTGCGTTTGATTTGCATTTTCCTGATGACTATTGATGTCGAACATCTTTTCACTTACCTGTAGGCCGTTTGTATGTCTTCTCTGGAGAAATGGCCTTTTGCCCATTTTTAATCATTTTTTGGTGTTGTTTTGGGGGATTTGAGTGGCAGAGGGGTTGTTTTGGGGGGCTGTTGCTATTGAGTCATGTGAGCTCCTTATTACTTTGGATACTAACCCTTTATCAGACACCTGATTCGTGAACTATTTTCTCCCATTCCACAGGCTGCCTTTTCACGTTGCTAATGATTTCCTTTGCTGCGCAGAAGCGTTTTTGTTTGATGTTGTCCCATTTGTCTGTTTTTGCTTTTGCCGCCTGTGCTGTTAGTGTCATATCCAAGAAATCATTGCCAAGACACTCGTTCTCTGTTTTCTTCTGGGAGTTTTACAGTTGTGTGCTTAAGTCTTAATCCACTCTGAACTGATGGCTGTGTATGTGTAAGAAAAGGGCACAACCTTCTTCTTTTGTATGTAGGTATCCAGTTTTCCCCACAACATTTATTGAAGAGACTTTCCTTGCCCCATATGATCTTGCTCCCCTTGCTCAAGATCAATTTACTATAAACGTGTGGGTTTATATCTGCGCTGTTGTGTTCCATTGGCCGATGTGTCTGTTTTTATGCCAGTACCCTACTGTTTTGATTTCTGTGGCTCTGTAATACAGTTGGAAATCAGGAAGTGTGATGCCTCTCATTTTGTTCTTCTTGCTCAAGATTGCTCTGGCTATTCAGGGTCTCTTGTGGTTCCATACGGATTTTAGGTTTGTAAGTGGTCCATTCTAGTATCTTGTGGATCGGCCTTTCACAGAATTCTTACTTTAGAAACGTAGGAAAGGCGGTGAATGAAAAGACTTCTCTTAATTTTCCGTACCACAACAGTAGTCTTTGTGTCTATCAGAGAACGTACAATAGTTGCTGAAGGAGAAAAAAGTGAAGAGAAGGAAAAAGTGGGTAGTAAACGCCTATCTTTGGAACTTTCTCTCTGTCTGTGCTCACTCCATGGGCATTTCACCCAAGGTTTATGCTTTCAACACCATTGCCATCGGTATGCTGATAACCTCCAAGCTTTCATTTAGCGTGGGCCACCCTATATAACTATGGAGTTGTGAATGCAACTGTCCACTCAACAACTACATGTAAATGTCTGTTTGACATTATAAACCTAAGACGTTCAAAACAGAAATCCTGACTTCTCCCTTAAAAAAAAAAAAAAAAAAATAGAAAACTGCTCTTTCCAGAGCCTATCCAATATCAGTAAATGGTAAATTCATTCTTCACCTAATCAGACGAAAACCTTGGAATTGCTATATCATAGCAGCTCTACCTCCAAAATAGGTCTAGAATCTGGTTACTTCTCATTACTTCCATTGTCATCTCCTTAGCCCACACTGGCTTTATCACTTACGTGGATCATTGCAGTAATTTCCTGACTGATAGCCCCCAGTTTAGCACCTCTGTCCCCACAATGTATTCTCTAAAGTAACAACCTTTTTTCCCGAACTTTTTAACGTTTATTTATTTTTGAGAGAGAGACAGAGACAGAACGTGAGCAGGGGAGGGACAGAAAAAGAGAGGGAGACAGAATCTGAAGCAGTCTCCAGGCTCTGAGCTGTCAGCACAGAACCCAACACGGGGCTCAAGCCCATGGACCGCAAGATCATGACCTGAGCCGGGAAGCTGGACGCTTAACCGACTGAGCCACCCAGGCGCCCCTAAAGTGACAACTTTTCAAGTGATCCACAAGATACTTCAAATAGCTCAGAATAAGAGACAAAGGCTTGGAATGGCTTATGGGCCCCACATGATCAACATCCCCTTCTATACCTACTACCTCTGACTTCTATCCTACTCCCTTCCCTTCAGTCACCCTGTTCCAGCCTTCCCAGCCTCCTTACTCTTCCTCAAACACCCCCCTGCCACACAATTCTGTTTCATGGAATCTGTATGTTTTACACCTTCACTTCTTTAGGTCTTTGTTTAAATGTCATCTTGTGGGGCGCCTGGGTGGCGCAGTCGGTTAAGCGTCCGACTTCAGCCAGGTCACGATCTCGCGGTCCGGGAGTTCGAGCCCCGCGTCGGGCTCTGGGCTGATGGCTCGGAGCCTGGAGCCTGTTTCCGATTCTGTGTCTCCCTCTCTCTCTGCCCCTCGCCCGTTCATGCTCTGTCTCTCTCTGTCCCAAAAATAAATAAACGTTGAAAAAAAAATTTTAATGTCATCTTGAAGGAGAAGGCTCCAACACAAAGCACATACACAAAGTATATACACGCATGTGCACACACACACACACACACACACTCCCTGTCCACCTTATCCCTCTTTACTTTTCTCCACAGCACGAAGCACCATATACCTACCATTTGTTTACAATTTTTCTCTCTCCTCAAAAATAGAGCTCCACCACGAGAATAGACTTTGTTTTAGTCACTGACACGTTCAGAACCTAGAACAATGCCTGTATGCAGTCAATAAATATATGTTGAATATCAGTCCTGCTTGAGTTTGAATGCTGATTCGACTTCTTATAGGCCATGTGCTAATCAACTCAATATTTCAGTTTTCTTATCTAAAAAAGAGAGATAGGGGCGCCTGGGTGGCTCAGTCGGTTAAGCGTCCGACTTCAGCTCAGGTCATGATCTCGCGGTCCGTGAGTTCGAACCCCGCATCAGGCTCTGTGCTGACAGCTCAGACCCTGGAGCCTATTTCGGATTCTGTGTCTCCCTCTGACCCTCCCCCATTCATGCTCTGTCTCTCTCTGTCTCAAAAATAAATAAACGTTAAAAAAATTTTTTTAAAAAGATAGTAACAGTCCCGACTCTGTGGTGTTGTTTTTCAAAAGCAAATTATATAATTCGCAATAAGAATTTGTTCAGCAAGCTCAAAAACCTAGCTTTAATTAATTAATTAAAATAAAATACAACTCGGGACGCCTGGGTGGCTCAGTCTGTTAAGCGTCTGACTCTTGATTTTGGCTCAGGCCATGATCTCCCAGGTCATGGGATTGGCCTTGTGACAGGCTCTGTGCTGACCGGGTATGACTTAGGCGCTCCAGTGGAAATACTAGATTCTGTCAAATCCCAAAAGAGGACCGACTCAGCTATCTGCAGCTGAAACAAATGACACAATAGTAAAGACTGTCACCACTAAAAATATATGGCCTCATAAAAAGCCCAATTAAAATCACAAATTTCAGAAAAATGAGTGGAAGACAAAAGTAGGGCAAAAACAATAAAGGCAACAAATGTAAAACAGTAGAAATTATCATAGATATTAACTCAGCTATATCAATAACAAACACATTAGACGTCAATGGTCTAAATATACCCGTTAAAAACAGAGGTTGGGATGCCTGGCTGACTCAGTTGGTAGAGCATCTGAATCTTGATCCCAGGGTTGTGAGCTCAAGCCCCATGTTGGGCATGAAGCCTACTTTAAAAAAAGGAAGAAAGAAGAAGAAAGAAAGAAAGAAAGAAAGAAAGAAAGAAAGAGGAAGGAAGGAAGGAAGGAAGGAAGGAAGGAAGGAAGGAAGGAAAAAAGAAAGAAACAGAGATTGTCAGAATGGATCAAAAAATAAAACCCAGCTATGTTATCTTCAAGAAAACATAGGGTTATCTTCAAGAAAACATTGAGGGTTGCCTGGATGGCTCAGTCGGTTAAGTGTCTGACTCTTAGTTTCAGCTCAGGTCATGATTTCAGTGTCATGAGATCAAGCCTCAACTCTGGCTCCCTGCTGGGCATGCAGGTGACTTAAGATTCTCCCTCTCTCCCCTCCTTTACTTCTCCTCCCTCTCCGCTCTCTCTTAAATACATAAATAAATAAATAAATAAATAAATAAATAGAAATCCACTTTAAATATAAAGACACATATAAATTCAAACTAAAGGAAGAGAGAAAGACATAGCATGCCAACACCAACCAAAAGAAATCAGGAATAGCTATATTAATTTCAGATAGAGTAGACAGCAGATCGAGGAAAACTATCAAGGATAAAGAGGACCATTCCAGAATGATATAGGGATCAGCTCTGCAAAAGAGTAACAGTTCTTACTGCGTATGTGCCTAACAACAGAACACCAAAATATATGATGGAAAAATTGATGAATGTGCAAGGAGAAATAGACGGATCTACGACAATAGTTGAAGACATTAACTACACTCTATCAGACATGGACCGTTACAGCAGGCAGAAAATCAGTAAGGATGTAGTTGAACTCAACAGCATCATCAATCAACTGGATATAATTGACATCTATAGACGACCTAATTCCAAATCAGCAGAATACACATTCTTCTCAAGCTCACATGAAATATTCATCAAAACAGATCACATTCTGGGCCACACAATGCACCTTAACAAGTTTAAAAGGATAGAAATCATACAATGCTTGCTTATAAACCACGATGGAATTGAACCAGAAATCAATAATAGAAGGATAACTTGGAAATAAAATACTTGGAGATTTAAGAACATATTTCTAAATAATACATGAGTCAACAAAGAAATCTCAAGAAAATTTTAAAGTATTATGAACTAAATGAAAGTAAAAATACAACTTATCACAATTTGTGGGACACAGTGAAAACGGCGCTTAGATGGAAATTCACTGCATTGAAGGCATATTCTAGAAAAAATAAACTCTTACACTTGATCTTAGCCAAAAGGCCGAGAAGCGATAGAAAAAATAAACTCTTAAAAGCAATAGTCAAAGCTCCCATCTTAAGAAATCAGAAAGTGAAGAGCAAATTAAATCCAAAGTAGGCATAAGAAAAAAAATTATTTAACAATTAGAGCTGAAGCCAATGAAACTAAAAAGAGGAAATCAAAAGAGAAAATCAGTGAAACCAAAAACTGCTTCTTTGAAAAGATCAATAAAATTAACAATCCTCTTTAAGCTAACTAACAAAGAAAGATGACCCAAACTACTAATATCAGAACTGAAAGCAGAGACACTACTAAGATCTCATGGACCTCAGAAGGATAATAAAGGAATACTATGGACAACTCTCTGCCTACACACTTAATAACCCAGATGAAACTAGCCAATTCCTTGAAAGACACTTCTGAAAAAGCTCACAAAAGTAGCAATGGACAATTTGCATAGGTCTGTATCTATTTTAACAATTGAATCAGTAACTAATAACCTTCCAAGACAGAAACCACCAGACCCAGACAGTTGACTGGTGAATTCTACCAAATATCTAAAGAAGGATTTATACCAATTCTCTATAATTTCTTCCAGAAGATGGAAGCAGGGGAAATACTTCCCAACTTATTTCATGAGCCCAGTATTAATTTGTTACCAAAACAAGACAAACACATTATAGGAAA
>NW_024412572.1:42561-76079 GCF_014898765.1 Herpailurus yagouaroundi
AATATGCAGTTTGAACTACAATATGCAGTTTGAACTACAATATGCAGTTTGAACTACAATATGCAGTTTGTACATATGAGCAACATGTCTCATAAGCATAGGTGCAAAAATTCTCAACGAAGTATTAGTAAATCAAATCCAACAGTGTATAAAAGAATTACACACAATGGCCAAGTGGGATTAATCCCAGGTATGCAAGGCCAGTTCAATATTTGAAAATCAATTCATCATCACATGAACAGATTAAAGAAGAAAGTTACATCGTCATATTTGTCTGCATAAATTCAGAAAAAGCATTTGAAAAAAACCCAATACCCATTCATGATAAAAACTCCGGAATAGAGAACTTCCTCAGGTTCACAAAGAACATTTACTAAAACCCTACAGCCAAGATCACACGTAACGGTGAGAAATTGGAACTTTCCCAGAAGATCAGAAGAAAGGGAAGGATATCCCCTCTCACCACTCCTCTCCAACATCATCCTGGAAGTCCTACCTAATACAATAAGGCCAAAAAAAAAAAAAAAAAAGTTATATGGAGTGCAAAAGAATAAAACTGTCTCTGTTCAAAGAGAACATGGTTGTTTGTGTAGATATGTGAAGGAATCAGCAACAAAAAAAACCCTCCTAGAACTAAAGTAAGGTTGCAGGAGACAAGGTGAATATAAAAAGCCAACTGCTTCCCTATATTCCAACAATGAAGAAGTGGAATTTGAAATTAAACACACAATACCATTTACATAAGCACCGCACCCAAAAGTGAAATACTTAAGGTATATATCCAGCAAAATATACATAAAACCTGCTTGAGGAAAACTATAAAACTCTGATGAAAGAAATCTAAGTACTAAACAAATGGAGAGATGTTCCAGGTTCACGAATAGGAAGATTCAATATTGTCAGGCTGCCAGTCTTTCCAACTCGATCTCATTGCTAAATGCAATCCCAATCAAAGTTCCAGCGAGTTATTTTGTGGATATCAACAAACTAATTCTGAAGTTTATATAAGGAGGCAAAAGACCCAACACCATATTTAAGGAAAAGAACAAGGTTAGGAGGACACCTCCCACCCAACTTTGAGACTCACTATAAAGCTAAAGTAATTAAGACAATATGGTATTGGTGAAAGAAAAGACAAATAGATCAGTGGAACAGAACAGAGAGCTGGGAAATTAATTCACATGATCTTTCACAAAGGAGCAAAGGCAATATAATAGAATGGACAGTCTTTTCAATCAATGGTGCTGGAAGGAAGGGAGGGAGGGAGGGAGGAAAAAGAGGACAGGGTCCAGACACAGACCTTATACTCTTCACAAAAATGAACTGAAAGGGTATCATAGATCTAAATGTAAAATACAAAGCTATAAAACCCCAGAAGATAACATAGAAGAAAACCTAGGTGACCTTGGGTATGCCAACGACTTTAGATACAATAACACAGTCATAATCCATGAAAGAAATAATTGATAAACTGGGCTTCACTAAAATTAAAAATCTGCTCTGTAAAAGATGCTGTCATCTTTTACAAGCCAGGGACTTGAAGAAAATATGTGTAAAAGACATACTGATAAAGGACTGTTATCCAACATATTTTTGTAAACCCTTAAAACTCAATTAATAAGAAGACAAACAACTTGAGTAAGAAATGGTCAAAAACCTGAATATGTATCTCACCAAAGAAGATATATAGGTAGCAAATACAACATATGAAAACATGCCCCACACCGTATGTCATTAGGGAGATGAAAATTCAAACAATAAGTTACCGCTACATACCTATTAGCATGACAAAAATTTAAGACGCTGAAAAACACCAAATGCTGGTAAGAATGTGGAACAGGAAGCCACTTTGGAAGACAGTCTGGCAGAATCTTGCAGAACTAAATTTACTCTTACCGTACAATCCAGCAATTGCACTCCTTGGTATTTACCCAAACATGCTGGAAAATCATGTCCGCACAAAAACCTGCCCAGAGATGTTTCTAGAAATTGTACTCATAATTGCCAAACCTGGACGCGACCAAGATGTCCTTCAGTAGGGGAATAGATAAATAAGCTGTGAGGCATCCAGATAACGGAACATTATCTACCACTAAAAAGAAGAGAGCTATCGATCATCCATGAAAAGACATGGAGTGAAAGGAATCAAATGCGAAAAGCTACAGACTGAATGATTCCAACTATGTAACATTCTAGAAGAGGCAAAACTACAGAGTAAAAAGATCAGCGACTGCTAGTGGTTAAAGGGGAGGGTCGGATGAGTCTAGCAGAGCACAGAGGACTTTTATGGCAGTGAAACTGTTCTGTATGATACTGTAATGGTAGATACATGTCGCGATACATTGGTCAAAACACATAGGATACACAACGCCAAGAGTGAACCCTAATGTAAACTATGGACTTTGGGTGATAATAATGTGTTATTTGCAACAACGGTACCACTCTGAGGCAGGGTGTTGTTTGTGGGGGAGGCTGAGTGTATGGGGGTAGGGGTACAGGAACTTTCTGTGCTGTAGATCTTGCTATGCATCTGAAACGTCTTAAAAAGTCAATTTTATTTTTTAAAAGAAAAGATATATATAACTTTCAACTTCATGTGAATCTTGAAGGCCTCTGTGTCTCTCTCCTTGGACCTCAGCAATTAGTCCAAACTCCCATTCCAACTTTCAGACCCTTTTGGCCACTATTCCTTCCTTACTCTCAATATATGCCTCATATTTAACTGAAAAGCAAATCAAGTGTACCAGCTGAGGGCACCGGAACGTTCCTTTAAACCATCCCAAGCAGATAAGAACCTACACGAATCCTACCTTCTATCCTTTCTGAGTCAGAGAAGATGTGCCCTCCTCTTGCTTGAGGATAATCCCACCAGTTCTGTCTGGGACATGAAGCTTTATTTAATTGATTAAATAAATTTACTTAATTTCTCTCTCTCTTAGATCTCTTACCTCAACTAATCAATATGTTGAAATTCATCCCATTTTTATGGGAAAAAAGAGCAAATTTTTGAAAAATAAACTTTCCTGGGGCTCAATTCATCATACCTACCATCCTGTTTCTCTCTTTTCTTTTGCAACTTTTTTTTTTTCTATTTTGACTCGATACTAATTAAGCAATCCCTGAAGAAATTAACCTTAAATGCTTGCCCTCACAGAACAAACAGCATTTTACCAAGCTAATTCTACATATCTATCTAGGCCTATGTCTGCATGGGCGTGTATTTTATTTTGTAAACGGCACGTATCTACTGAAGTAAATTTGAAAAATGCGGTAAGTCACAAAAGAAGTAAAAAAAAAAAAAATCAGCGGTCTCCTGCTTCCCCTCATTTCCTGAACAATTCAGCCTAACGCCACTAGGTGGAGCCAGGCAAGCCAGATGTCACCCGGAATTAAAGAGAAGACCGTAGTTGAGCGGAGTGTACAACCTTAACAACGGTGAGAATGTTCACCAAGGAGGGTGGCCTGGCTCAAGCTGTCAGAGCCAGAATAAGAGAAGGGCGTTTTTATGGATGGGGTCGTCTACCTGTGTGGGCTATCAGAAGCCAATCAGGGGGCGCCTGGGTGGCTCGGTTGCGCGTCTGACTGCATCTCAGGTCGAAATCTCGCGGTCCGCGAGTTCGAGCCCCACGTCAGGCTCCGTGCCCGTCGCTCGGAGCCTGTTTCGGATTCTGTGCCTGCCGCTCTCTGTGACTCTCTCCCGTCCGTTGTCTGTGTCAAAAAAATAAATAAAGGTTAAAAAAAAATTTTTTTTTTAAAGAAGCCAATCAGGGTATGTATGGGTGTATGTATGCGTATATGTTTAAACATAAGACGTTCTTTAGCTCTTTGCTGAGAGAGCTTGGAAGTACTAACACCCTTAAAATCACGGGTAGACCCACAAGCTCAGTTTTTGAGGTTTAAGATCATCCTCTAAAAACAGCCAAAAACCATTCCTTCAAGAAATGCTGATTCCAGGTTTGGGGAAGATAAGTTATAAGATGAGCCTGAACTATCCTAGACCTGAAAATAAAGAATTGCTCAAAGGATTCTTTGGACATGTCACAAGGACGCAGAAGCCAACTTAAAAAGAGTTTTCCTGGCCAAATGGGGGACAAGTTTGAGCATCCAGATAATGGTAGTAATAACGTATAACCCATTAAATAAAATAGGAAACCATGGCTCCATATTGGCATAAACAAATAAATGAATACATTGAAATTTTGATGAGTCTGGGAGTACATAAAATATTTATTAGTTATAAAGGAAAAAAAAAAAAAAAAACATAGACCAGAAGTCTGGCCCATACCACCTTAATCAAGTGACCAAATTTAACGTTGCCAAAAATGGGAAAAATTGAAACACATGCCACCTGATGGGTTACAGTAAGAGCACAGTATCACTCTGGGATATTCCTATTAAAGATGGAAATGTCTTGTAGACATCTCTACTTGGATGTCTCCTAAACACATCAACTCAGCTCTTGCCCCCCTCCTTCTTACTTTTCCTCTCCTCCTACGCCAACTGTCTTGGTAATGACAGTATCATGACTTAATGAATTATATTTACTCCCTCTACCTCCATTCTAGATCCTAACCTGAAGCACCACTATCTTTCACCTTGTAAGAACCTTCTTTCTGATCTCTTCCCTTATCTTCTTGGTCTCTTAAATCCGTTCTCTACATAGCAAGCGTGGTGCTTTTGGGTTGTTTTTTTTTTAATGTCTATAAGATTATACCACTCTTTTGCTTAAATGCTTTTAAATGACTACTCACTACAATTGGAATAATATCCAATGCCTTTCCATGATCCAGACCTTTGTCTTCAAACTCATGTCACTTTCCTCCCTGAACAGCAGGCTCCATTCACACCGGCTTTCTTCCATATTCTTTTATTTTTTTAATTTATTTATTTTGAGAGGGTATCGGGGCAGAGAGAGAGAGAGAGAGAGAGGGAGAGAGAGAATCCCAAGCAGGCTCCACACTGTCAGTGAAGAGCCTGATGACGGACTTGATCCCATGAACCGCGAGATCATGACTCGAGCAGAAATCAAGAGTCAGACGCTTAACTGGCTGAGCCACCAGGTGCCTCTCTTCCATATTCTTTTTTTTTTTTTTAAATTTTTTTTTCAACATTTATTTATTTTTGGGACAGAGAGAGACAGAGCATGAACGGGGGAGGGGCAGAGAGAGAGGGAGACACAGAATCGGAAACAGGCTCCAGGCTCTGAGCCATCAGCCCAGAGCCTGACGCGGGGCTCGAACTCCCGGACCGCGAGATCGTGACCTGGCTGAAGTCGGACGCTTAACCGACTGCGCCACCCAGGCGCCCCTCTTCCATATTCTTAAGTGCTCCATCTGCCTGGAAACCGCCTTTTCTCTCTTGCTTCTCTTTCTTCTCTTTTCTCTTTCTTCTCTTTCTTCTCTTTTCTCTCTTTCTCTCTTTCTCCTCCTTTCCTCTTTTCCTGGCTAGCTCTTACTCAGGGATCAGCTCACATGTCACTTCCTTTTCTGGATACCTGCCCATCTGTCTCCCACATTGCTACCAGAATGATAGCTCTGGAGCACAAAGCTGATCGTGTCACTTCTCCATTTTAGAATCTTTTGGTCTGAAGGCCTCTACCTTAGTGCCATATCCCTACATTCTGCCTCCTGCCTCCTCCTCTGTTCCCAATTTCTCCTCTCTTTTCTCCTCACACGCGGCCTTGACTGTGTGCAGGGCATCAGAGAGACCACGCCTTTCACACCCCCATGTTGTCTCTGCACTCTATCAGCTGAAGAACTTCTACTTTTCCTTCTAAATTCAGATCCGTGGGTATCAACCCAGGAACTTTTTCTCTGTCAGATTTAGGTGGCCCCCTACGCCTTCCCCAACTCTCTAGATTTAAGTCCTTCAAGGCACTTGCTACACTGCGGTCTCGTCGTGTATTTACTCGTCCATCACTCACTAGATTCAGTTCTGTCAGGGTTTTTTAGCTTCAGGAACTACAGAACACCTCGTGTAGAGTAAGTATGCAATAAATGACACAATGAGTGACTTTTTTTACACAAAGTGCCATGTGAATCTGCACACAATTTGCTTTGTTTTTGTTGTGGGTCCATACATCATGCAGCTAAATTTCAGAAAATTGGATGAATGGGTTCAGGGTTCCACCAACTTTTCAAAAGTCACTTAGGGGTGCCTGGGTGGCGCAGTCGGTTAAGCGTCCGACTTCAGCCAGGTCACGATCTCGCGGTCCGTGAGTTCGAGCCCCGCGTCGGGCTCTGGGCTGACGGCTCGGAGCCTGGAGCCTGTTTCCGATTCTGTGTCTCCCTCTCTCTCTGCCCCTCCCCCGTTCATGCTCTGTCTCTCTCTGTCCCCAAAATAAATAAATGTTGAAAAAAAAATTAAAAAAAAAAAGTCACTTAGCTTATTTTCCTCACATTTTTTTAAATCTATGTTTTTTTTAAATGGGTAGCAGTCATGTGGCTCAAATACCAGAACATAAGAAAAGATACACAGTGAAAAGCTGTCTCCTCACCTTTCCTCCCGATTTGCCTACTTTTCATTCACTCCTCCCTTTAGGCAACCCCTTTTCTTAGTGTTTTATGTAACTTTCCTAACTGCCAATACCCAAACAAATATGCTTATTAATTCTTATTTCCGCCTTGTTAACATAAAAGGTAACATAAGCTCACTTTTTATTTTCCCACCGTGTCTCTTAAACAGGTTTCCAGATCTCTGGGGATTTTCTTTTGCAGCCTCACAGCATTACAGTGTATGGAGTTCCCATATTTTTATTAACCAGCTCCCTTCTGATGTAAATTTGGGCTGTTTCCAGTCTTTTGCCACTACAAACAATACTGCAACGAATAATCTTGAACATACATCATTTTGCAAGAATGCTAGTAAAACAGACTGAACTCCTAGAAATATAACTGCTGAGTCAAATGATTTGTGCAATTATAGGGTTTTTGTGATTTAGTTTTGATAGATGTTTTCTATGTTGGCAAACACTGCTGCATATTAATTTTACGTCCGGCTAACCTTTGACTCTCCTATTGTTTGATGTAGTTTCTTAGTTGGTTCTCTTCTATTTTCCAGGTGTAACTTATCTCGTATTCAAATAATCATCATTTCACCTTTTCTTTTTTTTTTTTAATTTTTTTAACGTTTTATTTATTTTTGAGACAGGGAGAGACAGAGCATGAACAGGGGAGGGTCAGAGAGAGGGAGACACCGAATCTGAAACAGGTTCCAGACTCTGGGCTGTCAGCACAGAGCCCGACGCGGGGCGCGAACTCACGGACCGCGAGATCACGACCTGAGCCGAAGTCGGCCGCTTAACCGACTGAGCCACCCAGGCGCCCCACCTTTTCCTTTTTTTAAAGTTTATTTCTTTATTTTGACAGACAGAAAGAGGGAAGGAGGAAGAGAGAGAGAGAGAGAGAGAGAGAGAGGGAGAGAGAGAAAGCAAGCAAAGCAGGGGCAGAGAAAGACAGAATCCAAAGCAGATTCTGCACCGTCCGTGCAGAGCCCAATGCGGGGCTCGAACTCACAAACCGTGAGATCATGACCTGAGCCAAAATCAAGGTGGACATTTAACCGACTGAGCCACCCGGGCACCCCTCACCTTTTCCTTTTATTCTTAGTGCTCCTAGTTTACTTCATTTGTATTTGCTGAAATGTGTAGAGCAAACTTAGAATAGTAAAGATAGCATTTTCGTCGTCTTTCTGACTTACTGTAAATACTTGGTAAAGACACTATATATGTATAATTATGCATGTATAATGCTGTATAATTATGGAATTAACCATTCATTCCTCTTTCACTGTGCTTTTATAAAGAATGGATATTGTTCGAATCCCTTCCTACCTCTACAAAAATGAAATCAACTTGATCATGGTGTAAAATCAGTACTCCTTTAATGTCCTGTTGGATTATGTTTACTAACTTTTCAGTTAAGACATTTTATCAGTGTTCCTGAGTGAGATTAGTGTCTCTCTTATCTCTTCCAGGTCTAGATATCAATGTCATACTCAGTTCATTAAAAAAAAAAAAAAAAAGAAAGAAAGAAAAAAAAGTTTGAGTTTCTTGTTTTTGTGTACTCAGAAACAATCCACAAACATTTGAGCATGTTAAGGGACATAATTAAGCTAAGCTGCAAATGCCTGGCACATAGCACCTATAAAGATTAGCTATTAACCAATTTTCAGTGATTCTAAGACACACATCTTTTCACATCTCCAAAATCAGGGTGTGTTTTACAATCAGTAGAAATTCGTAATTTAATTAGATGAGGTGATTTTTTTTTTTTCTTTAAATAGTAGCTTAGATAATGGTGTTCTTTATATCCATGATGTCTTACAGGTGATAAAATGCAGTCATATAACTTCACTGTGCTCATCGATATTAAACTGCTAATTAAGTCATGTTTGGTATACTTCAAATCCATCTTTTTCCCCCTCTTCCCACTGTCACAACCTTACTTAAGCCCTCATATTCTCTGACTTGAACACTGAAATAGCCTCCTGGTTGGTCTCCTTGTCTCCTAAATTGCTCTACTCCAACGCGTGCGCCCCCCTCCTACCAGAGCGATTGCGTTTCTGCCACAGCCAACTCATTTCACTGTCTACAAAATTGCCTATGGAATGAACTCCAAATTCTCCCTTATGGCACAAAAGGTTCTAACTCTCCCTGCATATTACCTAACCCCCCATGTTGTTTCAAAACCCCTGTTTTTCATCACACCGACCTATCTACCTAGAAAATATTTGCGTCTGTCTCTGTATCAGCTAGGAACCCTCTGGCAATAAATAACAGAAAAGCAACTAATAGTTGCTTAAACAAATAGGAAAGAAGTCCATAGGTTGACATTCCAAGGTTGATGCAATTGCCCAATAATGCTGGCCGACACCAAGGCCTTTTCTATCTTTTGGACTTGCTTAGCATGCAGACCTCCACCTCCTCCTATTGCTTCATCATATCAAGATGGTCACCAAACCTTCAAGCATCACATCCATTTTCCGTACAGGAAGAATGAGGAAAGACATTGATTGTGTGACCACTGAAACTTTCACTTTTTATTACGAAGACAAAAGGTTTCCATAAGCTCCCAGCAGCTTTCCACTTATATGTCGTTGGTCAGATTACATCAAGCTAGACCCACAGCTTGAAGATGGCTAGGGAGAAGGATATGCAATAGTCTGCTTGGCAAATATCTTCTCAATTTTTGAGACTGAGCTCAAGAATTATATCTCAGGAATTTAGGGTATATATACATGTAGACAGATAGATATAGATATAGATATAGATGATATAGATAGATATATTCATCATTAAATGAATATTAAACACCTAGTACATACCAGGTACTGTTCTGTCCTAGGCACTAAGGGGATATAGCAATGAACAAAATCCTTCCCCTTGCAAAACTCCTATCCTAGCATTCATTACCCTTTGATCCAATATGTCTACTCCTAGTAATTTACCTTACAGACTACTCTTCAAAAACACAGATGTTCATGAATGCTATAACTAGAATAACAAAAAAAAAAAATTGAATATCAATATGGCATTGATTAATTATAATACATACATATAAGGTAATTCAAATGAATATATCTCTCTTGATATAGATATTTATGTTGACATGGGTAGTTATCTACAATATATATTTTAATGGAAAAAAATTATAGAGCAAAATTTATACTATAATAAACCTACACTTTTATTTTTCTCTTTTTGAGGGAGAGAGAGATTGGGGTGGGGTAGGGGAGAGAGAGAGAATCCTAAGCAGGCTCCACACCTCAGTGCGGAGCCCAACGTGGGGCTCAATCTCACAGCTGTAAGATCATGACCTCAGCCACAATCCAGAGTCAGATGTTTAACCAACTGAATCACCCAGGCACCCCAAATCCACACTTTCTAAAGAAAATCCCTAACAAAATTCACGTGGAATCTCAAAGGACTCCGAATAGCTAAAATGGCTTTGAAAAGAAGAATCAATTTGGAAGACTTGACTTCTTAACTTCAAAAATATTACAAAACTACTACAGTAATCAAAACAGTGTGATACTGGCATGAAGACAGACAAATAGATCAATGGAAGAGAATAGAGAGCCAAAAATCAAATCCTCATAAATGATCTTCAACAACAATGCCAAGACCACTGAAGAGGGAAAAGAGAGTCCCTTCAACACATGATGTTAAGAGCTGGAGGGGGCGCCTGGGTGGCGCAGTCGGTTAAGCGTCCGACTTCAGCCAGGTCACGATCTTGCGGTCCGTGAGTTCGAGCCCCGCGTCAGGCTCTGGGCTGATGGCTCGGAGCCTGGAGCCTGTTTCCGATTCTGTGTCTCCCTCTCTCTCTGCCCCTCCCCCGTTCATGTTCTGTCTCTCTCTGTCCCAAAAATAAATAAACGTTGAAAAAAAAAATTAAAAAAAAAAAAAAAAAAGAGCTGGATATCCACATGCAAAAGAATGGAGTCAGACCCTCCTCAAAAATTAACACAAAAATGGATTTAAGAAATAAATGTAGGACCTACAACTATAAAGTTCCCAGAAGAAAACAGAGGGGGGAAGCTTTATGATATTGAACATGCCAATGATAATTGCACTACATCAAATTTAAGAACTTTTGTACATCAAAGACATGATCAACAGTGACAACACCTATGGAATGGCAAAAATATTTGCAAATCCTGTATTTGATTAAGGGTTAATATCTGTTACATATAAAGAAATTCTACAGCTCAACAATAAAATATCCAATAACAAGCTTTGTTAAATGAGCAAAGAGCTTGAATAGACATTTCTCCAAAGATGATATACAAATGACGAATAAACACACCAAAAAATGGCAGCGTCACTGGCCATCAGAGAAATGCAAATCAAAATCACAGTGACATATTATCTCACACTCATGAGGCTTGCTACTATCAAAAACAAACACACAAACAACCAAAACGAGGATATGGAGAAACTGGAACCCTGTCCACTATTGGTGTCATTGTAAAATAGTGCAGCTGCTATGAAGATCATAGTGGTTCCTCAAACAATTAAAAATAGACCTACCATATGATCCAGCAATCTCACTTTGGGGTTTATATCCAGAACTATGGAAAAGAAGGTCTCAAAGGGATATTCGCACATTCATGTTCATAGCAGCGCCGTTCACAATAGCCAGAAGGTAGAAGCAACCTGAATGTCCATCAACAAGGGAATGGATAAACGAAATTCTATACAATGGGATATCACTCAGCCTTAAAAAAGAAGGAAATCCTGCCACATGTTACAACCCAAATGAATCTTGAGGACGTTGTGCTAAATTAAACAGGGTGATCACAAAAAACAAATGCAGTGTGATGTCACTTATAGCATTCACTTATAGCATTATTACTGCATTTTATCACCTGTAAGACATCATTGATATAAACTGTCTAAAGTAATCCACAGAAACATAAGGTCGGGTGGTAGTCATCAGAAACTGGGGGAAGAGGCAAAAAAGACAGTTTGGTGGGTATAGAGTTTCAGATTTGCATGATTAAAAAGTTCTGGAAATCTGTTTCACAACAACGTGACTATTTTTAATGCTATTAAACTGTAGGTTTAAAAATGGTTGAGATACATAACATATAGAGAAATTGAATCCCTATGCTGTACATCTGAAACTAACGTAACATTGTGTGTCAAATATACGCAAATAAAAAAAATTTAAGTACTACAAAAATGGTTAAAATGGTAAGAAAAAATCCACATCTGCATGTTTATATATTTTATTATTTACAATATTTATAGACTAGAACTATTTGGAGTGGCAGCTCATGTGTTATTTTCTATTTTCTCCATGCCCATATATTTTATACTGAGTGTGCATTCTTTTCATAATCAGAGATATATTTGAAAAAATGGAATAAATTAAAAGTTACTTTCTTGGGGCGCCTGGGTGGCTTGGTCGGTTAAGCGTCCGACTTCGGCTCAGGTCATGATCTCACGGCCCGTGAGTTCGAACCCCGCCTCCAGCTCTGTGCTGACAGCTCAGATCCTGGAGCCTGCTTCCGATTCTGTATCTCCCTCTCTGCCCCTCCCCTGTTCATGCCCTGTCTCTCTCTGTCTCAAAAACAAATAAACGTTGAAAAAAAAATTTAAAAAAAAGTTACTTTCTTCTCTTCAACTCTCTTCTTAAAAAATAGTGACCATTTGGGGCGCCTGGGTGGCGCAGTGGTTAAGCGTCCGACTTCAGCCAGGTCACGATCTCGCGGTCCGTGAGTTCGAGCCCCGCGTCGGGCTCTGGGCTGATGGCTCAGAGCCTGGAGCCTGTTTCCGATTCTGTGTCTCCCTCTCTCTCTGCCCCTCCCCCGTTCATGCTCTGTCTCTCTCTGTCCCAAAAATAAATAAACATTGAAAAAAAAAATTTAAACAAAAAAAAAATAGTGACCATTTATTTGTGCTTTCACTGTCACCAATAGAATTTATGATGTTTATTGAATGAATTAGTGAATTTATCATCAACTAATGATGATGATGATGAATAATGCTTTCAACAATCTATTTAGCATCAACTTGAGAATTAAATTTAATATGGTTCTTTATTTGATAAATATACAGTTATTAAATTCCTATGATGTACCAGACTCTGTAATTTTCCAGTAACTTAATATTGTTATTTCTTGAAACCATCTTTTAATGAAATCAGAGAAAAAGAAAAAGGGCTGATAACATTCAAAAGCAAGGCCACCTCATGAAATCCTATAATAGGCCAAGATAATACACACCAGCTGCGGAGTTTTCTGGTAGTTTGGTTTTACAAAAGGGCCTAAATATATAGTGAAGTGAAGAGATTTAACATCCTTCAAAAAGCGTAACTATAAGAGCGAAATACCTTCTGAAAAATTACCCCAGCCTCTGCCAGAGAAAACTGGTGGGAGAGCATCTCTTCACTTAGAAAATATTGCATTCTGGGGCACCAGGGTGGCTCAGTGAGTTAAGCGTCCAACTTCAGCTCAGGTCATGATCTCACAGTTCATGAGTTCAAGCTCCGCGTTGGGCTTTGTGCTGACGGCTCAGAGCCTGGAGCCTGCTTCGGGTTCTGTGTCTCCCTCTCTCTCTGCCCCTCCTCTGCTCACTCTCTCTCTCCTTCAAAAATAAATAAACATACAAAAAAAAAAAAGTTGCATTCTTACCAACTGTAAGAATATTCGTGGTAAGCTATGCATTGTTCTGAAGAAATTAAGAAGCCTATGTAAGGACCTGGTTCATGCAAATATGAGCCAGAGGAGAAAAGCAGAGAAAAACCAAAATTTTGTCTCAAAAGGTCCTATGTCACATGAAGCGACATTTCATAGAGTAGATTTTGTCATAAACATGAAATCTTAATAATTATTATTCCTTTGAAATACAGCTTCAATGGAACATATTGTTTACCTAACATTTAAGTGAATTATAGTAAAAACTTTCTTAACTACACCTCACTTAAAAGATTCACCACATCACTGGAATCCACTCCTGAAATCATAGCACGAGGCGCTAACTTGGATGTAAATTAAAAAAATAAATTAAAAAAAAATCACCATATAAAATAATATTATCCATTTCAAAAAAATGAAATCAGTGAAATATTGAATGCTTGTAATTAATAATCATCCTTATTATCCCCACATACTTTTATTCCTAATAGTTGAGTTCTGTGCTTACTGGGAATTTTTGTAGTCATTGCCAAATCTGTTATGCAGTTGCATTATTATAATTATAAATTTTAGTAATAGGTTACATGATCTGATAAATACAAATGTGAAAAAAGAAAAGAGTTCCAGGGGCGCCTGGGTGGCTCAGTCGGTTGAGCGTCCGACTTCGGCTCAGGTCATGATCTCGCGGTCCGTGAGTTCGAGCCCCGCATCGGGCTCTGTGCTGACAGCTCAGAGCCTGGAGCCTGTTTCAGATTCTCTGTCTCCCTCTCTCTGACCCTCCCCCGTTCATGCTCTGTCTCTCTCTGTCTCAAAAATAAATAAACGTTAAAAAAAAATTAAAAAAGAAAAGAGTTCCAATTTTTATATAAATGCCTACATAATAAAGGACAAAGATACCAAATTATCTAGCTGTATTACCTCCAGAAGCTAGAAAATAAAGAACAAACTAACCCTAAAATTAGCAGAAGGAAGAATATCATAAAGATTAGAGCAGAAATAAATGAAATAGGCAAAAGAAAAGCAATTTTAAAAATCAAAGAAATTATGAGTTTTTAGAAAAGATCAACAAAATTGACACACCCTTAGCTGAACTACTTAAGAAAAAAAAAGAGGACCCACATATCTGTAAGAGAAGATATTACAACTATTCTCACAGAAATAAACGATCACAAGAAACTATTATAAACAATTTTATTTTATTTTATTTTTAATTTTTTTAACGTTTATTTATTTTTGAGACAGAGAGAGACAGAGCATGAACGGGGGAGGGGCAGAGAGAGAGGGAGACACAGTATCGGAAACAGGCTCCAGGCTCCGAGCCGTCAGCCCAGAGCCTGACGCGGGGCTCGAACTCACGGACCGCAAGATCGTGACCTGGCTGAAGTCGGACGCTTAACCGACTGAGCCACCCAGGCGCCCCTATTATAAACAATTTTAAACCAAAAAATTGGAAAACGTAGAAAAAAAAAACAGAAATTCTTAGAAACCTACAAATTACTCAACACCCCAAAAATGAATAATTCAAATAAAAAAATGGGCAGAAGATATGAATAGACATTTTTCCAAAGAAGACAACCTAAATGTCATCAACAAATGAATTGATAAAGAAAAGCTGATATACATAAACAATGCACTGTTGAGCTATATAAAAGCAGCAAATCCTGCCTTTTCTGAGGACATGAATAAACCTTGAAAGTATTGTGCTAAGTGAAGTGTCGGATAGAGAAAGACAAACACTGTATAATCTCACTTGTACGTAGAATCTAAAAGAAATCCAAACTCGTAGGAACAGAGAGAATCATTGTCCCCGGAGGCTAGGCGTGGGGGAAACAGGGAGATGTTGGTCAAAGGGAACAAACCTCCAGTTACAGGAGGAACAAGTTGTGCAGATTTAATGTACCGCGTGTGGAGACACTTAACAATATTGTATGGCCTATTTGAAAGTTACCAGGAGAATAAATCTTAAATACTCTCACCACACACACACACACACACACACACACACACACACTGGCAATTGTGTGAGGTGATGGAGATGTTAACAACCACTATGGTGTTAATCGTTTCACTATATAGATAGCAAATCATCATGTTATATGCCTTAAACTCACACAATGCTATAGGTTAATTACATCTTGGTAAAGCTAGGGAAAAAAAAAAAAAGAAAATTGTGGAATAATTTCCAAAACGTTAAAATATGTGAGCAATCCATACCATACTTTTTAACGACGTGGAAAAGCTGCATCATGATGTCTAACCAATCAATAGAGTATTGGGCCTCAGGAGCCCGATTTAATAGCCCCAATCGGTCCTACAAGACTGTGCCATTGCTACCCCTTCAGACACCCGTAGCAAGCCAGGCTGTTACCTAGGCTTCTGGCCGCAAATTGGAAGTTCCAATGGCCCCTTCATTGGGTTAGATTAATTTTGCTAGAGTAGCTCACAGAATTCAGAGATACGTTTTACCTACTCGATTATCAGTATATTATAAAAGGACATAACTCAGGAACAGCCAAATGGAAAAGATGCATAGGGGCAAGTGATGAGGAAAGAGGCATGGAGCTTCCATGCCCTCTCTGCGTGCACCGTTCTCTTGGCCCCTCCACATGTTCAGAAGCTCTCCAAACTCAGTCCTCTTGGGGTTTTATGGAGGCTTCATTACACAGTCATGATTGATTAAACCATTGGCCGTTGGTGATCGAGTCGATCTGCAGCCCCTTTTCCCTCCCTATCACATGGTTCGTTCTCCCGGCAAACAGCCCCCATCCTTAGGGAAGGTATTATGCTAAGTGAAATAAGTCAGTCAGAGAAGGACACATATCATATGTGTTCACTCATATGTGGATCTTGAGAAACTTAACAGAAGTCCACGGGGGAAGGGAAGGGGAAAAAAAAAGTTGCAGAGAGGGAGGGAGGCAAACCACAAGAGACTCTTAGATACACAGAACAAACTGAGGGTGGATGGAGGGGTGGGAGAGACAGGAAAATGGGTGATGGGCACTGAGGAGGGCACTTGTTGGGATGAGCACTGGGTAGTGTATGTAAGCCAATTTGACCATAAAGTGTCCTAAAAATAAAAATAAAAGTCATCTCGGGGCGCCTGGGTGGCGCAGTCGGTTAAGCGGCCGACTTCAGCCAGGTCACGATCTCGCGGTCCGTGAGTTTGAGCCCCGCGTCGGGCTCTGGGCTGATGGCTCAGAACCTGGAGCCTGTTTCCGATTCTGTGTCTCCCTCTCTCTCTGCCCCTCCCCCGTTCATGCTCTGTCTCTCTCTGTCCCAAAAATAAATAAACGTTAATAAATAAATAAATAAATAAATAAAAAATAAAAATAAAAGTCATCTCATAAGCATAATAAGAAATACATTTGTTCCTCTCAACACTTAGAAAATTCCAAGGGTTTGGGGAGCTGTGAGTCAGGAACCATGGACAAAGAACAAATATAAATGGGAAATATATATATTTGGTCATCTTAATGACCATTTATGACTTAATGACTTAATCATTAAGATGACCAAATATATATATTTTTCTTATAAATCGAAATACTGCAGTTACCAAAAGCTGAAAACCACAATTTTATACACACACATTTATTAAAGAATACCATTTTTCATACCCTTTGCTTTGTAAATAACATGATTTAGTTCCAAATTATACTGAAATACACATTATTTCAAAGTAAGTAAAAGGAGACTACATATTTATAATTTGCCATGAAAGTTTGCCATGAATTATAAGAACAATGACATTGAAAACTTAGCAGCTTTCAGTAATATCTTACAAATATATTCCATTGTTTATTTCTTACAAATTGCTATAGTACTACTAGAAATTGTGGGTTAAACCACGCACAATTCAACCAGTGGCTAATAACCTTTGGGCACAAAAACACACACACACACACACACACACACACACACACACACAAGAAAGAAATTTGAACATCTAAAGCTCTCAGAACATTACTCAGCTTGGTTGGCTCAGTCGGTTAAGGGTTTGACCGTTGGTTTTAGCTCAGCTTAATGATCTCACAACTCATGAGTTCAAGCCCCACATCAGGCTCTGTGCTAACCGTGGGGAGCCCGCTTGGGATTCTCTTTCTGCCTCTCCCCTGCTCACACTTTCCCGGTCTCAAAAATAAATAAATTAACATTTGAAAAAGAACACAAATATTGTCATTAACATCTAAGTAATTAAATAAAGCTCGATAATCATTTTCATGTTTTCCTATTCTTAAAATCTGATTCCAAGGTTTTCTCCTAGACCAACTATAACTCTCTAAAATGAAGGTTCTGCCACAAAAAAGCTCCACAGTGAACATGAGAGCCATGGAGAACAAAGTGGATTCATATGGCAAAGTGATGAAATAATACTGTGTGTTTCAGGATGCACACTCACACACACACACACACATACACACACACACACGAATGCACACATACACACATTTTTTCATTCACCAAAGGAAAATTCATCCTGCAGCGTTATCCCCTACCTTGCTTCGTTATTCAAAACTAAACTGCAGACAGCAAAAGATAAAAATACAAAATACAAATACTTAAATTAGGACAACAATATAGCAGAATATTTTTACAACTTGGGGTGCAAAAGGACTTCCTAATCAGAAAATAAAACCCCTACACAAAGTTAATATACAAGCAACAGTCTTGGTACAAGTGACAATGATGTAGTACATCACTAGTAATCATAGACTTAAAATAATGTACCCTTTTGGGGCGCCTGGGTGGCTCAGTCAGTTGAGCGACCGACTTCAGCTCAGGTCATGATCTCACGGTTTGTGAGTTCGAGCCCCACGTCGGGCTCTGTGCTGACAGCTCAGATTCTGCTTCAGATTCTGTGTCTCCCTCTCTCTGTTCCTCCCCCGCTTGCACTCTCTCTCTCTCTCAAAAATAAATAAAGATTAAAAATAATAATAATAATAATAATTTTAAATAATAATGTACCCTTCCCTATCAGACTGGGAAAATTTGAAAAAATGTGAAAAAGGGGTCTTAAGCATTTCTGGTAGAAGGTAACTGTCAGGGTCATTTTGGAAAGGTGATGTGACAGTACCCTACAAAGTTTTAAAAGTGTATATGCTTTGCCCTAGCAAACTCACTACAGATTCATCATACAAAAATACTTCCTCATGCCCAAAAGTATGTATATGTAAGAACAGCCACTGAATTCTATTATTTGTAATAAGTTGCTTTATTCAGGCACTGATTCCTCTGTATCACAATCTAGTAAAATAGATATTTGTGGATATCAGTACTCTTTAGAAACATAAAGGAGCACCTGGATTTTAATTTAAAAGATAAAACACAAAGGGCACCTGGATGGCTCAGTTGGTGAAGCCTCTGACTTTGGCCCAGGTGATGATCTCACAGTTTGTGAGTTCAAGCCCCACATCGGGTACTGTGCTAACAGCTCAGAGCCTGGAGCCTGCTTCAGATTCTGTGTCTGCCTCTCCTTCTGCCCCTCCCTGCTTGCCCTCTGTCTCTGTCTCTCTCTCAAAAATAAACATGAAAAAACTTTTTTAATAAAAAATAAAATCAAAGATAAAACACTAAACTTTCTGATAATTTTGAGACACTATGGCAAGCATATTGTTTGTGTTTGTTATGCTTTTTATCCTTGTACATTCAAATATTTTTCTCATCAAAAATTAGAAAAGGTTCTATACACAATGGAGTATTACATGGCAATGAGAAAGAATGAAATCTGGCCCTTTGTAGCAACGTGGATGGAACTGGAGAGTGTGATGCTAAGTGAAATAAGCCATACAGAGAAAGACAGACACCATATGGTTTCACTCTTATGTGGATCCTGAGAAACTTAACAGAAACCCATGGGGGAGAGGAAGGAAAAAAAAAAAAAAGAGGTTAGAGTGGGAGAGAACCAAAGTATAAGAGACTCTTAAAAACTGAGAACAAACTGAGGGTTGATGGGGGGTGGGAGGGAGGGGAGGGTGGGTGATGGGTATTGAGGAGGGCACCTTTTGGGATGAGCACTGGGTGTTGTATGGAAACCAATTTGGCAATAAATGTCATATATTGAAAAATAAATAAACATTAAAAAAAAGAAAAGGTTCTATAGGCTAACCAATTTGGATGTAAATTTTAAAAAATAAACAAGACAAGTTAAAAAAAACAAAAAACAAACAATAAAATAAAATCTATCATATTTGAAAAAAAATTAGAAAAGGTTGGGGCGCCTGGGTGGCTCAGTCTGTTGGGCTTCCGACTTCTGCTCAGGTCATGATCTCGCGGTCTGTGAGTTCGAGCCCCGCGTCGGGCTCTGTGCTGACAGCTCAGAGCCTGGAGCCTGTTTCAGATTCTGTGTCTCCCTCTCTCTCTGACCCTCCCCCGTTCATGCTCTGTCTCTCCCTGTCTCAAAAATAAATAAAAGTAAAAAAAAAAAAATTAAAAAAAATAGAATTGGAGAAGGGGTTAATAAAATACAACCAACCGGTTCTGCTGCACGTGAAACAGATGTTTCTGAAGTTAACTATTTTCTCTTAGTCTTTTCACTACCTCTATTTCCTATTTTATTATATTCTGTTTCATTGTTTTAAAACTTGCTCATAATTCACCCATCATATTATGACCACTGTAGATGAGGACCCATACTTTGAAAAACATGGTTCTAAGCCTACCGTGTCAAATATGGTACCCAGTAGCCACATGGGCTATTGAGCGCTCAAAATGTGATTAGCCTGAAGTGTTATGTGTTGTTAGCGTAGAATCCCATACCAGATTTCAAAGACTTGTTACCAGAAAAAGAACATGAAGCATCGTTAGCGATATTTATATTGATTAAATGTTGAAATGATAGGGGCGCCTGGGTGGCTCAGTCGGTTAAGCGTCCGACTTCGGCTCAGGTCATGATCTCGCGGTCCGAGTTCGAGCCCCACGTCGGGCTCTGTGCTGCCGGCTCAGAGCCTGGAGCTTGTTTCCGATTCTGTGTCTCCCTGTCTCTCTGACCCTCCCCCGTTCATGCTCTATCTCTCCCTGTCTCAAAAATAAATAAACGTTAAAAAAAAAAATGTTGAAATGATAGTGCTTTGGATATAATGAGTTAAGTAAAATCTATATTACCAACATTAATTCAATCTGCTGATTTTTGTATCTTAACGTGGCTACTAGAAAATGCAAAATTACATAGGAGGCTCACAGTCTACATGTCTATGAAACCATACTGCCCTAAACCCTACATGCCAATGTTAAACTCCCTCTGAATATTAATACTTGAATATTCCACAAGTACTTTCTAAAACTAGACTCTTTCGCTTCCCAGCCCTTAGCCCTCCTGTCTTCTTTGTGTTCCCACTCAGTGCATCCTCAGCTAAAGGCATTCAATCAGTTAAAGGCAACACAATCCACTCAGCGACCTACCAGGAAAACTGAAAGGCATATTCTCCTTTATCTATCACATTCATGTATTCACTGTGTGCTGTCACGTTACCTCTTAAATGTGATATAAATGTATCAATCATTTTCTAATCTCGTCATGAATGCCCTAGTTCAAAATACCATCATCTGGCACCTAGATAATTGTATCAGTTCCCAAATGGCCTCTCTGCCTCCTGGGTTGTCTCCTTCCAGTCAGTCCTTCAAAGTGACCTTTCTGAGAAACAAATCTGGAGAAGTCACTTCACACCTTGATCACTCCCCTAAACACCTTAATAGTGCCAACAAGCTCCTTTTTTATTTGAAGCCAGCTTGCTTCACTTTTCTGAATGCATGGGCCTCTTCTCTGTACCAAGTGCTTTCCATCTCACTAAATGTGTCATGATTATTCTTACCTCCTGAGCCTTTGTATACATCATTCCTTATGTGCTTGGAATGCATTTTTTTTTAATCGCCTTCTCCCCTCTGGCTAAACACTACTCATATTTCAGAGCTTCATTAAAATTTTGCTTTCCCATTAGAATTCTTTTCCAAAGCCCAAGACTGGATTATGTGTTCCTCTTCTGCGCTCCCAGAGCATCCTGAACTTCGATAAGAATGTTTGGCCACTAAAAGGATGAGATCGTACCATTTGAGACAGCACGAATGGACCTTGAGGGTATTATGCTAAGTGAAATAAGTCAGAGTGAGAAAGACAAATACCATATGATTTCACTCATAAGTGGAAACTTAAAAAAAAATGAATAAAAAGCAAAAAGAAGAATTGGACCTATAAATACAGAGAATAAACTATATTCTGTTCACCCACTGGTAGGCAAATGGGTGAAGGGGAGTGGGAGACACAGCCTTCCAGTTATGGGGTGAATACGTCATATGTGCCGAATAAAAGGCACAGCAGAGGAAGATAGTCAATGTATCTGTATAGCAATGTATAGGGACAGATAGTTGCTGCCCTTGTAGTGGACGTTGCACAATGTGGAATGTATAAACTTGTCACTGTGTGGTATGCCTGAGACAAATGTAACAGTGTGTGTCAACTGTATTCAAATAGATACATAAATAACATTGCATTAAAACGCACGTACAAAAGACGTTTCTAACAGTGCGAGATGCTCGAAAGAATCATTGGAGCACTATGTCGGTGAACACGTTGCTCACCAGGGTGTGCAGTGTGGTACACACTCCTGGAAGAAACAGGCACAAAAATTGTGGGTAACAGTGGTATCTGAGTGAATGAAGCCACACCGTCAATTTCAGTGAAACGCTATATTTAATTAACGCTTCGCACTACATGTTACACGCTGTATATACGAACGTGTTCAAAAAGGTGACTCTGGCAATGCGGGCTCCATGAATGACTCTGTTTGCTGCTATTTCCAAATAAGAAGGCAGAAAATATTAAGGGAAAAAAAAATCACAGTTAAAGAAGACAATAACCAACATAAAAATATGCTAGCGGAAGAGTAGATTAGGGGAGGCAAAAACAAAAACAACAACAACAAAAACACAGCAGTGATCTGGAAGACAGGATAAAAGAAAGCACCCAAGCTGAAGAGCAAAAAAAGCAAAGAATTTTTAAAAGGAGGATACGTTAAGGAATCTTTTGGACGGAATCAAGCAAATAAATATTCATGTTATAGGGGCCAAAAAATAATAATAATAATGTTTGGCTACTGTATTTTTATTGCTTGTTTATTTGTCTGCTTTCACACCCACAGAACATAAGACCTTTTAGTGCATACCTGTTTCTACATATTTGACCATTCCATCTCCATAATTTGCATGATCCTGAGCCCTACTTGGCTCAATAAATACTTATAAAACAACCAGATAGTTGGATGGATGGATGGATGGATGGATGGATGGATGGATGGTCTAAATAGATAGATAGTTGAATACATGATGGATGGATGGACGGACGGATGGATGGATGGATGTATAGTTTGAATAGATAGATAGTTGAATACATGATGGATGGATGGATGGATGGATGGATGGATGGATAGATGGATGGATGAATGTATAGTTTGAATAGATAGTTGAATACATGATGGATGGATGGATGGATGGATGGATGAAATAGTTTATATGATTAAAGACTGTTGAAGAGTAGTATATTTAGAAGGCAGTAACAAAACGTGTGTGTACAGTAAATGATAAAGTCTATTGTGATTTTTGCACTGTAGGTCAAAGCTTTCTTCTTGAGGTCCTGCCATTTCTCTTTTCAGCTTCTCACTGTCTCAATACAGGAAAATATTTTCTATTTTCATTCCCCCAGGATCTGGCTCCGCATCCGCCATCCAGTAATATCCCTAAGGTCAAACACCTATTAGCTCAATCCAATATTTCCAGAGAGAACTACTGAATGCTGAAACTGCTTCAACATGTGAGCAGGCATATCTGATGGAGGACTTGCAGGCACGCTGACCTGCAGTGAAATAGCTATTTTGAGCCTGTCCAGTGTTGCTTAAATTGTAGCTTCCCTTGCCAACTATTCAGGCAAGAGACGTGAGGAGAGCCACAAAAGGAGCTGTGGGGAAGTGGAACGAAGAAGTAAGAGAGAGAAGGGGTTGCAAACCCGATTAGCTGCTTTACAGTAAAAGGCAGAGAAAGCCAGCATGAAGGGGAATGTGGATTTTATCCCTCCAGGAATTCTCTTTAGCCCACAAGGAATTAACCTTGACTGTAATTAGGCCCCTGAGAGCAATGACCCTTTCACAGAAGTTCAGAGACCTCTACTTTGTTTAGACACCATGTGTGGGTGGAACTTCCTGTTTGCACAGAGAGCAGCATAAAGCCTAGTTGCTCTGAGGAATGTCTGGGACCAGACCAGTTGCAGGGGAGCGGGGTGCAGTACAGTCTGGTCTCCTGGGGGCCCTTCTCCCTGCAGCATGGGGAAGAACAAACTCCTTCATCCAAATCTTATTCTCCTCCTTCCGATCTTCCTGCCTGCAGTTGCCTCAGTCCCTGGAAAACTGTGAGTTTCACATAGAACATAAAGAATCCTTTCCCTAAAAGAGAATCCTCTCTGATTCTCCTTTGTATGATTCATTTGTCTTTCCCATGAAACTGTCACCTTCTTACCCCTAAAGTCTCTTCCCATGATGAGATTTCATAAATCTGGTTTATTCATTCTTTACTTCTTCTTAACTAATCCTCTCCAGCTCTCCAAATCTCTGAATTTCTAAATTTGCTAGGCATATGCAAAGACTTTCTAAGGGGCTTTGGGAAGTGATCCTTTCAAAGGAATCGATTTCCAGATCCTCACATTCAGATTGCTTGCTCTCGACCGTGCTATTTATCCTTTATTACTTCGCCTTCCTTCATTGTCCATCTTCCACTTTATAAAAGAAAGACAAGAAAGAAAGAAAGAAAGAAAGAAAGAAAGAAAGAAAAAGAAAAAGGCAAACCTCTCCTCCAATCGTATGCTACCATGGAGCACTGTCCTGGGGTATAAAAATCTGTAGGATGCCAAATCATAAAAACGATTTGAACTATTGACATTGGTGTGGAGAAAGCAAAGCATTCTAACGATGAGGGAGAAAATTCTTTGGCAGGTTATGTGATGATGAATGCTTTGTGTCAACAAAGTTGAGGGGGATCCAAACGAAATACCAGCCGACAGGTGATTAGAAGCGATTCTTGATAATAGATACTTGGTGAATGTTGGTATATAATGCAGAAGGAGTTGCAAAAGCCGGTAACAACGATATACTTGTTTTATCTGTGTTTTATTTACTTTCAGGTAAACAGTTTTTCGTGGCACTCATGTCTATACAGACTAAAAATAGCAACACAATTAATGTTAGGCCTCTTTCAATTCTCGCTATTAAGGCATAGCCATTCGTGGAAACACAAAAACAGCTCATTGTTCTCATTAAATATGTGCTTCGAAAATATTTTGATTTGCTATAGTATGTGTGAATCGTGACTTGTAATACATTCATATTGTTTTGATCAGTTGTATTCTCGTAAGGCTTCTAAAAATAATTCAATCCAGAAGAAAATGCTTAGCATTTACAACTTTGTGGTCGCATAAAGAGCTAAAGTTAAATTAAGCACCCATCCATAGTATTATATGTATGAGCATATGTATATATATATATACACATATAGTTAATAAAGAAGCCAGAGTTATCCATGAACATATTTTGAAGCATTGAAGTCTTAGGACAAACTTCTTTTTTTTTTTTAATTTTTTTTTCAACATTTATTTATTTTTGGGACAGAGAGAGACAGAGCATGAATGGGGGAGGGGCAGAGAGAGAGGGAGACACAGAATCAGAAACAGGCTCCAGGCTCTGAGCCATCAGCCCAGAGCCTGACGCGGGGCTCGAACTCACGGACCGCGAGATCGTGACCTGGCTGAAGTCGGACGCTTAACCAACTGCGCCACCCAGGCGCCCCTAGGACAAACTTCTGTGTAGTCAGTGGCATGGTAATTCAAGTTTAAGGAGGAAAAAAAAAAAAAGAAAGATGTTGAATTTCTGATCATCACAGAAAGGACATTTTGACATATTTTTTAAATAGGTCATATTGGGTATGTTGTCGCTCTAATATTTAAGAACCCCTCAAAAACTTATAAAAGACTGATGGAAGTTTTAACTTTAAACATGTCATTGGAAATAGTATCTTTTGCTATTATTTAAACTTGTGACAAAAATATACATGTTTACTTGAAAATATGTAAGGAATGTGTAGTGTCTAAAAATTATTTTAGGAATTCTGTGAGCAGAAATGTTTGAAAACTACGCAGCCAATAAAGCTATGTACAAGGGTATTGTCAAAGTCTGTTCTGCTCATGAGTTACCTGGGCCCAAAATTCAATCACTAGAAGGCCATTTGTGGGCGGAACCACTGTCTAGCCAAGAACTGAAGGGCAAATATTGAAAACGCAAATAGCCAGAGTTAGGTAACAAGAAGATAACATTAGTTGCTCACCACAACTGAGACTTTAAACTAATGACTCCCTTTCTTTGAGCGTCAGATTCCATATCTACAAAGCGGAAGCAAGTATTTTCCATACGATTTTCACAGGGTTGTTGGATATATATATCCAGGGAAAGTACTGCACGTTGATTGGTTTTTGCAATGTCTCCCCTGAGACCTTGCTTGCTTTTTACAACAGTCCCAGTGTAAAATAGATTTACGACACGATAAGTGTAACCAGCCTATTTCTGATGTGAATTCGGATGCTTGCATACGGTGTTCCTGAAAGTGAGGTGTCTCAGCAAATTTGCTCACACAAGTCAAATGTTCACTGCAGTGGCATTGGTGATGGGACAGGGAATAAGTCTCACACGTGCCGTTCCATAGCAGAGATCAATTTCATGTTCACCAATATGTCTTCTTGTGGTAGAGAACGAATGATAGTAACAATAATTGTGATGGAAAATAGTGCTGGTGGTAACACCAGGGTGATTCCCGTCCTACACTCTCCTCTAACTGGACTCCCCCATTCCCAGGCAGTACATGGCCCTGGTCCCCTCCCTGCTCCACACCGAGACCCCTGAGAAGGGTTGCATCCTTCTGAGCTACCTGGATGAGACCGTGACTGTAAGTGCTTCCTTGGAGTCCCTCAGGGGAAACCAGAGCCTCTTCACTGACCTGGTGGCGGAGAAGGATTTATTCCACTGCGTCTCCTTCACTGTGAGTATGCCCATTTGACTTAATACACTTGATTCTACTGGTTAGGGTCATAGGCATCTAGAATTCAGTCAAGATAAAACTTTGAGAGCCTGGAAAAGACTTCAGAAAGAAATCTAAATGTAGTAACTATGCATAGGAATTAAGAAGCACTGTGTGTGAATTTCCAGCCATGGGAGCCGAATAGTTATAGGCATATTAAAAATCAACTTAATGACCAAAGAAAATTTCTGTTAGCCAGGAGGGGAAAAAGCCGTATGCACTGGACAAAGGGAAAATGTGGCTTCTTCTTAAAATGTGACTTCGGTAAAATGGAAAATAGAAAAAAAATATTAATAAGGCACACTAGACCAATGCATGACGCACGCCCCCCAGTGGTGGCCTGACAGGAACGCGTCACCCCATACTGAAGAGTGAAAATTGGAAATTTCCATAAACACATATCCAATCTCTTCAGAGTTGCCCACATGTAACATGCTTATAGCCTACGGCCAATACACTATGGTAGTTTTCTTTCCCGTAGCCTTAGAAGATATTCCTACCATGCCCCTTAAGCACATAACATCAGCTTGGTAAAGTTCAGTGTATAATTGGATCAGGACTGTATTGTTTGATCTATAAGGAGATGTGAGTCTCACTTATGACCCCCTTTTACTGATATATTTTCCTCCATCTTCTGTTCTGTCTCCCCATTTGTAAAATGACAGAAGTAATTCCTGTCCATGGCAACTTCCCCTACTGGCAATCAGGGGGGCGCAGTGAAGCAAAGGGGCCAGATGTCCAGGGAGGGGAGGACCATGGGGTGGCGGGGGAAACTTGGGAGACTGAATGGGTTCTTGGGGTCTGTCTTATGTTTCAGGTCCCAAGGTCTCCATCCAATGAGGAGGTCATGTTCCTCACTGTCCAAGTGAAAGGACCAACCCAAGAATTCAAGAAGCGGACCACAGTCGTGGTTAAAAATGAAGAGAGTCTGGTCTTCGTCCAGACAGACAAAGCCATCTACAAACCAGGGCAAACAGGTACGAAGAGGCCCTACAGTGAGAACCACTCCCAAAAGAAAAGATCTTCCTCCCCTGCATATTCCCCAGTCAAAGGCCTTGTAGTCCTGGTTCTTTAAAAGTGTGTCTCACCAGCCCGTAGGCCTGACTTAAGGTCTCTGGGACTCATGGAAAATATTTCTGTTTCAGTGAAGTTTCGTGTTGTCTCATTGGATGGAAATTTTCACCCCCTGAATGAGTTGGTGAGTCTCCAAATGTCTATATGGAATCATTCTTATCTGGATAAACAATCTGGAAGCCTGTTTTTGGTGTTGGAGGAGGACCAGGGAGAGGAAGAATCTGGTATCACTGGTGGTGATTTCTGGCAGTACAACAGTGAGAGGTCCTCATTTAAACCAGAACCCCAGCTCAAGAGAGTACCTAATTCTTTCCATCTTGGTACTGGTGCTTAGTCACCTGTCACACAGTTAAACTTATTCCTTATAAAGTTCTCAATTAGGCAAATTAGAAAGAGATATTACATAATAGACCCACCTACACCATCAAACAGCTTAAATTCAAATAAACTATCAAAGAGTTAGAATTTTTCTAAACATACCTACCAAAAACCGCCTCTATAAAGGAAGAGTGTAATCAGTCTTTGTTCCTTGAAACTAACACTACTTGATCGCTTCTCAGCCTTTTGGCTAAGATCAAGTGAAACTAACCCTACTTGATATTGATAAGAAATCACTCAGCTTTAATGCAGACATCAAACAAAAAAGTCTTCGTTTTTCTCTCCCAAACCCGCCACCCCACCACATCTTCTTGTCTCAAAGGCAATTCTTTTCTTCTAACGCCTTAAACAAAAGATTCTCACGTAATCCCTGCTTCCTCTCTTTGACACTCGCATCCACTACATCTGAAAGTCATGTTAGCTTGAAATATATCCAGACTATTTCTATTTCTTACCACTTGAATTACTACAATCTCATCCTGGCCAATATCACGTCTTTTGTTTTTTTAAGTTTATTTATTTTGAGAGAGAGAGAGAACGAGCAGGGGAGAGGCAGAGAGTAGAAGGGACAGAGGATCCAAAGCAAGCTCTGTGGTGACAGCAAGCAGAGAGCCCAAGGCAGGGCTCAAACTCATGAACCATGAGATCATGACCTGAGCCAAAGCTGGAAGCTCAACCAACTGAGCCACCCAGGTGCCCCATGGCCAATACCACTTCTAAAAAAGACTATTTCAGTAACCTTGAAGCTGGTCTCCTAGTTTCTACTTTCACATCTCCGTCTAAAATAAACACCTTATCCATCATTGTAGCAGCCTTACTGTCCCCCGTTTTTTCCTCTTGGCATTTTCCTACCTGGTATATAAATCAGGTGTGTGAGTGTGTGTGTGTGTATATAATATGTTTATCATATATATTCTTTATATTTCAGATACATGACTGATATACCATTGATATATATCTTAAATTCATAAATATTAAATATCAAATCAGTATCAATATAAAATTATAAATATATAAATATTAAGAATATATAAAATATGTATCTTGGGGCAGCTGGGTGGCTCAGTTGGTTAAGGTCTGACTTCAGCTCAGGTCATGATCTCACGGTTGGTGGGTTGGAGCCCTGCATCGGGCTCATTGTCGTCAGCACACAACCCGCTTTGGATCCTTTGTCCCCTTTTCTCTGCCCCACGCCACTTGTGCTCTCTCAAAAATAAATATGCATTTTTTTAAGTGACTAAATATTGATAGCAGAGGAGCTATTCCTCTTCTTTATTCTTCGAACTAAGAATTCTTTGGCCATCTCAGTATTTGGATCTGAGTATGGTTACTTATAATTTTGTTGGTGTTTATTTCTTAATCCGTAAAATTTCATAACAAAGGAGTGAGTATTCCTCACTTGATGCTATAAGCATTGAAGCAATGTCAGTAAATACTATTGCTAATAAAAGACTGTGCACATACCTATATTTTGCTGATAGCTTAATAAGCTCTTAATATTATTTATTAATTGCTTAAAATAGATTAGTTAAAAGTTTTATAAAACTTAACCTGAATTTTTTTCCTGTTTTACTATAGATAGAGGTATTCTGCATAAAGATGTCTTGCTTATAAATCACAATTAAGAATATTTGAAAATAATTCTACATTCCTTTATTTCTCTTTTGTCTTTCAGATTCCACTTGTATTCATTCAGGTAAGCAACAGGAAACATTCCATAATCAGAATTAAAGTAATACATTTAGAGAAAATGTTCATATTTGAGAGGCTGTTACATTCTACCGGAAGCTTGTCATTAAGGGAGAAATGTCTGAGTTCATACAACACCAGATGGTTCTGTCATCTTCCTCCCCTCCCTTCACCACCACCCCATTGGTTGTCTTTGTGAATAACATAGGGGTTTCCATAGATTTCTTTTATTGTCTCTAGGGCTCTAGGCTCTTTTGTAAGTTACAATTACTGTATCCATAGGACCCGAAAGGAAATCGTATCGCACAATGGCAGAAACTCAAGTTACCAAGTGGTCTCACGCAACTGGCCTTTCCCCTCTCATCAGAGCCCATCCAGGGCTCTTACAAGGTGGTGGTACAGAAGGAATCAGGTGGAAGAACGGAGCACCCCTTCGCCGTGGAGGAATTTGGTATGGATAATGGAAAGTCACGGAGCATTTTCTTCATATCCAAACTTCCAGGGCCTGGAATTTGAGGTTATTTAGAGTCTTTTCATTTCCTACATGTGAGGTTGGGCTTCGAGTAGAATCAGTTATATCTAACCCCAATGAGACTATCAGTAATCTGTGAATAGGACTTTGTGTAGCTTGGTTATTTTTGTAATAATTTTTAATCTCAAAAAAAATGTAAAATACCTTTAAGAGAAGGCTTCCATAATTCATTAGGATTACAGTGATCCGTCACAGTCCTTCAATCAGAATATCCATTTGATGGTAAGGTGGTTGGAGGGAAGAGTACAGCTAACTTTTCAGGACCCTAAAACACTGTTAGGGAATTGTTACAGAGAAACTGAAAATACTAACTCCCCAAAAGTTGAAAAACAATCACTAACTTCCTTTATCTCCGATGAACAGTTCTCCCCAAGTTTGAAGTCCAAGTAACAATGCCAAAGATAATCACTATCTTGGAAGAAGAGGTGAATGTGTCAGTATGTGGCCTGTGAGTTTATTGTTATTATTTTTTTTAATCGTTTGAGAGAATTATTTAAAGGAGATTCACCATGGGGAAGCTGGGTGGCTAGTCAGTTAAGCGTCTGACTCTTGATTTCAGCTCAGGTCATGATCTCGCATTTCCTGAGTTAGAGCCCCACGTCCAGCTCCTTGCTGACATCAGGGAGGATTCTCTCTCTGTTTCTCTCTCTCTCAGCCCCTCCCTCGCTCATGTGTACTCTCTCTCTCTCTCAAAATAAGTAAACTTTAAAAAAAAAAAAGGAGACTCACCATTTGGGATATTTTCACTCATTTCTTTAAGAACAGTGGGAGGACAAATACTTTAAGTACATGGAATCATCCCATCTCTAGAACCTTCCTCGCCTGTTGCTTCTCTATCTTTCCTTCTTATGTTCTTTCATGTCCTTACCAGCGTCGTCATAACTATCACCGGGCAAGCAACTGTTCCTAGAGAACCTATCTATGAGGACTGATTCTGAAAGTGACAAAGCTATACGCGCACACACACACACGTACACACACGCACACACAAATGGGATAGTGTTGAAGGATAGTGACTTTCCCATTTCCCAGGTAGAGGAAATTCTGTCATCAACAGATCATTTACGTGACCTTGCATACATAGTGGAAAAATAGCTTTGATTCAGAATTTGTAGAGATAGGCATATTACCAAGATCTCAGCTGAGTCATCGGTCTACCCAAGTCATATCACATTCCTCTCAGCACTGCCATTTTTCCTGATGAGACTGGACATGATATCTCAGTTGGGTCCTTTCCAACCTTGAAAATTCATGTTTCTAAAATCTAATGCTCCCATCCCCAGTCGTCCATCGATAGCACTAGCAAAAAGAGCAAACAGAGTGAAGAAACCAGCCCTGCCAACGACCGCACACGTAATGCACCCACAATTCCGCAGGGTCCCTGCCCCAGCACTGTCTCAGAGTAATCGCCACCAAATTCCTGATCCTATGTAACTGGTGAGCCAATACTCTTGCAAGTAAAGATTCAGAAGATATTTTAGATAGGGAAGGAAACAAATGCCCTTGAAAACACATCAACCATCAATGACATATCTATATGGCACAAACCCAGTTTCATAAAAAGTAAACAAGTTAAACTCCATGTACATAGAGAAGGCAACACATCACAAGAGGATAATGGGAGGAGACACCATCATATTAATAGTTTGTATTCCTAGGTAGAATTGAGGGCATTTTCTCTCTTCTTGGTTTTGTTGGTATTGTTTTTTTCCCCTCTCTCTTAAGAACAGGGGTAGCTTTGGTAATAAGACATGTATCTTTTAAAAGATGGGGTTAAAAATAAAAAATTAAGGGGTAAAAAAGGCATGATCAAAGAAGACTAGTAAATCTCAGCATGTCTCACTAGAGATTTGTTAAAAAGAAGGGTCATTACTTAACTTACTTGCTCTCAGCATTGTGAAGGCCCTGCAGAGATTAGAGGGAAGTACAGAGAGGAAATATACTTCAGCTAAAGGGGGAATATAAATAGGTAGAAAATGGGGATGTTCAATGTCTGCTTTGATTCATTTGGCAATGTTCCTATGACAGATACACATACGGGAAGCCTGTCCAAGGACATCTGACTATGAGCATGTGCAGAAAGTACAGTAACCCTTCTAACTGCTATAGTGGAGAGTCACAGGCCATCTGTGAGAAATTCAGTCAACAGGTAGGTGGAAGACTGTCCCTCTTAAGGAACTAACAATAGAGACATTGTTGATAAGCAGTGAGTTACAACATGGTGCTAACCCAGGGAGAGAACACTCTACAAGAGAATGCTGTGTTAGCCACAGTAATTTACATGTCAGTGATTTAGCACAATAAGAATTACTTCTTTCTTATAATTGGCTACTGGGGGTGTGCTTGGTTCACCAAGCACCCAGAATAGTGGAAGTGGAGAGCAGTCTCCAAACCTGGCATTCAAAGCTGCCTTGGACATCTACTTGTATGAAGGAAGAAGGAGAATCATTATACCTGTTAAGCATTTGGGCTGGGAAGGGTATAGGTTTTGCCTTCTTTCCATGAGCAAGAACTTGTCACATGGCCCCACCTACATGCCAGGGAGGTAGGAAACACAGTCTTCAGATGGGCAGCCACTTCCTTGCAACAATTGTGTACTATGGAAGGGGGGCCCGGCTTTGGTGAAAAGTTAGGTCCTCCCTACAGTAAGATTACCCACAAATTTTTAAGGCATGTCTATCCCATTAACTCTAGGGAATATCAGATACTAAGAAATATATGTCTGTAAAAAACCAGATGCTATCAGGAAATGTAATCATAACTAATCCCTAGAGAATATTTATTGTGTTCTTGTCATTAGAAAACCCCTGGGTTACATTGTCACCCCAAAAAATCCCACCAGATTAACCGACCACTGACCTGTCCAGTATTACGTTTCTGTATTTTGCTTTATCCCCTCCTAGCTAAACAGCCAGGGCTGCTTTTCTCAACAAATAAAAACCAAGATCTTCCAGATGAAGAGACAAGGGTATGAAATGAAGCTTGAAGTGGAGGCCAAGATCCAAGAAGAAGGAACAGGTTTGTGTACCATGTGGGTACGGGGGGGGAAAGCAATGAACACTGATTTATTTCCTTTGCCAAATTATGAATTGGAAGGGAAGTAGTAACATAAGAAGTTCGGGGGGGGATTGGGCCGCCTGGGTGGCTCCGTCGGCTGAGCGTCTGACTGGGGCTCAGGTCATGATCTCGCAGTTCACAAGTTCGAGCCCCAAGTCGGGCTCTGTGCTGACAGCTCAGAGAGCCTGGAGCCTGCTTCTGATTCTGTGTCTCCCTCTGTCTCTGCCCCTCCCCTGTTTGTGCTCTGTCTCTCTTTCTCTCAAAAATAAGTTAAAAACATTAAAAGAGGGGCGCCTGGGTGGCGCAGTCGGTTAAGCGTCCGACTTCAGCCAGGTCACGATCTCGCGGTCCGTGAGTTCGAGCCCCGCGTCGGGCTCTGGGCTGACGGCTCAGAGCCTGGAGCCTGTTTCCGATTCTGTGTCTCCCTCTCTCTCTGCCCCTCCCCCGTTCATGTTCTGTCTCTCTCTGTCCCAAAAATAAATAAACGTTGAAAAAAAATTAAAAAAAAAAACATTAAAAGAAGAAGAAGAAGAAAAAGAAGAAGAAG
>NW_024412572.1:76179-97705 GCF_014898765.1 Herpailurus yagouaroundi
AAGAAGAAGAAGAAGAAGAAGAAGAAGAAGAAGAAGAAGAAGAAGAAGAAGTTGTTCAGGGGGGATCATCCTTCCAAAAACCAATTTATTTTCTTTCTTTTTTTTTTTCCAGAGGTAGAATTAACTGGAAAAGGATCCAGTGAAATAACAAGAACCATAACCAAACTCTCATTTGTGAAAGTGGACCCATACTTTAGACAAGGGATCCCCTTCTTTGGGCAGGTGGAGTATTTTCTAATTCACAAATCAAATTATGTAGCGTCTTTTAATAAACCCATATCCTGCTCAAACCAGACCTGCTTAATATTATCTACTGATTAATAGAGCCAAAGGTACAAAACCACATAAACATAAATCGTTCCCTCTATGAATTTGTATATGAAATCTATAAAATCATTCTAAAGCACCATCAAAATCAGAAGGGCTGTTTCCCCCCACTTTTTGGACAGCCTTGTGCGATGTCACTCAATCTTTTCATCTTTTCACTCCCGGTAGATAGTGTCAAGTTTTTAGATTTCCTCACAAGAATCTCAAAATTCCCCGTGGCCACTTACATGATCCTCTGATCACTCACATGATCCTAACTTTATATGGTAGTGAGTGGGTAGGTGGCTTTAATTTTTATTTTGAAGTCTAAAACATTCTACTGTACCTAGTGTTTCTCCATGGATATTACAGTTAACATTACTTTCCTTTACCCTCGCAAGAATTTATTAAAAACCAGTGCGCATGAGGGTAAAATACTGCTGTGTAAGACTTCCAGATTCTAAAATACAAATTTTCTCACGTGTCTACGAAAAACCTTGTATTGTTATTTTTCTATTGGAAACAGACATGTGCAAATGGGTCTTTCTGACTCCAAAAGTCTGAGATGACAGTTGTATGCCCACCAATGAGTAATTACCGTGTATCATATTCTTAATGGACATGTTATTGAGGTTTCAGGTGTGGAGACTGTAAAAGACAGAGGGACTAGACCCCATTAAGAAGTGGTGAAGTGTGTTTTAGAATGCCTCCATTATGTTCTGACAGCAAACAATTTCAGAAACTTTAGTCACTTCCTAAAATGCACAGTCTATTTATTTTTAATTTCTCAGAAGTATATTGTACTATTTTTGTATTTCCTTCCTGCCAAATAACTACCCCATTAGTCATAAGACTCTCTCATCAGTTCGAGAGAATCTAACCTTGACTCTGCCCGCGCAGCCAATGTTTCATTGGCGAACTCAGATCTTATTAATTAATTACATACATTGATCCAAGTCTTTTGAACAACCAAAAGTGGCTTCTACGGAAAAAAAAATCATCCTCTTTGAAATCTTAACTGGACTACTCATCTACTGAGTTCCATATTAGCTATTAGCAGTAATTTCACTTTAAGCCCTTACTGAATACTATATGATTCGCCTCAATTTTGCATTTTGCCACATGGGGAGTGCCTCCTGCTATCTGCCTACCTTCCAAAAGTTGGAAAATCTAGACTGAGAAGCAGGTATATAAAAAGCAACTAGACAAGTACACAGGATAATGTATTAGCAACTTCTAACTTGTGCATTTATTATACTTCAGAACACTAATCCATGAAAAGCTAACGGTCAGCCACCAAATAAGTGCCTGGGGCTCAATTAAGTTTGGCTAAGGGGTTAAAAATTGTCATTACGATCTGACTCCTGTGTTCTGTGACTCTCCAAGGGTTCTGTGTAACCCACAGCACTTCTAAAATATCCAGAGAATACATTTTTCAGGTCATCCCTGACTTCATTTCCATGATTCTCCATCCCTTTACACTGCTTTACCGTTTGTCTCAGGGCTGATGACTACTAAACACGTATATATCATTTATGCATTTATTTAACATCTATCTCTTTTACTAGACGGTGAGCTCTATCTAGATGGCGGAGCTTTGCTTTGTTCACTGCGATAGCCTCAATGCCCGGAACCATAGCCAGCATATAGGATGTACTCAATAAATATTTGTGATAGAATGAATGTTTGGTGACTGCTGGGTATTAACCATATAACTGATCCACAGATTTTAATCTTCAGGTGCAACTAGTGGATGGGAAAGGTGTCCCCATGCCAAATGAACTCATCTTCATCACAGCAAATGAAGCTAACTATAAATCCAATGCGACCACTGATGAGCATGGCCTGGTACAGTTCTCTATCGACCCCACCAGCGTGATGGGCACCTCTCTCACTGTCAGGGTAAGTTGGAAGAGAAGTCACCAATGACGTGAAATAGCCTTGGAAATAAGGTTGCAACCTAGAAGTGATGACATTTCCAAGTGGTGTTTAGTCCTATGGAAATGAAAAAAAAAAAAAAGAAATTATAAGTCAATTTTTCAGATCAACTTTGAAAACATTATTAAAAAGGAGGCAGTATAGTGTTGTGGTTAAAAGCGTGGGTTCCGTTTGTGCGCTGTTGAGAATGCAAAATGGTGTGGCCACTGTGGAAAACAGCACGGCAGTTCCTCCAAAATTTAAAAATAGAACTACCATATGATCCAGTAATCTCATTCCGGATGTATATTCAAAATAATTGAAAGCAGAGTCTCAAAGAGATATTTGCACACTCATGTTGATAATAAACACTACTCACATTAACCAGGAAGTGGAAGCAACCAAATATCCACCAACAGATGAACGGAAAAATGAAAGGTAGTCTATACATACAGTGGAATGGTATCAGGTTTAAAAAGAAAGGAAATCTGTCACATGCTACAATGTGAATGAACCCTGAAGACATTATGCTACGTGAAATGGCCCGTTAGCAAACACACACACACACACACACACACACACACACACACACACACACACTGTATGATTCCACTTACATTAGGTACCTGAAATAGTCAAGTCATAGAAACAGAAAGAATAGTGGTTGCCAGGGGCTGCAGAGGAGAAATGAGGAATTGTTGTTTATTGGCTTTAGTTGTACAAAGATGAAAAACCTCTGGAGATCTATTGCACACTACTTAATACCAGCAATCTGTTCACTTACAAATAACTAAGATGGTCATTTTTGGTATGTGTTTTTTCCACCATTAAGAAGAAAATGTTTAAAGAAAGAAGGAAGGAAAAAAAGGGAAGGGAAGGGAAGAGAAAGGAAGAGAAGAAAAGAAAAGAAAAGAAAAGAAAAGAAAAGAAAAGAAAGAGTAGGTTCCAGAATCAGATAATTTATATTAAAATCCTGGCTTAACTCTATATTAAGAGAAAATAACGAAAAACTTCTATATTTTATTTTCTTATCTGTAAAGCGGGTACAATATTAGTACCTAATTCCTGGGGTTGTTGTGAGAATTAAATAAGATAATACATTTTTTAAATTATTTTTTCTTTTAAATATTTGTATTTAAATATTAAATATTAATATTAAATATTAAATATTTGTATTTAAATTCTAGTTAGTTAACATACAGTGCAGTATTGGTTTCAGGAGTAGAATTCAGTGATTCATCACTTCCGTATAACACCCTAGGCTCATCACAACTAGCGCCCTCCTTAATGTCCGTCACCCATTTAGCCCATCCCCCATCCACCTCTCTCCATCACCCCTCAGTTTGTTCTCTATCATTAAGAGTCTCTTATGGTTTGTTTCCCTCTCTCTTTTCTTTTCCTTCCCATATATTTGTTTTGTTTCCTAAATTCCACATATGAGTGAAATCATATGGTATTTTTCTTTCTCTGACTTATTTCACTTGGCATAATACACTCTCACGCCATCCACGTTGTTGCAAATGGCAGGATTTCATTCTTTTCGATGGCTGACTGATATTCCATTGTATTTATATACCACTTTTTTTTTTAATTTTTTTTTCAACGTTTATTTATTTTTGGGACAGAGAGAGACAGAGCATGAACGGGGGAGGGGCAGAGAGAGAGGGAGACACAGAATCGGAAACAGGCTCCAGGCTCCGAGCCATCAGCCCAGAGCCCGACGCGGGGCTCGAACTCACGGACCGCGAGATCGTGACCTGGCTGAAGTCGGACGCTTAACCGACTGCGCCACCCAGGCGCCCCTATACCACATCTTCTTTATCCATTCATCAGTGGATGGACATTTGGGCTCTTTCCATAATTTGGCTAGTGTTAATAATGCTGCTATAAATATATAGCATTTAAATATATCGGGGTGCGTGTGCCCCATCAAATAAGATAATACGTTTTGAAACTAATAAGAATTTAAATTAAAACTTGAAACAAAAAAAGGGGGGGGGGAGAAACAAGAGGAAAAACCTGGTAACCTAAGTTGAGTCGTCCTGAAATGAAGACAGAGACTGCCAGAAAAATGAGAGTACAGAACATGAGGCTGAGGGTTTTGAGAAAATGTTTGTTACGTATAAATTACAGAAAAAGAGGGGCGCCTGGGTGGCGCAGTCGGTTAGGCGTCCCACTTCAGCCAGGTCACGATCTCGCGGTCCGGGAGTTCGAGCCCCGCGTCGGGCTCTGGGCTGATGGCTCAGAGCCTGGAGCCTGTTTCCGATTCTGTGTCTCCCTCTCTCTCTGCCCCTCCCCCGTTCATGCTCTGTCTCTCTCTGTCCCAAAAATAAATAAAACGTTGAAAAAAAAAATTTAAAGAAAAAGAAAAGGCTGTGTTCACCCAAGCTCTATAGACGAAGAAATAGCGAAAATAACAGAAAATGCCATTGCACAGATTATGATTTACTTCCATTCGCAAGGAACCCAGAGTCCAGTAGTATGGAGAAATGGGAGGTAACGAAACACTGTTGTAACTTTTGACGGAAAGCCGGCTGGGGTACACGTTGCACATGGGAACTTTGCAGAATCCACAGAGCTACATTACTGTTCTCCGGGGTAAAGAAGTGAGTTTTGCATTAACATGTTAAGGAAGGTAAGGTAGATCTAGAAGTCAGAATCAGAAAGGTGATTGGCATTCAAGGAAGAATGTAGATCTTGTTGCATTGAGCAGTGAAGTTAATGAAACAACTATGAAACTTAAAAAGTAAGCCTAGGGGCGCCTGGGTGGCTTAGTCGGTTGGGCGGCCAACTTCGACTCAGGTCATGATCTCGCGGTCTGTGAGTTCGAGCCCCACATCGGGCTCTGTGCTGACAGCTCGGAGCCCGGAGCCTGTTTCAGATTCTGTGTCTCCCTCTCTCTGACCCTCCCCCATACATGCTCCGTCTCTCTCTGTCTCAAAAATAAATAAACGTTAAAAAAAAAAAATAAAAAGTAAGCCTAGAGACTTTAAGAAAAAAAAAAACATGAGAAACAAAATTTAATAAAGGTTTTTTTTTTCTTTTATGAAAGAAAGTGCAATCAACCCAAATGGCTTTTCAAATACTAGGCCCCTAAATAGGCAAAGGAAGACATTATTCTGTATGTATTATATTCATGTTTATAGTATTAGACACAGAATCCTCAAGCTACTTTTAGGAATATCTCAATTTAAAAGTAATGTCCTTTAGGGAGCACCTGGGTGGCTCCATCGGGTAAGCGTCTGACTTCAGCTCAGGTCACGATCTCACCATTTATGAGTTCGAGCCCCACATCGGGCTCTGTGCTGACAGCTCAGAGCCTGGAGCCTGCTTCGGATTTTGTGTCCCCCTCTTTCTCTGTCCCTCCCCCACTCATAGTCTGTCTCTCTCACTCTCAAAAATAAATAAACATTAAAATATTTTGTAAGTAATGTCCTTTAGTTATCAGGGTTTGGGTATTAAATGTGATGTTTAACTTCTTTTTTAAAAGTTAATGTGTTATTTTGAAATAAAAATAGAAAAAATATACTTATGAAAAAGATAATACATATTAAAGCACTTAGTAAGCCCCCTTTAACTTAATATGAATATTATTACTGTAAAAGCCCATTTAAAAAAATTTTTTTTTCAAATTTATTTATTTGTGGGACAGAGAGAGACAGAGCATGAACGGGGGAGGGGCAGAGAGAGGGAGAGATAGAGAATCCCAAGCAGGTCTCCCCCGTGAGCGGAGAGCCCAATGCAGGGCTCAAACCCACAAACCATGAGATCATGACCTGAGTCGAAACCAAGAGCTGGTCACTTAACTGACTGAGTCCCCCAGGCGCCCCATTAACATGACTAGTAGCATTCATTTCAAGTGTATACACCCTATAAATTATTGTTCTTGCTTTATTTTCCTGCTGCTATTCTAATTTTCTCCAGATTTTTGTTATACCCATATAATTCGCTTTATATTAGCATAGAGTTCTCTATTCATCAATGGAAACGTAAATATACACATAGAGATATATGGACACTCAAGTAAACATTACATAATAATGATGACAAATAAATGGGATATCTGATTGATCCCACTTTACATGGATGGCATTAAAGCCCATATCTCCTAATTAGCTAAAAATTGAGTGTTCGCCCATTTAGTCAATCAAGAAGCGTCTTGAACGTTTTCCATGCGCCAGGCAATGTGCTCATCCTGAAAATAAAAATATTATTTTAAAATAACCCCTCTGGTAATTATTTATATGTTATCACTGGAGCGTATATTGAAATATAAATAAAGTGTTTTGCTGACACAAGGATTCATTCATGCCACTTGGGAGGTGAGGATGAGGATAGGGGAAGCCTGAAAAGAATATGGAAAGTCTTCTGCATGGAGAAGAGTTAAATGACAACCCCAAAAGGGCTTATGAACCTTGAGAGTCCAGAGGCACAAAAAGCATTAAAAACAATCAGCCTGGGTGGTTCAGTTGGGTAAGTGTCTGACTCTTGATTTCGGCTCAAACCATGGTCTCAAAGGTTGGTGGGTTCGAGCCCCACTTCAGGCTCTGTGCTGGCAGCTCAGAGCCCGCTTGGGATTCTCTCCTTCCCTCTCCCTCTGCCCCTCCCCTGCTCTTGCCACACAAGCTCTCTCGCTCTCCAAATAAATAAGTAAACATTCAGAAAGCAAAATAAAATAATCAGCCACAGACAGCCCAGGAGTGATAGATAGACTTCAGCTAACTGACCAACTCAACTCTGGAACCCAACGCTATTGACAGGAAGTGTTCTCAGACCCTTAAGGTTGAAACATGACATATTCATAATACCTGGTGGAAATCCATCGTAAATAAGTCTCTGAAGTGTAGTTCTTCAGTTTCTGGAGACTATTTGGTCTCCTCAATGGGCTTTTAGAATTCCAGCGTCTCTGTCTGCGTAGGTAAAGTGGCCCCCAAAAAAGTGTCGCGCAAACGAAACACAGCAAAAGATGCCTCTGTGTATGCCCTTCAGAAATTTAAATACCAACCCAGGGAGCCTCTGCGGTGCAAAGGCCTGCAATAGAGATAAACACTCTCTCACTTTTTACTGTGGAGTAAAAGATTTCTAGGTGCTAGTTAAGGTAGGACGATGAACCAAGGCAGTTTTGTGAGAACTTTGATTCCCTCTGACATATGATCTATGAAATTAATACTGTTTTTTTTTTTTTAATTCACTAGGTCAAATACAAGGATCAGAGTCCCTGTTATGGCTATCAATGGCTGTCAGCAGAAAACGAAGAAGCTTATCACACTGCGAACCTTGTATTCTCCCTAAGCAAGAGTTTTGTCCACCTAGAGCCCATGCCTCATGAACTGCCCTGTGGCCAAACTCAGACAGTCCAAGCACATTATATCCTGAATGGACACGCCCTGGAGACGCTGAAGGAGCTCGTGTTCTATTATCTGGTGAGAAGGAAGGCCAGTTGGTTGACTCCCCATAGACAAGAGCCCTCTGAGGGGCAAAGAACCAGGAAACCCCTTAGATGTCACTACTTTGACTTATTATCCATGTTCCTTTTGAAAGTTTGGCTTCTCTTTGGGCTAATTATTGCCAGCTCGGGCTCAAGAAAGCAAGAATGACGCATGAAGGGCAAGACATGGGGTGTAAGATTTTTTGTCAGGCAAACCAAGTTCCTTTTCCTTGCCTTTCCTGCAGATAATGGCAAAGGGAGGCATTGTCCGAACTGGGACCTATGTGCTGCCCGTGAAGCAGGAAGATAGTGAGTATTTCCATAATTCCACATTTCTTCCCTACTCCGACACAGTCAGCCTTCCACTGCAGAAATACCAGAAATCGTTTCAAAAACGAGAGAGGGTTTCCGTCTAACTCCAATAAATGAGAAGCTGAGAGGGGAAAGAAATAATGGGGTGCTGTTTTTTCGCCCTTTACCGAATATTTCTTTTCTTTTCCTTCAGCACTGTATTCTGTCCAGATCATTTAAAGTGTTGATGTTGTTGTTTTATAATCTATGCATATTCCACGTTTTCAAACCATAGACATTCATGGAGCTTCTTCTCAAATGGCATTTTAAAATTGTTTTAAGGGGGCGCCTGGGTGGCGCAGTCGGTTAGGCGTCCGACTTCAGCCAGGTCACGATCTCGCGGTCCGTGAGTTCGAGCCCCGCGTCGGGCTCTGGGCTGATTGGCTCGGAGCCTGGAGCCTGTTTCCGATTCTGTGTCTCCCTCTCTCTCTGCCCCTCCCCCGTTCATGCTCTCTCTCTGTCCCAAAAATAAATAAAAAACATTGAAAAAAATCAAAAAAAATTGTTTTAGGAAATGGAGAGAAAGGTAAAATTTTGGAATGTTTTCCATATGCTCCGTCTTTTGCTGAGTCATTTATATCTTTCTCTCATATTCCCTTTTGAAGATAGTTCTGATTTATGAAAGGTTAAATTGGGTACTTCCACCATGGAATGGGACTCTCACCATGAATAAATACGGACCGATATAAACCTCCGAAGTTTTCAGCTCTTCTAAGGAAGTCTCAGGGACCACTTACAACAAAACTTATCAGTGAACCACTCTTTTGTTGCTTCTTCATAACTTCTGGTTCTATCTCCCTTCTCTAGTGTGAAGTCTAGATCAAATAGTAGCCAAGTGGATGTCTCCATGCCCTCAGATAAAATCAGAACTTTGTGTAGACGAGCTAAAGCTGAAAATTAGCCTGGAACCATTGTATGATAAGAGAGCACTTTGATAAGGTTTTTCCTAAAGCTAGAGTTCTCAGAGGTACAGAATTCTTAGAGGTAAACATTCTATGTTTACTACTAAGCCTACTAGGTCTGCTGGTTGCTACCTATTATACCAACCAATAGAAACAGCCGTTAACCAGACCAGGCTCCTAAAACTGGCTTCGTGGGACAGAAAACTTTCATTTCAGCCCTGGGGAGACGTCTAACCCATACTCACAATTCCTCATTCTTTCTGCGCTCCAGTGAAAGGCCACTTTTCGGTGTCAGTCCCTGTGGACACAGACATTGCTCCCATCGCCCGATTGCTCATCTACACCATTTTACCTGACGGGGAAGTGGTTGGGGATTCTGCAAAATATAAGATTGAAAACTGTCTGTCCAACAAGGTGGGTTTTTTTTTTTTCAGTTGCTATTATTATCAATTATTTTCTGCATGTGAACCACTGGGGCCAAAGGGGTTAAAATGAATCCTCCAGAGATTTTCAGCAAGGGAATGGCAGAGACACACGAGGAATCCATGCCACTTGCCTCCTAGTTTAAAATTCTCGTGCACTGTCGCTTACTATATGATACAGTTCAGAGTACCTGGCTCCCGTCTATGACGAAACGTTGGGAACACGAGTTTTTAAGATTACTAGGGAGCCAAAAGAAAAATATGACAGCATCTAGAACCGTGTGCATTCACCCACACTTAACAAACACCTTACCGTGTAACAAAGGTAAAAAATGGAATCTCAAATTTAATCATTTATAAGAATTAGATATCATTACAATGGTTCAACTGATTCTTGGGAGTCAGAGTGAAGCGTAGGGGACAAAAAGCCTCAAGACTCCCATGGTGCCGACCACCGCCAAGTCAAATAAAGTGAGTACGTCCTGAATGTGTGGAACACTCAGGAAATGCTTGTGAACGATCAATTAAATCAGGACATTTGTTTTTCTGACCATTCTCCCCAATTTCGTAGGTGGACTTGAGCTTCCGTCCAGCACAAAGTCTCCCGGCCTCACACGTCCACCTGCGAGTCTCAGCTTCTCCTCAGTCCCTCTGCGCCCTCCGTGCCGTGGACCAAAGTGTGCTGCTCATGAGGCCCGAGGCTGAGCTGTCCGTGGCCTCGGTGAGTTCCCGGCAGCCCTGGGGGGTCAGGAAGGGCCGTGCGAGGGGCTCAGGGCGAGGAGAAAGGCCTATCTGAGTAAGACAGAATCTATCAAAATTCTATTTACCTAGGAGTTAGTAGCTTTGATCTCTTTCATGGGCACTTTTTTGGGTGAGAAATATAATACATTTCAACACATAGATATGTATTTGTTTACATAAGTTTATATACGTATACAAACATAAACACGCATATGTACATGTGTGTTTGTTTATATATATGTATGTCAATAAAATCATGCACCATTCAAAGCCCCTGAAATCCTAGAGCTCTCTAAACTGGTAATAGGTATTTTCAAACTAGTTGTAATGTTTGAAAAAGCCTAACAAAAGTGGTACATTTAGGTGCACGACAACTGATATGAAATATCAAATTTCTGTTTTTGTTAAGAATTATATCAAACACTGTAGGTTCCAAGATGAACACAATTTCTGAAGGAAGATATACATTGTCTCTGATGAATAAAGATTTGGAGAAATGGAGGCACCTGGGTGGCTCAGTTGGTTAAGCATCTGACTTCAGCTCAGGCCACGGTCTCACCGCTCATGAGTTCGAGCCCCCCCAACGCCAGTGTGGAGCCTGCTTGGGATTCTTGGTTTCTCCTCTCTCTCTCTCTCTCTCTGCTCCTTCCCCGTGTGTGCTTTCTCTCTCTCAGAATATATAAACTTTAGGGGCGCCTGGGTGGCACAGTCGGTTAAGCGTCCGACTTCAGCCAGGTCACGATCTCGCGGTCCGTGAGTTCGAGCCCCACATCGGGCTCTGGGCTGATGGCTCAGAGCCTGGAGCCTGTTTCCGATTCTGTGTCTCCCTCTCTCTCTGCCCCTCACCCGTTCATGCTCTGTCTCTCTCTGTCCCAAAAATAAATAAACGTTGAAAAAAAAAACAAAAAAGAAAAAGTCTTAAAAAAAAAAAAAAGAATATATAAACTTTAAAAAAAATGTTTTTGGAGAAATGAGTTACTATATGATAAATGACATTAATAAATTAAATCCTTTAAAATGTCAATGGAAGAAATAGCACAAGTGTATGCTGGAGTAGAACAATGAGAAACAAGTCAACACTTGCTAATAGTCATTTGCTTGTGTCTTCAAATTTTCAATATGAAGCCAATTGAAATAACCTCTTCCAGAAGTTTCTTTTTTACTATCAAAATTTTACAAAGAGAAATTTATATTTTTTACTCCCTAAAAAAAAAAAGTTATAAGAAACGATTTTTAGTTTTTTAGTCCTTCCAAATGGAATTTAATTGAAAATATTAGAATTCTTCTAAAGGAAGTATTGCGTACATTTCAGTAGAGGGAGCAAGGGCATATATGGAAAAATACAGTGTTTTATGTTTACAGAATAATTTCATCCTTCTTGGGGTCTTTTTATTTTTTTTAATTTACTTTAAGGGGGGAAGGGGCAGAGAGACAGGGAGAGAGAATCCCAAGTAGTCTCCATGCTGTTAGCGCCGAGCCAGATGTGGGGCTCAATCCCACAAACCATGAGACCATGACCTGAGCCAAAATCAACAGTCAGGCGCTTAACTGAAGAGCCACCTAGGCGCCCGATCTCAGGATCTTTTTAAATTATAGCAACACTGGTGGATAGATAAGGCAGAATATCCTATTAATTTTTAATAAAAAAGTAGAAGCTTTCAGGTATTTAGGAGTAGACCTGGGTTAGAACACTAGTCCCGTCCTCTCAGCCTTGATAGTATTTTACTAATGAAACACTTTGTTCCCAGTAACATAAGCCATTCATTCAATAGGTATTTATTTAGTACCTGCTGTGTTGTAGGTGTACCTACTGTTTGTTGGAATGCGGGGATCTATTAGTGAACTCCTTGAACAAGAAGAAGCCATGCTCTCATGGAACTTCTGCTTCCATAGATGAGATAGACGAGAACATATAATATGCTTTCAAGAAAAAACTGAGGGGGGAGATGGAGAATATGCCTAAGAAAATATTATCCTATCCTATATAGAGGATATTTACTTATTCGTGTTCCCGTTCAGAACATGTGTTCGTTAACGTTGTTATACACTGAGTCAGTTGCTAACCACAAGGAGAGACAAAACTATCATTTCCTTCTATCAGGTGATGTTTTATACCATGTCCCAAATATAGCAGGCATAGATTTATCCCAATAAAGTTTTATTCCATTCTAGTATGAAGTCTAGTGTTTGCCTCTGAACTGTGTAACGAGCTATTGTGATCCTTGTGTACTTCGATGGGGATGTTTGGGGGTATTTTTCCCTAAAATTCTTAAAACAGCTTCATCTCTGTAAATTATTTAAGCAACAGTGGCACTCAAAGAAGACTGGCGGTAATTATGCTTTTCTTTTCTCTTCGCATGTAAGAAGAATAAGCCACAAATAAGTTTGTCCTTTTGTCCTTTGCATTCATACAGGTTTATAACCTGCTACCAGTGAAGGACCTCACTGGTTTCCCTGCGAGTTTGAATCAACGGGAGGAAGATGATGAAGACTGTGTCAATAGCCGTAATGTCTTTATCAATGGAATCATGTATTCGCCTGTATCGAACACAAATGAAAAAGATATGTATAGCTTCCTACAGGTAAATTCCTTGTATTTTAGATTCTAAAGATGTTTTGAAGATTTTGAATTCTAAAGATTCATGGAATATTATATATGCAAAAAATACATATTTGTTTTAATACCTTCATATCACAGTTGAGGGTAACGGGACACAGAGAGGTCAAGTGACTTCTCCAGGATTATGAATAGTGGCAGATCTGATCATAGCAAAGGGCCAGAGCTAGAACTTTTTGGACTAGTAATCAAGTTTTTTTTTTTTAATTTTTCCCGAAATTCATTGCCTTGTGTTATTTATAAACGTCACATATATAAAATATTTCTGTTAAAAGAGTTTTACCAACAGAATAAAATTACTTCCGTGAGTATACCAATATCCTTTCTACAGATGTGAGCATTAAAAGTTCAATATTGGGGCACTTGGGTGGCTCAGTCGGTTAAGCATCTGACTCTTGGTCTCAGCTCAGGTCTTGATCTAAGGGTCATGAGTTCAGGCCCTGCTTGAAGTTGGGCTCCACTTAAATTAAAAAGAAAAAAAAAGAAAAAAAAAGTTTAGTATTAAGCTAATTGGAATGTTTGTGAAATTCAATGAAGTATGTGCCTATATATTTCATATTTATGTACTAATTCGGTGATAATTTCCTTCATAGGATATGGGCTTAAAGGTATTCACCAACACAAGGATTCATAAACCCAAAGTATGCTCACCACCTGAACCCTATGCAATGCAGTCATCTCGAAGACTATTCGCTTCTCCAGGTAAAAAAATAAAAATAAAAGCTAATATACTGAATCAAACAAAAGATGTTTTAAAAATATAAAATGTGATAAAATGAACAAAAAAGAACTTGTGATTCAGATATATTAAGGTTCTTGCTCAAGATCACATAGCAACACAAACCCAAACATTCTGATTGTGTCAAGCCCCCACATATGCAATGCTGGAGAGGATACAAGGCAGACTGTAAGAAGTTTCATAAGAGAGGTACAGGAACTGTATGTCAACTATACTCCCATTTAAAGAGAGAGAGAGGGGCGCCTGGGTGGCGCAGTCGGTTAAGCGTCCGACTTCAGCCAGGTCACGATCTCGCGGTCCGTGAGTTCGAGCCCCGCGTCAGGCTCTGGGCTGATGGCTCAGAGCCTGGAGCCTGTTTCCGATTCTGTGTCTCCCTCTCTCTCTGCCCCTCCCTGTTCATGCTCTGTCTCTCTCTGTCCCAAAAATAAATAAAAGTTGAAAAAAAGAAATTAAAAAAAATAAAAATAAAAAATAAAGAGAGAGAGAGACAGAGGTACAGATATACAGAATAAAAGAAAGGATTAATTCTGATTGAGCAATCAGGAAACTCATTCATGAAGAATCCACTTCTAGGGGTGCCTGGGTGGCTCAGTCAATTGAGCGTCACTCTTTTTTTTTTAATGTTTTTTTTTAATTTATTTATTTTTGAAGGAAAGAGAGAGAGAGAGAGAGAGAGAGCATGAGCGGGGGAGGGGCAGAGAGAGAGGGGGAGACACAGAATCCGAAGCAGGCTCCAGGCTCTATACTGTCAGCACAGAGCCCGATGGGCTCAAACCCATGAACCGCAAGATCATGACCTGAGCCAAAGTCGGACGCTCAACCGACTGAGCCACTCAGGCGCCGTGAGCATCCCACTCTTGATTTGGGCTCAGGTCAGGATCTCACAGTTCATGGGATCAAGCTCTGCATCGGGCTCTGTGCTGACAGCATGGAGCCTACTTGGGATTCTCTCCCTTCCTCCCTGCCTCTCCCCTACTTGCTCTTTCTCTCTCAAAATAAATAAGATAAACTTTAAAAAGAAGAAGAAGAATCCACCTCTAGTAAATGGAGATGTGTGAGGTTGAAAGGAAAGATATAATTTCTAGTCACAGGATCAGCATAAATAGAAACAGAAATGTTCACAAGTTGGGACTACATTCGCACCAGTTAGGTAAGGAAGCTCTAACTTCCCCAAAATATCGGTCAATATTCATGTTGAAATCACATTTATTTGTCAGTGATATGGGCTACTTTACTGGTGAATCAGACACTAAGTAACCATTTATTTATAGTTTGATATTGTCAAATCATGGTGGAATATAAAGAGTTTGTCAAAAAATCAAGGAAAATATTCAATGAAAAATCATTAGTTATATGGAATTTAAATAAATATTATTATATATTTTTTATTATTTATAAGCTAAAGTCTATAATCCCTTAAAGTAGAATTTATAGTAGGGGCGCCTGGGTGGCTCAGTCAGTTAAGCAACCGACTTCAGCTCAGGTCATGATTTCATGGTTCATGGGTTCGAGCCCCACGTCGTCTCTGTGCTGACAGCTCAGAGCCTGGAGCCTGCTTCGGATTCTGTCTACCTCTCTCTCTGCCCCTCCCCCTCCTCTCTCTCTCTCTCTCTCTCTCTCTCTCTCAAAAGTAAACACTTAAAAAATAATAAAATAATTTTTTTTAAGTGGAATTTATAGCAAACTTATGTATAGGCACAAATTTTTTTTCAGAGAACTGGTTGTTAAATATTTACCAGCACACCATTAACAGAAAGTAAACAGGCAAGAGAACCCCACTGACCTTCTGACACATGTGGAAGGAAAGAACTCGTTTTTAATGTTTATTTTTATTTTTGAGAGAGAGAGACAGACAGACCACGAGCGGGGAAGGGGCAGAGAAAGAGGGAGACACAGAATCCAAAGCAGGCTCCAGGCTCTGAGCTGTCAGCCCAGAGCCCGACGCGGGGCTCGAACTCACGGACCGCGAGATCGTGACCTGAGTCGAAGTCGGACGCTTAACTGACTGAGCCACCCTCACGCCCTAAAAACGTTTTTATCCTTGATCCTTCACTCCTATAAACTTTCTCAGAACCACTGTCATAATGTTTGGGGACAATGGTTCTTTGACCCCACGGAGGAACATACCAAATGGAAACTGACTCCTGCGCTTCTTCCAATCACATTACATCACTCTCCTTTCGAGACAATGTCCCATAAGCACAGAGGACTCTTTTCTGCTACAAAGGCAATCCGAGGCTCTTTCTGCTTCTAGATCTCCATGTCCTGTATTTGTGATTCTCTTACCCCCCCTCACTTTGGACTTTTATTCTAGTCCAAACTTAAGCTCTAGAATTCGGCTTACATATCACTTCTTCAAAGAAGTATTCCGTTAACACCAAAGCATCCTCTCCTGGTTCCTGTCTGTTCCATCGGCCTGTTTATTTCTTTTGTGACATGTATTGTAAGCTCTCATAAGCTTAATCTTTGTATTTGTTATTTCTGTCTCCTCCCTCGCCCACCATAGTCATATCTGAATTGCAAAGGGGCCAGGAACTTACAGAAATGGCACACGTTTCAGAGGCGTTCACCGAGACTGTGAGAAAGTATTTCCCTGAGACGTGGATCTGGGACTTGGTGGCCGTAGAGTAAGTAACTTTCTTTATATATAAAAGGTAAGAATATAGACTCCTCACGATTTTCCGGGTTTGGCTAATTTTTCAATATCCAAGTATTTCTTTCAGACACGTTGTTATTTTCAGGAGAGGCTGAACATAAGTACTTCTGCTATGAAGTCTCACTCTTCTAATTATATCAGAGCTGAGAAATTTTGCACATATTTAATTCTAAGACTTCCAGAAAATGGGAAGAAGGACCAGGTACTGCGTAGACTAACACCTAGAAGAGATCTTTCACCGGCCAACAGTCTTGGGTTAAGCACAGAATCAGTCAGACCAACGAGACGCAGTCGTAGTAGAATTACAAACTGTAAGCCTGCCTTCATTGGAACAGTATTTTCAAGAGTAAAATTTAAGAGCAATCTCAAATTACAGATTCAATTTGTAACAAGATTGTCTATAATAGACAATGCTATAGTTATATGTCTAGAGAAGATTCTGATATAGACTAGAATTGCAAACAGAATTGGAAGGAAAGGACTTCTAATATTTTCCCATTTCAAGCCTTGATTATCCTCTCCTTTATTGATATTTCTACTGAGTGCATTCAGGTCACGACAATAGAATTATTTATAGGAGTTCTCTTCCTAGAAAGAATTTATTTCACTGTTTACTTTCTGTTCTTCACATTTCTATCCTCCCCAGCGCATCAGGTGTGGCTGAAGTGGGAGTAACAGTCCCTGACACCATCACAGAATGGAAGGCAGGGGCCCTCTGTCTGTCCAATGACACTGGACTTGGTCTCTCGCTTCCCGCCTCCCTCCGTGCCTTCCAGCCCTTCTTTGTGGAGCTCACAATGCCCTACTCTGTGATCCGCGGAGAGACCTTCACTCTCAAGGCCACTGTCCTAAACTACCTTTCCAATTGCATCCGGGTAAGGACCCCTCTTTCCTCAATTGAACACAAGGTGACAGTCCAATAAATTGAAAACTGCACTCTTTGAAATACTGTGCCAGATGAGCTCACCAGAAGAGGAATCCTCTCAGAGATATTCATATGTTATAGACGCCATGGTTGCTGGTATTTCCAAACACGTGCAGCTTAAAACAAGCTTCTGAGCCTTACCACAACCCCATAAGTTTAGGAAGCTTGTGCAGTATGAAGATCTCTGACAAGGTGGACAAAAATCAGTACGCTTCATTCTCACGTCTTAGATCCCTTAAGGTTTCGACTTCTACCTTCCACATATTTAATTTTCACATAGCATCATAGACCAATAGACATATCAAACCTCACTTTGAAAGTTATTTGTGAGCATCTGACCTCCCCTGAAACCACAAGCATTTATAAATCTTGTAACACTCTGCTGGGAGAGCTGAAGGAATGGTCAAGATCCCAGGCCAGAGAGGTAGAGTTTCCACAGGCAACATGCCATCATGACTTTTGCACCTCCTGTCCCACCCCATGAATGAGCAGATTATTGAAAAATACTAAGGTTTGCATGTCAGATCATGGAAAGGTAGTCGGTCTGCACTTAGATCATCTCTACTATTAGGCAACCTAAAATCTAACCAATCCCCAACACGCTTTATTTCAAACCACTATGCTTTTGGTCTCCTTCTCCTTCTGATCTGTCTCTTGGATTTACGTGTGGTTTCAGGTTAATGTGCAGCTAGACGAATCTCCTGCATTCCTAGTCCAGGAGAAGAAACAAGAGTCTCACTGCATCTGTGGGAATGGCCGGCAAACTTTGTCCTGGGCAGTAACACCAAAGGCATTAGGTGAGGGACACTCTCCTAGAGACAATTCTCTACTCAAGGATTGTATATGTCAGCAGGATCCTTACGTCTAATGTTCTTTCCCTCAGGCAAAATCACACCCCCTCCAATGGTAGGATTTTCGCCTGTGTCTTTTACTCTAGAAGGCTATCCCCACTTCCTTTACTTCCACCTCCGCCTTGGATTCTCAGTATCATTAGCCTCTGTGCTTCCATTCCTGCTCCTGTGTTTTTATAAAACAAAAAGAGGTTGGGGCGCCTGGGTGGCTCAGTCGGTTAAGCGTCCAACTTCGGCTCAGGTCATGATCTCGCGGTTTGTGAGTTCGAGCCCCATGTCGGGCTCTGTGCTGATGGCTGAGAGCCTGGAGCCTGCTTCAGATTCTGTGTCTCCCACTCTCTCTACCCCTCCCCTGCTCATGCCCTGTCTCTCTCTGTCTCAAAAATAAATAAAACATTTTAAAAATAAATAAATAAATAAAAATAAAACAAAAAGAGGTTACAAAACATTGAACACTTATGAAGCTTGAGGTTTGGAGGCATGGAGAAAGAAGGCGATGGTGCTCATCTGTACTGCCCCTTTTTTAGGAAATGTGAACTTCACCGTGAGCGCAGAGGCACTGGAGTCTCAAGAGCCATGTGGGACCGAGGTGACTGTGGTCCCTGAATATGGAAAGAAAGACACAATCATCAAGTCTCTGCTGGTTGAAGTAAGTAAGCCAATCCATTTGATAGGTCACAACGAGTCAATAAAAACAATGGTGAATCCAGTTGAGATTCCAAGTTTTAGTTAAGAAGGGTTAAATAATACATAATCACAGAAGAGTTCACAATATTCTCTCCTCTTCTCTTTCTCCATCTCTCTCTCTCTCTCTCTCTCTCTGTCTCAATATTTATATCATTTTTCCCTCACTTCCTCCTCATCTATCAACCTGTCTCCTTCATATTGCTTATACTTACAGAATTTATTTATGTAATACATTTGGAAGTCAGTTCTACTACCAACGTACATGTCCATTCTTACCTCTACCTTTTCTTTCTTTCCACCTAAAGCCTGAAGGACTAGAGAAGGAAGCAACATTCAACTCCCTGCTCTGTCCACCAGGTAAGAGTCACTCATCATAATTAAGATAGCATTGGGGCGCCTGGGTGGCGCAGTCGGTTAAGCGTCTGACTTCAGCCAGGTCACGATCTTGCGGTCCGTGAGTTCGAGCCCCGCGTCAGGCTCTGGGCTGATGGCTCAGAGCCTGGAGCCTGTTTCCGATTCTGTGTCTCCCTCTCTCTCTGCCCCTCCCCCGTTCATGCTCTGTCTCTCTCTGTCCCAAAAATAAATAAACGTTGAAAAAAAAATTAAAAAAAAAAATAATAATTAAGATAGCATTAACCGGAGTTTGTGTAACATTTAAAGTTGGAAGAATTTTGTATATTATTATAAAGTCCAGGAGACAGGTTTTATATATATATTATATTATATATTATATATTATATATATTATATATATAATTATATATATATTATATATTATAATATATATTATATATTTTATATAATAAATATATTTTTATATAAATAAATATTATATAATAAATAAATGTTATATAATAAATATATTAAATAAATAAATACATATTTTATATAAATATATAATATTTATATTATATATAATATAATATATAATATATGATTATATATATATGTATATGACATTATATATTATTCCTACGCTTCCCTACAAGGTAAGTAAGACCCAGAGAACCATCAACCCGTTTGAGAAGACACTAAAGAACCTCACAATAGTTTTATCTTGGTGAAGAATTTTCTAGTCTAAACAAAAACACTTACAGAAATTTAGTACACTAAGAAATTTATCGACACAATGTGCTCTCACCTCAAACAACATGGAGTCAACATCATACATGTGTTTCTTGACTTTCTCTGTCTACATATGAATTTTTGTTTACTGTGTTTATTATACTGTCAAGACTTCAAATATATAAAATGTGTTCTAAAAACGTAATTGCCTGGTTATCTAGCCTTATTTCTACATTTAAGTGAATTTACCACCAAATCCTTTTATCATGGCTTGCCTTCCATTCCTGAGTTCTTTACTTTGATTTATTTCTTATGTGTCTAGAGCTGATCATCAAGCAGTTTTATTAAAATTAATTTTTATTGGGGGCACCTGGGTGGCTCGGTCAGTTAAGCGTCCGACTTTGGCTCAGGTCATGATCTCACGGTTCATGGGTTCGAGCCCCATGTTGGGCTCTGTGCCGACAGCTCAGAGCCTGGAGCCGGCCTCAGATTCTGTGTCTCCCTCGCTCTCTGCCCCTCCCCCACTCACACTCTGTCTCTCTCCCCAAAATAAACAGCAAAAAAAATTTCTTAATTTTTATTGTCTGTGTAATACAAAAATACATTCTCCTTTAGAAAACACAACTTCATATTAAAGGCAATATTTTTAATACTTTAATTATCATCCATATATGTTTAAAAATAATATGCATAGATGAATTTATTTATATATGTGATTTATGTAAATGGTATTAAGTTTCATCCTGTAACTTGTATAAGTAACATTTCATGACCTCTTACTCAGCAATCTAGCTTAAAAATCTAACCATGTTAAATTATAGAACTAAGTAATCCCTTTTAGTCCCATTCCTAAAAGGTAATTCCCTTTGATGTAATTTTAGTAAAATTCCATACTATCGATGTATCACAGTTCTGATGGGTATTTTAGCTATTCCTCATTTTCTTAACTATTTGCCAGATGAATAAATATAAATAAATAAATACCTCCTTATGCATAGATGCAAGGTTTTTTTTTTTAATTTTTTTAATGTTTATTTATTTTTGAGAAAGAGAGAGACAGAGCATGAGCTGGGAAGGGGCAGACAGAGAGAGGGAGACACAGAATCAGAGGCAGGGTCCAGGCTCTGAGCTGTCAGCACAGAGCCTGATGCGGGCTTGAACTCACGAACTATGAGATCGTGGCCTCAGCCAAAGTCGGACACTTAACGGACTGAGCCACCCAGGTGCCCTGCAAGTATTTTTTAAGTGTTTATTTATTTTGAAAGAGACATAGAGAGCGAGCGGGTTAGGGACAGAGAGAGAGAGAGGGAGACAGAGAATTCCAGGCAGGCTCTGAGTCAGACGCTTCACCAACTGAGCCACCCAGGCGCCCCCAGATGCAAGTATATTTATTTGTAAAATGTGAAATTCCTAAGTAAGAGGTGATATGTATATTCTTCAGTTTTAATAGAACTTTAAAAACCCTTTTGCTAATACCTAAATGTTAATATTCTCACCAAGTTTATATTTCCCTCCATGATCACCAGCATCTTTTACCGTGAAAGTTTTCAATTTTGGTGAAAATTTTAGATGAAAAAATATAATGTTTTATTTGACGTTTATTTATTTTTGAGACATAGAGAGACAGAGCATGCACGGGGGAGGGTCAGAGAGAGAGGGAGACACAGAATCCAAAACAGGCTCCAAGCTGTCAGCACAGAGCCCCATGCGGGGCTCGAACTCACAGACCACGAGATCATGACCTGAGCCGAAGTCGGTCACCCAACCGACTGAGCCACCCAGGCGCCCTGAAAAAATATAATGTTTTAATCTAAATCTCTACAATCACAAGTGACGATGAGCTCATTTTTACACATTTATGAATGCCTTCATATCCTGTGACCTTTCAGGTGGCAGTGAAATTTTTTTTTTTTTTTTTTT
>NW_024412572.1:97805-136331 GCF_014898765.1 Herpailurus yagouaroundi
CATCCAACTCTTTTTTTTTTTTTTTTTTTAACGTTTATTTATTTTTGAGACAGAGAGAGACAGAGCATGAACGGGGGAGGGTCAGAGAGAGGGAGACACAGAATCCAAAACAGGCTCCAGGCTCCGAGCTGTCAGCACGGAGCCCAACGCGGGGCTCGAACCCACGGACCGCGAGATGGTGACCTGAGCCGAAGTCGGCCGCTCAACCGACTGAGCCACCCAGGCGCCCCACCATCCAACTCTTGATATCGGGTCAGGTCATGATCTCAGGCTTCATGAGTTCGAGCCCCATGTTGCCTGCTTAGGATTCGCTCTCTCTGCCTCTCCATGCTTGCATGCAAGTGTGCACATGCACTTTCTCTCTATCTCTCAAGAATACATAAAAAACATTAAAAAAAAATTTTAACATATAAATAATATATAATATATAATTATATTATGTTATATATTATATATTATATAATTATATATTACATATTATATAATTATATATTATGTAATTATATATTATATATTATATAATTGTATATTATATATATAGTTGTGTATCTAAAATTAAAATTTAGGGGGCACCTGGGTGGCACAGTCGGTTAAGCGTCCGACTTCAGCCAGGTCATGATCTCGCAGTCCGTGAGTTCGAGCCCCACGTCAGGCTCTGGGCTGATGGCCCAGAGCCTGGAGCCTGTTTCCGATTCTGTGTCTCCCTCTCTCTCTGCCCCTCCCCCGCTCATGCTCTGTCTCTCTCTGTCCCAAAAATAAATAAACGTTGAAAAAAAAAATTTTTTTTAATTAAAATTTAGATACACAACTGTGTATATAAATGTAATTAACAACATACATAATTAATGTATACAACTTGATGAGTTTGGAAATAAGTATACACCTGTAAGACTGTCACCACAATCTATACTATAAACCTATCCATCACCTCCAGAAGTTTCCTGCCACTCACTTATTAGCATATTTTTTGTGTGATAGGATCACTTAGTATGAGATCTATCCTATTAGCAAATAAGCATTTAAGTGTTCAGTATGGTATTGTTAATAGCAGGCATTGTTCTATACAATAGATCTCTACAGTGTAATCTTCCTGCATAACTGAAAATGTACCCTTTGACCAAAGTTTCAATGGTAATTTCATGAGGAAGGGGGATGCAGCATGAAGATAAATGCTACATTTCTCTTTCATCGTCATGAAATTTACCAATCCTAAAATGGCAGTAAATGTATGCCTAGCAGCAGCAATTATTTTATATTCAGTGAGTCAGATACTGTTCACCTTCACCCCCAGTCCCATGTCTTGGGCCCCCATAAAAATATGATCTTCCTATCTGTGAAATTTGAGGGCAGTAAGGACATTGTTGTCGGAATTTGGAAATCCCAGAGATTTTTCCTTTGCTTATGTATACATTAGGGGGGTTTTTCATACAAGTGTCGAGTAAGGAGGTTAGGAATAGACGCTAAACTGATCATCTTTGTGATAACCATCTCATGCCAGCCACGGGATGGTTACGACGGAGTCACAACATCATGGGCACTTGTCAATTTGTAGCCTTGTTTGGAATGCACTCTAAATACATGGGGGAAAAGAGGGATGGGGAAGAAGAATTTCTAGAAATCTCAGAATCCCATTTGTACACATTTAAGATTATATATATATATATATATATATATATATATATATTTTTTTTTTTTTTTTTTTTTTTTTTTTTTAAGGGAAATACTGAAAGAGGGACAACTTTTCGGAAGTATAAGGCATTGTCTGGCTTCTGTGTTTTGGAGCTCCGCAGGAGCATTATTTTCATTATGGCTTGTGTGTTTCTCTAGATACCGGAGTGTCTGAACAATTATCTCTGAAGCTGCCACAGAACGTGGTAGAAGAATCTGCCCGAGCCTCCATCTCGGTATTGGGTGAGCTCCGTCCCTGTGAATCATTCTACTATATGGGCAGTTTTTGCTGTATTTCTTTTCCATAAATACTCCCTCAAAATAACAACTCTAATTTCAACTTCAGTCTTCCCTCTGTCTTTGGGCTTGTTCATTGCTCCCAATCATACTCCTCCTGTCCCTGGACAACTCACCCTTGCCCCAAATCTTCATTTTTCAACCTTCCTAAAATTATTCCTTTCTTCTTAAGGATTCGGATAGATTATAATCTAGAAGACTTATGATGTCCCATCTCTTCCATTCCCTAGGAGACATCTTGGGCTCTGCCATGCAAAATATACAAAATCTCCTCCAAATGCCCTATGGCTGTGGGGAACAGAATATGGTCCTCTTTGCTCCTAACATCTATGTTCTGAATTATCTAAATAAGACACAACAGCTGACTCCAGAGGTCAAGTCCAAGGCCATTGGCTACCTCAATACCGGTGAGTGATTAAACAAGTAAGTGGAAACTTCACCGAGTCATTTTAACAATACACTGGATTTCCCAATAGGCTTGAATTACTTATCGGTTCTATGGTATGTTGGCTTCTCATAGTATCATAGTTACTTTGGTACGCATGCTGTGACCGCTAATTTTACGGTAACTATCCAGGGTCCAACTTCCCATTAATGTTTAGAACTCAGACCCTTCTAACATAGGACAGCAAAATTTAAGAAATATCACCAAAGGGACGCCAGATGGTCAGACTCTCGCAGTTCGTGGATTCAAGCCCCACATCAGGCTCTCCGCTGTCAGTGCAGAGCCCGCCTGGGATCCTCTGTCCCTCTCTCTCTCTCTCTCTCTGCCCCTCTCCCACTTGTGTGCTCTCTCTCTCAAAAATAAATAAATGCTCTTTTAAAATTTTTTTAAAAGAAAGAACCATCAGCAGAGACCGAGGCATTTTGATAATTTTTCTGGCCAAAACACATGCCGTCTGTCGTACTGTTTCATTAACCTTCTATTCCAGGTTACCAGAGACAGCTGACCTATAAGCACCATGATGGCTCCTATAGCACCTTTGGGGAGAAATATGGCAAGAATGAGGGCAATACCTGGTAAGGAATAGACAGTTTTTTGAGCTCCTATTTCCATACCAGCTCTCTTACATGTATTATCACAAGTATATTCACAGTAACCTTATCACATATGTATTATTAAACCTGTAGTTGGTTATGCTCAGTACCTATACCAAGACCAGCGAGGTAACCACCAGAAAGGTTGACATTCAAATACATGGATATTAGATCTGTCCCCAAGATTCATCCTGTTAATAACACCAAGCATATCCTTTCTAAAATAGCTATTCTGGGGGCGCCTGGGTGGCGCAGTCGGTTGAGCGTCCGACTTCAGCCAGGTCACGATCTCGCGTTCGTGAGTTCGAGCCCCGCGTCAGGCTCTGGGCTGATGGCTCGGAGCCTGGAGCCTGTTTCCGATTCTGTGTCTCCCTCTCTCTCTGCCCCTCCCCCGTTCATGCTCTGTCTCTCTCTGTCCCAAAAAATAAATACATGTTGGAAAAAAAAATTTAAAAAAAAATAAAATAGCTATTCTGGGGGGGGTGGGCGGCGCTTGTGTGGCTCAGTCGGTTAAGCGCCCGACTCTTGATTTTGGCTCAGGTCATGATCTCATGGTTTGTGAATCTGAGCCCCGAATCAGGCTCTGCACTGACAGCTCAGAGCCAGCTTGGGATTCTGTCTCCGTGCCTCTCTCTCTGTCCCTCCCTGACTCGTGCGTGCTCTCTCTCTCTCTCTCTTTCTCAAAATAAATAAATAAACTTCTAAAAAATAAAGTAAAATTTTTAAATAATAATAATAAAATAAAATAGATGTCTTTGGGGGGCACCTGGCTGGCTGAATCAGTAGAGCATGCAATAGTTGACTTCACGTTGTTAAGTTCAGCCCCATGTTGGGTGTAGAGATTACTTAAAATTAAAATCGGTTAAAAATAGTAATGAAATTGGGGTGCCTGGGTGGCTGTCAGTTAAGCATCCGACTTCTGGTCAGTCATGATCTCACAGTCCATGAGCTCAAGCCCCACGTCAGGCTCTGTGCTGACAGCTGGGAGCCTGGAGCCTGCTTCGGATTCTGTGTCTCCGTGTCTCTCTCTCTCTCTGCCCCTCCCCCGCTCATGCTCTGTCTCTCTCTCCTTCAAAAAATTCAATAAACATTTAAAATTTAAAAAAAAATAACAATAATAATATGATAGCTATTTTTAAATGGCTATTTTTTTCTAAAATCGCTCCCATAACCATGAGTTTTTAAATAATATGGCCAGTGAACGTATCACATAACTTTTAGATAAACCACGTTAACTTCCACTTGTGGTGGGTTTTTAGATCATACTCATCTTGACTGAGAATAAATTCACTCATAGGAAGAAAGAAATGAGGGGGACCCAGTGACATGAAACATTGTTTTAAAATCCCTAAGGCAAAGCAAAGCAGTTAGAAGTTACCACAATTTTCCGTAGAAGATTCTGCCATCTACAGAAGGAAGTCTCTAAAGAGAAGAAAGATGGAAAACCTTACTCAAATAAGTAAAGATAAGTAACATTAGAAGAACATTAGAACGTTACTCGCTGTTGCAAAGAGAAAATGAGTCAGCAACGAAATTACCAGATTTAGCAGATTAATCAAGCAGTCTAAAGGAGATGGGAGTTCTAAATACACGTGAATACCGGTCAGGTGACTCACATCAATGTAAATGGTGTCCGATGAAGCCTGTCACCGTGACACAGTTATAAAACTATTGTCACAACATAAACATCACCATCGCCTCCCTCCTGCTCAGGCTTACCGCCTTTGTACTGAAGACTTTTGCCCAGGCTCGAGCCTACATCTTCATTGATGAAGCACACATCACCCAAGCCCTCACCTGGCTCTCCCAAAAGCAGAAGGACAATGGCTGTTTCAGGAGCTCTGGGTCTCTGCTCAACAATGCCATTAAGGTGAGGTGTTAGTGGAGTTAGCTTTTATCTGTCCATTCTGATGTCTACAAGGATAATATAGGAATTCCTTAGGAAAGACAAATAATAGATAGATAGATAGATAGATAGATAGATAGATAGATTGATAGATAGATCCCGGATGGTGCCAAGAAAGAGGGGATGGAACGTAGGTTGCTTGTGCTAATTTGCCCCCTGGGGATGCAGACGAGTAAGGATACATTCCATGACACCCAGGAGCTGATTAAGAGCATTCTCGGAAGTTCAATTAATCAGATCTCTCTCTCTACCCCCCCCACACTTACAGGGTGGAGTGGAAGACGAAGTGACCCTTTCTGCCTACATCACCATTGCTCTTCTGGAGATTCCTCTCCCCGCCACTGTAGGTACCACCTCATTCCCCTGCTGAGGCATAGTTTGGACACAATGAAACTGCTGCCCTGCTGTCAGAAATACCACCTTACTAAAAGCCAGGTGTCAGCTTTCCTTCTATGCCATGCCAATGCTTCTCGGATCAATAGGAAATGTGGTCCATCCGTTAAGAAAGATATACACTATCCCAGGGATGCCCCCTAAGCTATTTCTCCCCTAAGACCTCCCACTGGCGCCATACGTACATACAAAATGAGTTCTAAAAATATGGTCTGTGCTCCTGCCTTACGAATGTAATAATAACATAAAAAATACTATTCTCTCTCTCCATAAAAATGACAACAGATGGGGGCGCCTGGGTGGCTCAGTAGGTTAAGCGCCTCACTCTTTTTTTTTTTTTCAACGTTTTTATTTATTTTTGGGACAGAGAGAGACAGAGCATGAACGGGGGAGGGGCAGAGAGAGAGGGAGACACAGAATCGGAAACAGGCTCCAGGCTCCGAGCCATCAGCCCAGAGCCTGACGCGGGGCTCGAACTCACGGACCACGAGATCGTGACCTGGCTGAAGTCGGACGCTTAACCGACTGCGCCACCCAGGCGCCCCAAGCGCCTCACTCTTGATTTCAGCTCAGGTCATGATCTCGCGGTTCACGACATCAAGCCCCAAGTCGGGCTCTGCACCGACAGCATGGAGCCTGCTTGGGATTCTCTGTGTCTCCCTCTCTCTCTGCCCCTCTCTCACCCTCCCGAGTGCTCTCAAAATAAATAAACGTTAAAAAAAAAGAAAGAAAGAAAGAAGGAAAAGAACGAGAACAGACGGACACATGCATTTGGAAAATGATCCGCGTTTACCTGGGAAAGCCAGTGTCCCTGTTCACATAGCTCGGTTCCCTCCTTGTTTTCCCCCCTCAGCACACTGTTGTGCGCAATGCCCTGTTCTGCTTGGAGTCAGCCTGGAATTCAGCAAAGGAAGGACCCCATGAAAAGCACGTCTACACCAAGGCACTGTTGGCCTATGCTTTTGCCCTGGTAGGTAACCAGGACAGGAGCAAGGAGATACTCCACTTACTTAATGAGGAAGCTGTGAAGGAAGGTGAGCAAACATCTTGCCTTCTCTGTATCAAGAACCGTACCTCAAACCCCCCCCCCCCACCTACCTCCTGTGATCACTTTCCCCTCTCTTCTTTTGTCTCTATCACCATAAAATCTGGAACTTCTTAAGCAAGTCACACACCAAAAGATAAGAGGCAGGTGCACTGTAGTCGTGAGAAGCTCAGCCTCTGGAGACTGGCTCCAGAACAGTTTAACAGTGTGACCTTGGGCAAGTCGCTTAACTCGTCTATGTTTCAGTTCCTTCATCAGTAAGATGGGGGTAATAATAGTATTTACTCTGCCCCCTCCCCTGCTCAGGTCGAAAAAATAGAAAATAAAATGCAAATGGTAATATTTTATCCAATAAAATATATTCTACCTTTCTGCCTTAACGGTGCCGTTACGTGTTTATTCTTAAAATGTATCGGGAAGGTTTCAGATATACAAAAAGGCATAAAGGATAATCAGCAAACCACTTTATACTTCCCTCCCAGCTTAAGAAATACAAAATTACCAATGCAGGAAAAATTCTGTGTGCCCCTCTCACCCCCAAAGGTGACCATTACCCTGAATTTGTCATTACCATTTCTATGGATAGCTTTATTTTTACTCCACCTATATTCCTAAACAATATTCAGAATTTTGATGTGTTCTTCATCCTTAAACCAACAGTATCACACTTTTGAGTATTTCTGCATCTTGTTTTCTTGTCTGTTTGTCTGCCTTTTGTTTTTTAAGTTCCACATTGTGCTAACAGGAGTCCCCTACTGAGGGCCTATAGCTCTAATTCATTATTTTCGCTGCCGCATAATATAGTGCAAAATATAGGTAACTCATAACTTATATTAAAGAGTCTCTCGTCATAGGTGTTGTTTCTTATTTGTTGCTATTGCAAACCGTGCTGCAGTGAATACTCACCTATGTGTCTGTCTCCTTGTGCGTGGGTGTGAGTTCCTGTAGGTTCTACTTCCAGAAGTGAATCGCTGATTCGTAGGCGAAACACATCTTCCCCTTTGCTGGATGTTCCCAAATTGCGATTTACTCCGCAGCGTAATTTACTTCCCACAGCAGTTTAAATCGGTTCCCGTTAGGTCACACCCTGGTCAGCCTTTGGTTACCTTAAGGATTACTGTTATTTTGTACTGTTATTAGGGTACTGTTCGCACCCTAATGAGTGCGAACTCCATTATCTCATGTCATCTGCGATCCTCACAAGAAATCTCAATAGGAAAATTTATAGAAAATTTCACAAAGCCCAGATAAGGCCTGGATAACATCAGAAACAAGCAACCCCCACAGTCAGGGAGCGAACTTGCTCTGCAATTTCTCCCCAACGACCCAACCATAGCCACCGTTTGACAACTTCGTTGGCTGTGGGCTTACGACTCAGCAACATTTTCCGCCTTAGGCTGGCTGAAACAAACCACGTTCAGGTTTACGCAGAAGGAAAAGCATCTAGATAAGGTCCAAGGGAATATAATTGGAAGGCACCCTTCACTTAAGCTCTGGCTTAAATTAGATATGAATATGTGGTTACTCACAAATCTCTTTTTCTCATCTCCAGACAATTCCATCCACTGGGAGCGACCTCAGAAACCCAAGGCACCAGTGGGGCATCTTTATCAGCCCCAGGCTCCCTCAGCTGAGGTGGAGATGACGTCCTACGTGCTCCTCGCTCACCTCACGGCCCAGCCCAGCCCGACCTCCGAGGACCTGACTTTGGACACGGGCATTGTGAGCTGGATCCTAAAGCAACAGAATGCCCACGGGGGCTTCTCGTCCACCCAGGTCTGTGTCTGCCAGAAACTTTTGCTTCACCTTCAGGGAACAAAAGTTCTGAACAAGATATAAACACATGCAAGAGGGAAAAATGAGGATGCGGATAACTCGAAATGAGGAAAATACGATGAGTATTCAGGGAGAGCGAGAAATAAAGAAAACTCAAAGTCAAAGTGTTATCATCACAGTCCCCTCCTGCCAATAAAAACTCTACCTCCCTAAAGAAGTGAGACCCTATGTGCAATGGCCACAGCAGAATGGCTTTTAAAAACCTACCTTCAGGAATCTTCTGGAAGTTCTAAGAGTCCCTTTCAAACAACAGTTGGAAACAGTTTCAAACAGTTTGAACAGTTTCAAACAGTTCTCAGGAGCGCCACTCAAAACCCAAAAAAGCTCTCCTTGCAAATCTCTGCATTCAAAGGTCCCCTTTAACCGGCTTATTTTGAAGCTGACACATTTTATGCTTCCACTATTCACCCTTTGCTATACAAATATTTGTTCACCAGCAGCATGAAGAACTTGCTTTATTATTGCCAACATTGTAAGACTATCTAAAAAAAAATCCGTCAATAGGTACACAGCAGGAAGTGTTATTTTCAGAGAATTTAGGCTTATTTTTCCATATGAATGGGGAAAACACGGAATACTTTTATGACAACAGTTACTCTTTCTTAAATCTATTGTTTAAAGAATGTCATTCAGGTTCAATGCTGAGAAGATTTGAGAATTGAGAAGATGGCATGCAAGGGTGGGAGGAATCCAGACTTGTGGTAAAAAAAAAAAAAAAGGAGAGCCAAAAAATGCCAATAAATCAAGAAGATAATTATAATTAAGCATGCCCCTGATCATGGCTGCAAAGGACCTTGGGTTTTCTCAGGGCACCGAACTCAGCAACAGAGCAGAGTTTAATGTGGGGTGAGAGGCAGACTGATCTTTGGTTGAGTGATGGCAGACATAACCACAATTATCAAGTAAGACATCTTAGACAAATAGCTAATGCCAATGAATGATTCCCATTCACATATACTTTCCACAGCCCATATCCCACAAACATTCATCCATAGGAAAAGATCAATTTTCTGAGAAATAAAAGAAGCCTCTAACGCATACAGTCCGAGGCAGATATGTGGATGTTATGCTTCTGTTATCTATCTAAGGATTCTAATCAATCTGGAAATTAGAACTCCGTTATTTAAGTAGCGAAGGAAGCAGGAAGGAGGACGTCAAGGCCCATCTCGTCGACATGCCTTTGGGCCCTCAAAAGGTTACTGAGCCTACACAGGTTCTCTCACTCGTCTTTTCTAGGACACAGTGGTGGCTCTCCATGCCTTGTCCAAGTATGGGGAAGCCACTTTCACCGGAACTGGGAAGCCTGCACAGGTGACCATCCAATACTCAGGGACGGTTTTCGAAACATTCCAAGTGGACAGCAACAACCGCCTGTTACTGCAGCGGACTTCATTGCCAAAGGTGCCTGGAGAATACACCATGACAGTGACAGGAGAAGGATGTGTCTACCTCCAGGTGAGACTCTTGGGGCACATGGGGTCAGAGGGCCCACCGGAACAGTCCTCGCTAAAAAATCCCTAACTCAGCGGGGCGCCTGGGTGGCTCAGTGGGGTTGAGCTTCCGACTTCGGCTCAGGTCATGATCTCACGGTCTACGAGTTCGAGCCTCGAGTCGGGCTCTGTGCTGACGGCTCAGAGCCCGGAGCCTGTTTCAGATTCTGTGTCTCCCTCTCTCTCTCTGCCCCTCCCCCACTCATGCTCTGTCTCTTTCTCTCTCTCTCTCTCTCTCTCTCTCTCTGTCAAAAATAAATAAAACATTAAAAAAAAATTTTTTTTTTTTAAATTCCTAACTCAGCAAATGATAGGGCAACCCAGAGAACGAGTTGAGGAAGCTTGGAGGAGTTCTGGTGACCAGAGGGAACACAGATTTTTGTCTTTGATGTTCCACAGACATCCTTGAAATACAATATTGTGCCAGAAAAGGAAGAGTCCCCGTTTGCTTTGGATGTACAGACTGTGCCCCAAACCTGTGATGGACCCAAAGCCCACACCAGCTTCCAGATCTCACTGAATGTCAGGTAAGACCTGTGACTGGATCGTCTAATTCTGGGTATAAGAACCAGTCTGCTAGGGGCGCCTGGGTGGCTCGGTCGGTTAGGCGGCCGACTTCCGGCTCAGGTCATGATCTCGCCGTCCGTGAGTTTGAGCCCCGCGTCGGGCTCTGTGCTGACCGCTCAGAGCCTGGACCCTGTTTCGGATTCTGTGTCTCCCTCTCTCTGACCCTCCCCCGTTCATCCTCTGTCTCTCTCGGTCTGAAAATAAATAAACGTTAAAAAAAAAAAGAACCAGTCTTCTTACCGGAACTCCCGTTAAGCTGAGTGGCGTGGCAATAAATGTTTGCACTACATTTGTTGTAAAAAGCAACGCGTCCTCATGCCAATACAGAATCGCTTCATGATGGGGTATATGCGTTGTGCCTCCCCTGCCTCCAGGATCTGTGATTGTGAAACCTCATAATTGAAAAGTTAGGTCCCCTCAATAAGCACTAAAACAAGAGAACATTCACCCTTGCCTCTGACCCGAATTCCTGATTTAATTCTAAATGTAAGTGAGTTCATCCTATTGTAATGAAATTCCGTATTGTTCCTGCTCTCTCCGATTGCCAAAATGTCTGAATAGAAGGACGTAGTGCGTCTGTAGTTAGAATTCCTACCGACAATAAGGAAACCTCAGATTACACACAAAATAATCGATTTGCATACATGCACAGCAACATTCAAATAGCTCCAGGGCTTACCAAAAAACGTTTCTGCCCACAGGAATGTTGTACCCTGGCTGGGGACACCGTTCAGGACAAAAGTTAAAAGTATACGTAACAAATAACGCGCAGAGATTAGCGGTCGCAGGCCCAGCTATGCGTCACTCACAGAGCTCCCTTAAACTGCAGAACCTCGAGTCCACACACGTAAAATCCTGATTCATCAGATCTAGGGTAAAGCCCGGTCTCTGTGGCTTTAACAAGCTCCCTATCACTTGGGTGGGATATTTAGGAAGGCTTTCATGTACTATTGAGGGCTGTGATGGCTTACTGCGGACATGGGAGAAAAGGATATTTAATAACACGGAAAACCCTAATTTCCTTTCTCCCCCAAATCTTCAGTTACACCGGGAGCCGTCCCACCACCAACATGGTGATTACTGATGTGAAGATGCTATCTGGCTTCATTCCCCTGAAACCAACAGTGAAAATGGTAGGTCTATCATACGCCCAGGAGGCTCTAGTTCATTTGATGTTTTATGTATCTCCAGGCTAAGAAAATCTTAAAATATTTTAAATCAACTTCTACCAAAGGCTAGTACTTTCTCCAAATCAGAAATACAATTTAGCCTGCTTGTATATGGGTTTTTTGACGTGTGGTGTTTTTTTTATTTTTTTTCTTTTTTCCTCATGGAACTCTGTTTTCATGCATCTCAAAATTCTGTGAACAGGTTTTTGATCACGTCGTTCCCATTCAAAAGTATTTATTTTAAAAAGCTAATAACTTAAAACACCCACACACACAAACGAATGGTCCACAAAACATTCTCCCTTCCTTCTGAAGGTTTTACGAGGCATTATTATCATTAACCAGTCTTACTTTCAAACTCAAATGGCCAACGGAGACAAACAGTGCTGAGACCATCCTTCCACCACTGATTAAGACTAGGGTGGCAGGTATTAGGGATAATATTCATTTAGTCCCCTGAGCCTTCCGGGCAGACATGGTGACCTTGCCAGATGCAGCAGACTTTTCATCCGCTGCTTTGATGACCCCCGGAGGGACTGTGTGTCTCATTTCACAAACAGCTCTCTTCTAGAAGCCACAACGTACTAGAAGAATATCAGCAGATTCCTGGAGCTTAGACTCTTAAGATAAAGCTTATGCACCAGTGGAAAAAATCTATGAAAAATAACCGACGTGCACAAACTAGAAGTATTACAGAAGTTCAGAGGAAAATGAGATTGCTATAAATTAGAGCAGGCAAAAAATTAAAAAAAAAAAAACAGTTGAAAAAGGAAACCTCCTTCATGAAGGAATAGAATGTAACTTGAACATTGAAATATGGAAAATTCTCAAGTTTAGGACATTTATTTCACATTTCTGCAGATATATCAACTTTACACATAGGCATGTGCCATACTAATATTAAATGCTGCCCCCCAAGTATCTTTCATTTTTACTTTAAAAACATTATCATTGGGGCGCCTGGGTGGCTGAGTCGGTTAAGCATCCGACTTCAGCTCAGGTCACGATCTCGCGTTCCGTGAGTTCGAGCCCGCGTCAGGCTCTGGGCTGATGGCTCAGAGCCTGGAGCCTGCTTCCGATTCTGTGTCTCCCTCTCTCTCTGCCCCTCCCCCGTTCATGCTCTGTCTCTCTCTGTCCCCAAAATAAATAAACGTTAAAAAAATTTAAAAAAAAAATAAATAAAAACGTTCTCATCTTTACTTACAAAAATCATTCGAAGCAGCTTTACCCTCAGGCTTAATTTGGTAATCCAAATTCTCCTTTTCTCTGGTTTCCCCAGAGGCTTCATCTGCTTATTAACATTTGTGATGTATTAATTTTCTCCAGCTTGAAAGATCTAACCGCGTGAACCGAACAGAAGTCAGCAACAACCATGTTTTGATTTATCTGGATAAGGTGAGAGCCCTGCCACTCTAGTTGTGAAAACAATATAGATAATACTTCTTCTAAAATTTTTTTTAATGTTTATTTATTTTTGAAGGAGAGAGAGAGACAGAGTGTGAGTGGGGGAGGGGCAGAGAGAGAGGGAGATACAGAATCCGAAGCAGGCTCCGGGCTCCGAGCTGTCAGCACAGAGCCCGACGCGGGGCTCGAACTCCAGACCATGAGATCATGACCTGAGCCAAAGTCGGACACTCAACCGACTGAGCCACCCAGGCGCCCCATATGGTCATTCATTTAAAGCGAATAACTGAGCCGAAGTCAGACGCTTAACTGACTGAGCCACCCAGGCACCCCGATAATCCTCCTTCTAAGGGAGTTATAATAATCCCATTCTAAAGGAAGTGAACGAAGACATTTTGGAGACATCACCTCATGGCAAAACTTTGAGCATTCTAGGGGTGCCTGGGTGGGCTAAGTGTCCAGCTCTTGATTTTGAGTCAGGTCATGATCTCACAGTCCATGAGTTCGAGCGCCGTGTCAAGTTCTGTGCTGAGCAGAGGGATTCACTCTCTCCCTCTCTCTCTGCCCCTCCCCTGCTTGTGCTGTCTCTCTCAAAATAAATAAACATTTTTTTTAAATGAGCGTTCTAATACTAATTCCAGTAAACATTCTCCTCTCCTTTATTCACATTTCATGTGAGACAATGGGAAGAAATGGCTTATTATCATATTGGGATATGAATATTTCTAGGCCTCATAAGCAAGAAATTCTCTATACAATGTGTTTTTTATGTCCATAATCTATTTTGAAAGTATTGAATAATGTAAGGAAGAAACCCAGTGGTAAACCCAGTGATTTCTTCTTTACATAATTATATCAACATCAATTCTTATGTTGATGCTGCTATATCAATTATATATTATATCTCAAATATATCAATTATATAATGGACACCTCAATTACTATATCAACAGCACATCAACAATATAAAAGGAGAAAATACTGTCCATCTCAGCAAGGATGTACCAAAAAACGATAAGATCAGTCCACCCATAAACTAATCTCACTTTATAGTTGTGTAATGTAACATAATTTATGCATTCATATATTAGTGGATGTTATAGTTTATAAGTTTTATGAAATTTTAACAAGGCTGTAATGATCAATTTTTTATATTCCTTTTTGAGTCGACACAGTATTTCTACAAGATAGGGAAGTAAAATTATACCAAATCTCTGGATATGTAAAAATGGACATGGCCATTCAATCAATAAAATCATATATCATTCACCCCTTATAAACAGAGCCCATGGACTAGCATTTATTTTTAAGACTATGTGAATTGATCGGATTATTTAAGGTAAATTTTGGAATTTTTCATTCACTCTGGGAACTTTCTGCAATTTAAGGGTGCTGTTAGTTGATAAAAAAAAAAAAAAAAAAAGGTTCTTTTCCCCCAAGAAAGTAGATGAATAAACTCCTTCGAAGAAGACAGAAGAAAACTTTTAATTCCCTTTTGCTTTCTAGGTGACCAATGAGACACTGAGCTTGTCCTTCATGGTTCTGCAAGATATCCCAGTGAGAGATCTGAAGCCAGCCATAGTGAAAGTCTACGATTACTATGAGACAGGTAAGTGTGAACAACTTCCACATAGAAATTAATTTTTTTTTTAATTTTTAGAGAGAGCCAGAAAACCAGGGAGAGGGGCAGAGGGAGAGAAAGAGGGAGAATCCCAAGCAGACTCCACGCTCAGTGCAGAGCCCGAGGCGGGGCTCGATCCCACGACCGTGAGATCGTGACCTGAGCCAATATCAAGAGTTGGTCACTCAACTGACTGAGCCACCCATGCACCCCTCGAAATTAAATTTTCTGATCACAGAAATTTCGATTTGAGAACTGTATTGGGGCCCCTTATTACACTAACTCTTCTTATTTACTTCATTTTGTCTCCATCAAGTCTGATTCTTCTCTGTCTTCTATACGTACGTCGTAGAAACTCCTAGTTGTATAAATATGTCAATTACTAATACAAACCACCCGTAGGACATTTAGCTCCCTTTTCTTCAGATAAGTCAACGATAAGACACCGTGAGATTTAAAGAAGTATAACATGTGAACTGTCCTTCAGAAGCGTAGGGTAAAGAGAAACACAACGCACTGTATTTGAAGAGTTGGCAACAGAAGACCGCAAGCAACGCATCAAATGGATGATGCGGAAGTTTCTGACCCAAGTCTTCCCATAAGGAAAGATTTTTTAAGGGACCTGTCTCCCCCAGGTGTTTGCTATCCCTCTCACTTCACGTAATGGTTTTTGTTTTCATTCAGATGAGTTTGCAATTGCTGAGTACAGTGCCCCTTGCAGCAAAGGTAAGCAACGCACACGCTTTCCAAATGCAGTCACACCCCCTTTGGCTTGTCCCTCCCATAACATGAAATTCTGGCTAAATGGTTTTCATAGATACCCTCTTGCTCATAGTTCAACTTATTACTGAAAACTTCATTTGTTGGGAAAAGGTCACTGATGGCCAAACTTTAAAGAGTCCATAGGGTTACTTTTTGAATAATTATAAGTAATAAACCTCACTTCCCACTATATTAATCAGGTTTCCTTAGGCACCGTGCTACCCAGATCTAAAGGACAGAATATTCATTGCTCAGGAGACCCATGTCCCTCTTGATTTTCTCTTCTTTCCACTCTCACAGATCATGGAAATGCTTGAAGACCACTTCAATGAAAACTGCTTTGCTGGAATATCTGTTCCACAGACTCAGGTCTCTGTGGAAGAAAAGAATTTTTGTATGTCTGAAGATTTGAGGAATAAACCTTTTTTTCTGGCCAATCTTTATCACTGGTTCCTCATTCATTCAATAAACATTTATAACCTTTCCATATAATTCCCAGTAGGATCTTAAGCTTAAACATTGATAGCAATCAAGGGTTGAGGGACTTCAGAAAATTAAAAATGTTACCGGGATATTGGTCTGAGTAGGTTTCACTTGGGGCTTCAGGAGAAGGATTATGTACTAGGAGAGTGGGAAGGGTGTTTGGTTACAGGAATACCCTAAGAAAAAGCCAGAGTGCATTTTAGGAGAGTAAGACTGTCTCGACTAGAAAAGACTTCCCACATTAAAGGGAAATAATGAAATACAATGTTGGATAAGTTACACTGGGAGGCAGTATAACTAGTTAGAACTTCACCTGAACTGGGATTACATGGCCTCAGAACCAAATCTGCCATTGATTGATACAAGTGATCGGTTTCAATAAAGGATGTCAGATTAAAAAATGCTGAAAGGGTGACACATCAGAAACGAGTCCTTCTAAAATAAAAAATCTATAGAACTCAGCAGCCCAAATAAGAGTGTTATATTGGAGCATTTTTTCCCCCAGAACTTTGAGCCGGGATCAGAGCATAGGTGTAAACTCAAGAAGCAATTCAGAGGCAGAAATCAGCATCCCCACAATATCCAATCTCTACATTTTCTTTGTGGGAAGTATTGAAATCATTTATTGTGTGGCTAGAGGAGCAGAGACTTCAAGAGCTTGTGGAAATCTCTGGAATAATCCTAGGAGTCTTGACAGAAGCTTGGATGGTATCGGCTAAGAGCTTTAAAGGACTTTGAAGTTCAAGCATTCTGAGCTCTAACTCTGGACTGGGCCAAAGTAAAAGATAAAAGCTATCACTGAACTCCATACATTCCAGCCTCCCCCTCTCGACCCTACATGAATTCCAAACCACTTGCAAAGCTGCAATATCACTGCGGAGGCCCCTCACTGAAAACCTCACAGGGCCGAGGGAGCACAAAATGTATTCAGCACAAATTCGATACCCAGGACCAAGCTAAAATCCTTCCAAAAACACAGGGAAGAAATGATTATCCTAACGGTGAAGTGGTCAGGGTTTCCCTCTTTGGAGACTCACCTCCCTTCCATATTTTATATAATTTTCAGCGTGGAGTGGTGGGAAAAGCATGTGTTTCCAAAGATGTGGAAAGCGGGATGGTCTCAACATCCAACTCTGGCATTTAGCACCTATGTAATCTTACCCAGCACTTACTGCCTCTCACAACTCAGTTTTCTGGTCTGTATAAAAGGAGAATATTATCAGCCTCCACAAGCGTGCGTGACGATGAAAAGCCAAAGGTCCTCCACATAACGGACCTCACTGGGCACAGCGGTGCCGACCGGAACCAGCAGTCACTTCCGGTTCATCTGCGAAACGGGCCTAGAAACAGCGACTACCTCACGAGACAGCTGCGAGCAGTGTGCTTAATCTCGTTCTCGACACACAAAAACGTCCAAAACCTAAATGGTAGCTCTTTATTGAAACGATCTTTTAAAGCCTGTCAATAATCCCATGACTTCTTCAAGGGAAATCTATGCAAAACTGGAGACGCTCAAGGTCGTTTCTGAGTAAGGGTAACAATACACCCGGAGAGCAGTTAACCACAAGAAAGCAAAGCCGAGAGGTGCCTGGGTAGCAGCTCAGTCAGTTATGCGACCAACTCTTGATTTCGGATCAGGTCATGATCTCATGGCCGTGAGATGGAGCCCCATGTTAAGCTCCGCACTGAGTGTGGAGTCTGCTTAAGATTCTCTCTCTCCCTCTCCCTCTGCCCTGCCCCTCCTCTACTCACGCCCTCTCTCAAAAAAAAAAAAAAAAAAAAAAAGCAAATCTGAAATTACTTGCTTTAAAAATTACAATTAGGAATCCAATCGTTTTCTCCAGTTTCCTGAGTAGCGTTGACAGAAAGCTGAGACTTTAAAAATATACTGGAAAATGCAGGTAATTGGGTTAATGCCCTTACATTTGTTCTGCCAACAGGGCAGGGGGAGGAGGGCAATAGGTCTGAGGCTTGGGGGCTGTGGGCCAACTCCTCCCAGGATCCCCTGGGCCTCGCGCTGTAGGACTCTGACGCCCAGCCAGCACTGAGCAGCCGATGGTTCGGGATCCAAAATGATCCCGTTCCAAACTCTAATTGTGCAGGTTCCCTCCTGTAAAAGGTTCACAGCCTCCCTTCCATCCTCATGGCCTTCACCCTCGCCCAGGCTGCCTTCACCTCCCACCTTAAGAGCTGCTGTGCCCTCTAGAGCATTCGTGTCTCCAAACCACTCACCAAATTGCAGCCAAAGTCTTCTTTGGAAAATTCACATATTTTTAAGTGTATTTATGTATTTTGAGAGAGAGAGAGAGAGAGAGAGCCCAAGCAGGGGAGAGGCAGAGAGAGGGAGAGAGGATCCCAAACAGGCTCCACCCTGACAGCACAGGGCTCGAGGTGGGGTTCGAATTCACGAATGGTGAGATCATGACCTGAGCTGAAACCAAGAGTCAGACGCTCACCCAACTGAGCCACCCAGGCGCCCAGAAAATTCACATTTGGTTGTAACTCTTCTTTGTCTAAAGCCCTTTGGTGGCTTCCCATTACATTAGTCCAATGGTTCTTTCTGGCTTGTCAGGTCCCGCACGTTCCCCCTACCTTTTCAGGTTCCTCCGTCCCATCAGCTCCTGAGATGTACAGGACACTGTGCTAGGTACTCAGGGTGCACAGGGGAAGAAATCGGAGGAAGTCCTGCTACAGCCCAGCAGGAGAGACAGATGTCTACCTGGTGACGTAATTACCTAATTAAAATGTAACAGGGGGCACCTGGGTGGCCCAGTCGGTTGAGCATCTGACTTCAGCTCAGGTCACGATCTCACGGTTCACGAGTTGGAACCCCACATTGGGCTCTGTGCTGATAGTGCTCTGGTGTTCTCTCTCTCAAAAATAACTAAGCACTAAAAAATTAAACCTCAAAACAAATTAATAAAATGGCAGTGAATGACACCCAAGGAAGCCAGGGTGCTGGAGACTTCCTGGGGAGGACGAGCCAGGTGGCTCACAGAGACTTTAACTCTCCACTCTTCCCCCAAATACCTCAGCACTGAGTACGATATGTACGTGCATCCATGCAATGGCCGAGGAAAAGCGATGCTGTTTCTTTAAGAATTTAAAACTATGGTTAAAAATGAAAGTATATTTTTTATTTTTTTTTTTTCAATGTTTATTTATTTTTGGGACAGAGAGAGACAGAACATGAACGGGGGAGGGGCAGAGAGAGAGGGAGACACAGAATCGGAAACAGGCTCCAGGCTCTGAGCCATCAGCCCAGAGCCTGACACGGGGCTCGAACTCACGGACCGCGATATCGTGACCTGGCTGAAGTCGGACGCTTAACCGACTGCGCCACCCAGGCGCCCCGAAAGTATGTTTTTTAAATGACAAAGCAATTTATAGGCAGATTCACCGAAACCCCTATCGAGGTTTCAATCGTGTTTTGTGCAAAAATGGAAAACCCATCCTAAAATTCATATGGGATTTCAAGGGACTCTAAAGTCAAAACACTCTTTAAAAAGAACATATTTAGGAGTGCCTGGGTGGCTCAGTCGGTTAAGCGTCCGACTTCAGCTCAGGTCATGATCTCACGGTTTGTGGGTTCGAGCCCTGCGTGGGGCTCTGTGCTGACAGCTCACCATGCTTTCTCCAGATATGGAGCAACCACTTTTGTCAGACTGAGAAAGCTGCTTTGGTGACTATTCAGTCTTCAAAAACATTTTCCACAAAATTCTAATTGGAGAATACCAACCTCTTGTTACTACCTCAAGTCTCATTACCAGACATTCCTCGGGGCAGGGGGGGTGGGGGGGGGTGGGGCGGTGCAGAATAAACCTGTCACAGGAAGGATGTGTGTATATTCAGGTAAGATTCTCATGGAAAGTTGGAGAGGTTCGATTGTAATCCTTCCTCCTGAAAATGGAAACTCTATTCCTACATGGGCAATAAAAGGGCACATCGGGAGAAATTGAATTGTGACCCATTGAATGGTCCTCTGGATGGGAAACGCTTTCTATTCATAATGTTCCACAGATAGCTCTGAAATACAAGGTTTTCTTGGAGAGCAAGGAATCTGCATTCAGTCTACAAGTACAGGCAATACCCCAAACTTGTGAGGGACCTAAAACCCACATAAGTTTCCAAATCTCACTGAAGTCAGGTAAAAATATCTGTCTGTATTATCTAGCCCTGAAAATATTCGCACCTAGAACTCTCGAGTACATAGATTCAGGAAGACCTAAAGTAATCCTCGTCGTTAAGTTTTTGCCTCATCAATGAAAAAAAAAAAAACAACTGTCTTCACCAATGTGGACAATGAAGAATTGGTACAGTTATGGGACTAATTTGTCTACCTCTAGGATTCTTTTATTACCCACAACGATTGCTGAAGAATAAACAAGTCCTTTCAATAATACTTTCAAAAGTACTTCAATGTGAACTCATTCTTCCTTATCTCCAAAGGAAATCTTCTTTTCAAATTCCAGTTTTCTAGGGGCACCTGGGAGGCTTAGTTAGTTGGGCATCCAATTCTTGATATGGGCTCAATTCATGATCCCAGGTTTGTGAGATCAAGCCCCACACTGGGCTCTGTGCTTAGCATGGAGCCTGTTTGAGATTCTCTGTCTCTCCCTCCGCCCCTTTCCCTTGCTCACGTGTGTGCAATCTCTCTCTCTCTCTCTCTCTCTCTCTCTCTCTCTCTCTCAAATCAAATAATAAAATAAAATTCTAGTTTTCTAGAGAAAAATAATTCACAATTCACTAGCATTCTTCAAAAGCTTTACTTGGAACAGAAAAGGTGACTCTGGCTACAATTACAAAATCTAATGGGTCTTGGGGCACCTGGCTGGCTCAGTCCAGGGGAGCGTGTGACTCTTGATCTTAGGGATGTGATTTCAAGCCCCATACTGGGTGGAAAGATAACCTAAAAGTAAAATCCGGAGGCACCTGGGTGGCTCAGTCGGTTAAGCGTCCGACTTCGGCTCAGGTAGTGATCTCGCGGTCTGTGAGTTCAAGCCCCAAGTCGGGCTCTGTGCTGACAGCTCAGAGCCTGGAGCCTGTTTCAGATTCTGTGTCTCCCTGTCTCTCTGACCCTCCCCCGTTCATGCTCTGTCTCTCTATGTCTCAAAAATAAACATTAAAAAAAATTTTTTAAAGAAAATCCAATGGCTCCCAGACGAAAAGAAAAAAATAACATTCACAATTTGGCCCATCGTCAAAAGACAAATGAGCTAAATGTATTTTATAAAAGTGAGTTACATTAATTAAGCAAAAATACATTCACGAAGCTCTGGGAAATATAAAAAGATAGGTATCTTACCTAGAGGAATCTATAGTCTAGTTGTGAAGGTCATTTGCACATAAGAAAAAGATATTCATTAACCTAAAATGTGTACGTTTCAAGGCATTAGTAGATACCAGAGATTCTAAAATCTAGTTATCCTCTTTTGTAAAATTTATTTAAAAATTGATATTTCCAGGTTCCCCCCTCAGAGATTTAATTCCGTATTTCTGGAGCTGTGCCCAGGCATCTATATTTTCATGAGTTCTGCAGCTGATTCTGTTATATAGTCAGTTTTCAGAACCACTCATGCCGTCTATAAAAATACATTGACTATATATTTCTAAGGATGGAAATGTCACTGAGGACAAGGCAGCAGTTAGGAAAGCTACGTAGAGAAAGCTACTTAAAAAGCTACTTGACAAAAGGCTTGTGGTGGACCTTGAAGGAGAGCAGGATTCAACACATCGGGAGGCCTGGTTCTTCTGTTTCTTGGGTCTACAGCTAGACAGGAAGCCACGCGGCCTCCAACAAGGCGATCGCCGATGTAAAATGGTGTGTGATTTCATTCCCCTGAAACCAACAGTGAACATGGTAAATGGATGGTAGGTGTTTGAATTTCCTGTCTCCCTAGCATAAGGCTATGCCAACAACATTCTCACCATGTCAACGTGCACCAGGGCAACATTGGGCCTAATCTAAGGAAACTGAATCTATCTGGGACCAAGTGTATCGTTAGCGTTGTGTTAGGTTCCAATACAAGAATTGTAAGAAAGATGTTGGGATTGGGGCGCCTGGGTGGCGCAGTCGGTTAAGCGTCCGACTTCAGCCAGGTCATGATCTTGCGGTCCGTGAGTTCGAGCCCCGCGTCGGGCTCTGGGCTGATGGCTCAGAGCCTGGAGCCTGTTTCCGATTCTGTGTCTCCCTCTCTCTCTGCCCCTCCCCCGTTCATGCTCTGTCTCTCTCTGTCCCCAAAAAATAAATAAACGTTAAGAAAGATGTTGGGATCAATTGAGCCTACATTCTAATTAAGAATACCAAAAGAAAAAAAAAATTTTAAAAAAACAATAACTGAAGCTATCGAGTAACATTTAAGGGCAAGATATAATTAAGCACCAAAATTGTTGGTATAGTTTTTAAATACCACGAGAATTCAGAGAAAGCTGAGATCAATGTTAGACTAGAGAAAGATACCTTCATAGATAATCTCAAATGAATCGCTATCCAACTTGAGGATACTTCTCCCTTTATCCTTTGGTTAAAGGATACCTTTATTTCTTTTTTTTTATTTTTTTTTTTAACGTTTATTTATTTTTGAGACAGAGAGAGACAGAGAATGAACAGGGGAGGGGCAGAGAGAGAGGGAGACACAGAATCCAAAACAGGCTCCAGGCTCTGAGCGGTCAGCACAGAGCCGGACGCGGGGCTCGAACTCACGGACCGTGAGATCATGACCTGAGCCGAAGTTGGCCGCTTAACCGACCAAGCCACCCAGTTGCCCCTAAAGGATACCTTTCAACAAAAGCCAGGGATACCTATTTCTTAGTCATAGGAATATTTACCTTTGTGTCTAAGTACTGGCATTCACAATTTCCTGTATATGTTGCCATTCTACTGGACAAATATCTTCACACTCATTTAAAGACATTTAATCTCAGCCTTTTTTTTTTTTAATTTTTTTAAACGTTTATTTATTTTTGAGACAGAGAGAGACAGAGCGTGAATGGGGGAGGGTCAGAGAGAGGGAGACACAGAATCTGAAACAGGCTCCAGGCTCTGAGCTGTCAGCACAGAGCCCGACGCGGGGCTCGAACTCACAAACCGCGAGATCATGACCTGAGTTGAAGTCGGCCGTTTAACCGACTGAGCCACCCAGGCGCCCCTCAGCTTTTTAATACAGACTTCAGCCCCACGGTCTACATGTCTCTTAGCACTGAAGGGCTTCAGTTAACATTGGGGATTTCTCTCATTTTCCTCATCTTGAACGATCTAGCCACATTGGCAGGAGAAAGCGAGGAACAACAATGTGTTGATTTATGTGGAACAGGTAAGGGCCCTGCAGCCTTGCTTAACACATCCAAGTGGAAAGTCCTTTCCGGTGGGTCTCTTCACCTGGGAAGTACATGATATGGGAAGAGCAATCAGAAGGAAAGCCTTTTGAGAAAGCACGTCTTCTCTGTTCCATAAGATAATGTTGTGAATTCTCTTTCCCCACTGCAGGCTTCCCTGGAACTCGGGAGTGTCAGGAGCAAGGGGGCTTGGGGAGGCCAGTGGGCATGGATTTGTTCATACTAGTATGGCACTATGAGCATTTCCATTTACTTCAGGGAAACACTCTTTTCCGCAAACAGGCCTGATCATTTAGAAGCCCTGTCGAAAGTTACGACGAAGGATAGGAAGTGTTGGGGCACCTGGGTGGCCCAGTCGGTTAAGCGTCTGAGTTCGGCATTAATGATCTCATGGTTCATGAGTTCGAGCCCCACATCGGGTTCTCTGCTGTCAGAGCAAAGCTCACTTCGGATCTTCAGTATCTGTCTCTCTCTGCTCCTCCCCCACTCATGCTGGCTCACACTCTCTCTTAGTCTCTCTCGCAAAAATAAACATAAAAAAAAAGGATAGGAAGCGTTCCCAAGAGTTGATCAGTGATATCAATCTCATTTAACATGCACGGATACAAAAAATTAGACAGATGATAGATACATGGTTAGTTGATTGGTTGATTGATAGATAAATGGTAGATAAAGATGATCAGTCTAGATGTATTAATCATAGTCCATTTTATAAAGTAATGTTATTGATTTCATTAGCAACACAAGAACACCACTCTGATTTTGTACATGTATGTTTACGCTTTGAAAAATGTTTTTCAGATATTTGAAAACATTAACGTGGGGGCCCCTGGGTGGCTCATTCGGTTAAACGTCTGACTTCGGCTCAGGTCATGATCTCACAGTCGTGAGTTCAAGACCCATATCACACTCCTCACCGACAGTGCAGAACCTGCTTGGATTCGCTCTCTCCCTCTCCTTCTCTCTCTCAAAATAAATAAATAAACTTTAGAAAAAGAAAATATTGGGGCGCCTGGGTGGCGCAGTCGGTTAAGCGTCCGACTTCAGCCAGGTCACAATCTCACGGTCCGTGAGTTCGAACCCCGCGTCAGGCTCTGTGCTGACAGCTCAGAGCCTGGATCCTGTTTCAGATTCTGTGTCTCCCTCTCTCTCTGACCCTCCCCCGTTCATGCTGTCTCTCCCTGTCTCAAAAATAAATAAACGTTAAAAAAAAAAAAAAAATTAAAAAAAAAACAAAAAAAAAAAACCCTAAAGATTCCATGGGAAAAAAAAAGCCTATGAGAACTAATAAATAAATGCAGTAAAGTTGAAAGATACAAGGTTAACACACAGAAATTGGTTGCCTTTCTATACACTAATACCAAGCTATCAGAAAGAGAAATTAAGAAAAACAATCCCACTTACAGCTACGTCTGGGTGGCGCAGTCGGTTAAGCGTCCGACTTCAGCTCAGGTCACGATCTCGCGGTCCGGGAGTTCGAGCCCCGCGTCGGGCTCTGAGCTGATGGCTCAGAGCCTGGAGCCTGTTTCCGATTCTGTGTCTCCCTCTCTCTCTGCCCCTCCCCCGTTCATGCTCTGTCTCTCTCTGTCCCAAAAATAAATAAACGTTAAAAAAAATTAAAAAAAAAAATCTGAACACTACTAAAAATAAAAAATAAAAATAAATAAATAAATAAAGGAATAAAATACCTAGGAATAAATTCAACCAAGGAGAAGAAAGAACATCACACTGAAAACTATTAAGACATTGATGAAAGACACTGAAGAGGACACAAAGAAATGGGAAGGTATACTGTGCTCACAGATTGGAAGAATCAATATTGTTAAAATATCTATACTGCCCAAAGCCATTTACAGATTCAGTGCACTCCCCATCAAAATACCAATGGCATTTTTCACGGGACCCAAACAAAGAATTCTCAAATTTGTATTGAGCCGTATGATGAGGATGAGGAGTGGGAACCACTGAAATAAGGTTGGACTCAGACTAACAAGATTTTAAAGGACAAACACTTATACGTGAGAGACACCGATAGCATGTACTAGATTCATGACTAAGATCCTGAGCATTACGGTCAAAGACCGTGTCGGATGTTCTGCAATGTTTTTTTTTTTAACGTGCTTCCTGTACCCTTGTCCCTCTTCTGATGGCCTAGCCGAAGCGTGGGGATGCCCTCTCTTCATGTACAGTAATGAAAATTAGCCACAGGGTGGCAGCAAAGTTTATAAAGTAAGTACTGCTTCCTTATTAATTATAAAAAAAAAATGTAAAACAAAAATTAAGAAGTTAGGCAAAGAGGAAAAAAAGAGAAATAAAATAATTATGGAAACTTAAAACAAGAAGATAACAAAATAAGGTGCCTAGTACAAATTGTCCTTCTCTGTGGGCAGAATTACATTCACAAACTATAGAAATGATCCCTGAAAGTATAGTCTTCAGAATTACATTCACAATGCTGGATATGGCTGATTTGGGATGGGGACACGGGGTGTTTCTTAGAATCAGTGTATTCTATGAGAAATATTACATTTCTTTGTTTTCTAATAAATGAAATGTGACTCTACGCCTCATCCCCATTGGACTACAAGAAATTTATCTCAGATATTTTGGACTACAAGAAATGTATCTCAGACATCGTGGGGAACTAATGCAGGATGAAGGTATTGCACCCTACTGCAATCATCTGTCTGTAGTCTACGTTTTAGATCGACCACTTTGTGGCCTCCTTGTCATTCATAGGGATAGGAATATTTGACAAAGAACAAGTGGCTGGGCCTGGCATCAGCCTTCCAGGTGTTCCATGGAAACCGTCCCTCTAAAACCTGCAAGAAATCCACAGACCTCTTTCTGCCCAGCCTGGAGGAATTGTTTTTGTCTGGGATATGTTTTTGCTGTTAAAACGTTTAGTCATTTCAGCCATAAACTTTAGTTTCTTAATTGGTTTTCTTCCTTCTCAAATTTATTTGCCTAATTTTTTTTTTTATTCAAAACCCAGAAAACCCTGACCAAACTTCCCTTAAGGTTCTATTCTTCCAGATTTTCTATATAGACAATCAGGTAATCTGTGAACAAAGATAGTCTTATTTCTTCCTTACCAATCTGTATACCTTTATTTCCTTTTCTTGTCTTATTGCATTAGCTAGGATTAACAGGACAAGGTTGAATAGGAATAATTAGAGGGGACATCTTTGTCTCATTCTGAATTTTAGGGGAAAGCATCTAGTCTGTCACCATCAGTATAATGATAGCTTGTAGGTTTTTTGTAGCTATTCTTTACCAAGTTGAAGAAGTTCCCTGTATTTCTAGTTTGGTGGAAGCTTTTCTCATGAATGGGTGTTGGATTTTGTTAAATGTCTCTCCTGCATGTATTGTTATGATCATATGATTTTTCTTCTTTAGCCTGTTAACATGAAGAACTACATTAATTGATTTTCAAATGTTGGACTAGACTCACATATCTGGAATAAATCCCATTTTTCACGGTGTAGAATTATTTTTACACATTGTTGGATTTGATTTGCTAATATTTTGTTGAGGACTTTTGCATTTTTGTTCATGACAGAGTATTTAGTTTTCCTTTCCTGTAATGTCTTCTCGGATTTTGGTATTAGGATAATTCTGGCCTCATAGAATGGGTTAGGAAGTGTTCCCTCTATTTTCTGGAAGAGAGAACAGAGGATTTGTATCATTTCTTCTTTACCGTTTGGTAGAATTCACCAGTGGAAACAGTTTGATCCTAGTGCTTTCTGTTTTGGAAGGTTATTAATTTCTAATGCAAATTCTTTAATAGATATGGACCTAGTCAGATTATCGATTTCTTCATATAAGAGATTTGGTAGATTGTAACTATCAAAGAATTGGTCCATTTCATATGTTATTAAATTTGCGGGCATGAAGTTATTAATAATATTCCTTGATTATCCTTTTAGTTCCCATAGAATCTGTTATAATGTTGCCTCTTTCATTTCTGATAGTAATTTGTGTCTACTTTCTTTTTCTTGGTTAGCCTGATTAGAAATTTATCAATTTTATTGATCTTTTGATTTTTTTTTCTATTGACTTCTTGTTTTTAATTTCATTTGCTTCTGTTTGAATATTTATTATTTCTTTTCTTCTACTTACTCTGGAGTTAATTTGCTTTTCTTTTGCAAGTTTCCTATGGTGGAAGCATACATTATTGATTTTAGAGGTTTCCTTTTTTTTCTAATGAACATATTCAATGCTATATAGTTCCCGCTAAGCATTGCAACCACAGGAAAGGTCTGGGGAGTTAGCATTGTGTCTGTGACTCTGTGATGATTTTGTGCCACATACTGAAATTACGCATATGGAATTATGAACCATTCTAAACGATAACAAGATTTAGCACTTTACCCCACTCCTCCTCTTTCTCCTGCTTTATCTAAAGTTTAATTTCCCATAACCAGGGGCACCTGGATGGCTCAGTTGGCTAAGCTTCTGACTTCAGCTCAAGTCATGATCTCACGGCTCGTGGGTTTGAGCCTCACATCAGGCTCTGTGCTGATAGCCTGGAGCCTGGAGTCAGCTTCCGATTCTGTGTCTGCCCCTCTCCTGCTCATGTTCTGTATCTCTCTCTCTCTCTCTCCCTCTCTCTTTCTCTCTCAAAAATAAATTAACATTAAAAAAACAGTAATAGGGGCGCCTGGGTGGCGCAGTCGGTTAGGCGTCCGACTTCAGCCAGGTCACGATCTTGCGGTCCGTGAGTTCGAGCCCCGCGTCAGGCTCTGGGCTGATGGCTCAGAGCCTGGAGCCTGTTTCCGATTCTGTGTCTCCCTCTCTCTCTGCCCCTCCCCCGTTCATGCTCTGTCTCTCTCTGTCCCAAAAATAAATAAAAACATTGAAAAAAAATTTTAAAAAAAAAAAAAAAAAAAACAGTAATAAAAAAATAAAGTTCAACTTCCTATAATCAAATGTCACCTTTTATTAAGAATATGATGTGTCTGTGTCACCCTCGTTTGTTCCTTTTTTTAAGGAACCTCCTACTACTGATATTTCCAGTTTCCTTGCTACTGAATGTTATCATTCTTTTCTTCCTTACTCACTCTATCATTTTAAGGCTAGTTCACATGACTGGCAGTAACCTGAATACAGGGTACAGGCAACCTTGCTAATCAAATGATCCTAGGTCTCTATCTTGAAAATGTACAGTGACAAAGGGAATGACTGGTCACAAATAAACTATTTGCATCCAAGTCAGGTAAAAATAATGCATGAATATTCCTAGAACTGAGGTAATAAGATGTTCTTTCCATTAGTGATTGAAAATATTCTACCCTTGACTGGCCACTAAAAACGTCTTTCATTCAGTAACCTCGAAATCGGCCTTGGGCTGACTTGTCACTGGTACCGATGTTACCTGGTCATCATTCTGTGTAGAAGATACCCATGATGGTTGTTTGATGTGTCAGCTTGCCTAGGCAACAGTCCTCAGTTATTCAATCAAAACACCAATCTAGATGTTGCTATGAGGGTATGTTAGGTAATTAAAGTCTATAACCATGGGCGCCTGGAGTGGCTCAGTCCATGAAGCGTCCAACTCTTGATTTCAGCTCAGGTCATGATCTCACAGTTGGTGAATTTCAGCCCCCCATTGGGGGCTGCCAGCATGGAGCCCGCTTGGCATTCTTTCTCTCTCCTTTTCTCTCTGCCCCTCCCCTGCTTGCATGCCCTCTCTCTCTCTCAAAATAAATAAACATTTAAAAAACTGTAAAGTCTATAACCAGTTGACTTTAAGTAAGAGAGATTATCATGGATCATCCGAGCGGGCTTGATTCAGTCAGTTGAAAGGCCTTACGAGCAGGGTTGAAGCTTCCCTGCTGAAGAAATTGCACCTGTGGACAACAGCTTCAGCCCTGCTGGGGTGTTCTAGCCCACCCCTCCTGACAGCCTGCCCTATGGATTTTGGACTTGCCAGTTAGCTCCACGATTGGGTAAACCAACTCCTTGCAATAAATCTCTTTTTTTTTTTTTTAATTTTAACGTGTATTTATTTTTGAGACAGAGAGAGACAGAGCATGAACGGGGGAGGGGCAGAGAGAGGGAGACACAGAATCTGAAACAGGCTCCAGGCTCTGAGCTGTCAGCACAGAGCCCGATGCGGGGCTCGAACTCACGGACCACGAGATCATGACCTGAGCCGAAGTCAGCCGCGTAACCGACTGAGCCATCCAGGTGCCCCTGCAATAAATCTCTTGATGCATATCTCCTGCCGGCTCTGCTTCTCTTGTTGAAACCTGACACAGTGCCCAAAGACGAGTTATCCCTCATGGGACACTTCCGTGGGTTTCAGCAGATCCTGTGCACAGAGAGATACGCCCCTGAGGAATTTCTGCACTGCATCATTCCCCGATCCAGGTGCTATGCTCTCTGGAAGGACTCTTATGCCTTTACCTTAACTCTCAAGTTATGGTGAACCATTCTACAGGACTTCTTTCTCCTGGGGTCTGAGCCTGGCAGGAAGTCCTCTTGGATAAAGCCCTTTGTAGGTAACTCAGATCCCGTGACCTTCTGCTTCCTCTGGGCTCAAGGGCGCTCATATACCAACTCAACAAACAGTGGGTTTGCAGTGAGCTTTCATCCACTGCAGCTGCACCTCCTTCCCTCATCTTCTGGGGCAATTTCTATAAGCTTCCCCCCATCAGACCTCTCTAATCAATATTCAGGTAAGAGCTTCTACACCCTCCATAATGGGGAACTTGAGTCAAGTTCTTCCAAGCACTCTCTTGCTCCCCAGACAGCCACAAACCCACACATTTCCATTGGTGAGCAACATAGCACCAGGAAGTCAGCCTCTGCTCCCACCTCCGACAAGCAGCACCCAATTTCTCCTGGGTGCCTCTGGTTCCCCCTCTCACTTGGCTTGCAGTGGAGTGGGAGGTGAAATACCCCAGCGATCTGCTCATCTACACATTGCCTCAAAGAACTTGCCCGTAATCAGTCTTTAATTTTCCCTGATGAGCTGTTGGTAATTGCCCCTAAGCCAGTTTGGAAAGTCCTACGGGGTGTGTCTAAGGCCCCCCTTTAGAATACAGGACTTCTCGTCCCCCACCATTCTCAGCTTTAGCTTTCGGGTCAAATTTCAAGACCACAGAAAGAAGTCTTTCTCTAAGATTCTACTACTCTCATTACTGAGTAAGCTTCTGTACTCACAAAAATCAACTATTAAAAAAAAAAATCAATTATTCGTAGGTAAACTTCTATCCAGAATTTTGTATCTTTAAAGGGCATCCCCAGGGGCGCCCGGGTGGCTCAGACGGTTGAGCGTCCAACTTTGGCTCAGGTCTTGATCTTCTGGTTTGTGAGTTCGAGCCCTGCATCGGGCTCACTGCTTCATATTTTCTGTCTCCCCTCCCTCTCTCTCTGCCCCTCCCCCACTGACGCTCTCTATCTAAAAAATAAACATTATAAAAAATATATATATTGAAAGGACATCCCCAGGCTGTTCTAGTCTCTCCACAATGTTTTCCACTCGTGGCTCTGTTTCTGAGTCTAGGGATATTTGATGAGTTCATGAGTCAGTGAACATCTGTCCCCCTGGACAGTGGTTCTTAAAGCCTCCTGGGTGAGCCTTCAAACATGTAATCACTGCATTCTCCAACGTTTCACTTACAGGTGCACCAATTTTTCCATCCTTCTTGCCACAACAAGGCTGATTCCAGTTTGTTCCTGATGCTTCCATAATTATGCGTTCCACTAGAAGTCAGCTGTCTTGTACTCTTCTTTACCCAATTTAATCTTAGAATGTAGAATGAAAGATTTCAAATGCTATAAAAGCTAGAATTCACTAAAAAAAAGGGAGGATAAATGTGATATACAAAATCCCAAATTTCGGCGTGCCTGGGTGGGTCAGTTAAGCATCTGACTCTCAATTTCGCCTCGGGTCACGATCTCAAGGTCTGTGAGTTCAAGCTGACAGCAGGGAGCCTGCTTGGGATCCTCTCCCTGTATACCTCCTCCACTCATACTCACTCTGTCTCCTTCTAAATAAATAAATAAATAAATAAATAAAATCCCAAATCTTTAACAAGGAAAAAAAAATCCCATCACATACAAGAGAAAAATGATGAACTAAGACAAAATAGTTTTAGCTTGTATCACACTCAAATAGCTAATTATTTCAGTGTGCAAAGAACTTTTTTCTCACAATTATTGAGGAAAAGATCAATCATCCAAATTTTTTTTATTTTTTTTATTTTTTATTTTTTATTATTTTTTTTAATCATCCAAATTTTTTTTTTAAAGGACAAAGGCTACGAATGGTCAGTTCACAAGAAAGGAAACGCAAATGCCCCTTCAGCAGGTGCAAAGACGCTCTCTGTAGTTCTTAACAAGAGAAATACAAATTAAAACCACAAGAGGAAAATATTTTTCCCTTCTCTAATTAGCAAAGATCAAACTATTTTATTGAAAGAACTACAATGGTGAAGAGTAATGAGAAAATGAGACTAGCATATATTGCTGGTGGGAATATTAATCCACAGACTTACATAGAGCTATTTGACATGTCTACAAACACTCAAAGACACAAAACTATGCCTGTAGACACACCCAGTTCACTTATTTTTAAAAATTTTTTAGAGAGAGAGAGGAAGAGAGCACAAGCAGGGGTGGGGGGCAGAGGGAGAGAGAGATTGAATCTCAAGCAGGCTTCATGCTCAGTGCAGCCCCCAACACGGGGCTCGATCCTACGACCTGCGCCAAAATCAAGAGTCCGACACTTAACCAACGGAGCCACCCAGGCACCCGGATGCCTGTAGATAAACAGTCATTGCAGCATTGTTGGTAAAGTCAAAAAAAGAGGAAATGATCTAAACTTCCATTAATAGAAGACTCGCTAAATTGTTAGAGCCGTAAAACAGAAGTCTATCCAACCATTAAAAAAGGAGGCAGTTCTTATGAGTATGAACATAAAAAGATTCGAGATACATTGTTAATCGGCGGGGAGAGTGAAGTTCAGAACAGTGTGTATACTATTCTACAACTTGAGAGGTGTGTGTGTGTGTGTGTGTGTGTGAGCACGTACATGTGTTCGTGTATGGAAAGATTACATCTGGAAAGGAACACGAGAAGGAATGGAACTGAGTGATGTGGCAATCAGAGGTGGGGCCAGCCTTGTTTTCACAGATACGATCCCTTCGTAACTTTTGCATTTTATACTGTGAGCGTGCACATCTGCAAAACATAGTAAATAATAATTTCAAAGAAGTAACACGTAAAGGGAAGCGCAGACGGTGACAAGAGTTTGGAAGGAACTCAACAAGTGGATGTCACAGACAGCAAGGAGACTGGCTACTTTAGATGGAATGATCGCATGGGATGGGCAAACCCAGGCTCAGAGAAGTTAAGTGTTTTGCCTGAAGTCACACAGCCATTATTCTAAAAAGGATTTGAATAGAGGTCTGTCTTACTAACTCCAGCATTGGCGTTCCTCCCAGTATGTTCCCACAGTTCTCAGGTGGAGACAAGGCACAGTCTAAAAACATACATAACCTCTGGCATAGAAAGAGCCAGCATAACTGACAGGTTTCAGGAAAGTGTTTGAGCACTGTATACCCATCACAGTGAGCGGCAGTGAGATGTTACAAGTCACACAGGGTCTTGCACTAAGGAAAAATTAGCTAAGCAAAAAACCAGAAAGAACTAAGTGGGGTGGGGGTGGGAGGATAAAAAATAAAAATAAAAACAAACAAACAAACAAAAACCATCTCCTAGTTCCTCCCGGGGATCTACAGAGAACATTCCAGCCAGTTTGTGGAGATAGATCACGTAAATATCAGCTGGTTTGGGGGCCAAACTGGTAAGGGCAGCCCGGTCCACAACAGCTGTGTTAGCCGAGATAGGCCAACACGTTAGTGTTGGCATCCGTTATAAAATTTGGAATGTGTGCAGTAAGGCTTCCTAACTCCATAGCCATGTGACCAAAGATGTAGCCTTTTCGAAAAGACAGAGAGGACCTGTGTTTAGGGGCAAAAGAAGAAAATGCAACTTTCGAGAATAGATTTTTAAAGGGGGGAGAAAGGAGAAGGTACATTAAGCAATCCAAAGCACAAAGAAGCAATCCGGCTTCGGTCTAAATTTGCATTCCCACGACAGCCCAACCAGACTAATCCTCCGATGGGGATGGGCTCTGCCGAAGGCCCAAGTCCAAGGGAACAGCAGCATTGTGGAGCCCGAGTAATTCCTCCCTGAGGTTCTAGCTTGACGATTTTGTTGGCAGATCATGACTGGCTTCTCCTGGTCTATTAGTATGGCTGTTCTCTAGTTATCCAGGCAAAAAACAAAAAGCATTCTCTTTTTTTTAATGTTTATTATTTTTGAGAGAGACAGAGACAGAGAGCAAGCAGGGAAGGGGCAGAGAGAGAGGGAGACACAGAATTGGAAGCAGGCTCCAGGCTCCGAGCTGTCAGCACAGAGCCCGACGTGGGGCTCGAACTCACAGACGGCGAGATCATGACCTGAGCTGTGGTCGGCCGCCCAACCGACTGAGCCAACCAGGCGCCCCCACAACATTCTCATTTTAAAAGATCTGGTCTACCGAAAGAAAGCAAGAGGTAACAGGATTTATTTAATCATTTCAATACTGATAGACATTTGAATCATTGCCGATTCTTCCTATTGTAGAAGTGTAATAAAGTTCTCTGTACCTAAGTCTCTGTGCAGTTGTACAAACATTCCTTTAGAATCTTACTGCTGGCAGGAACAGCATACTGACCAGACCAAAAACAGGAAGAGTGATCCGGTAGGAGACACCATCGGTGTCCGGTCTGATACCGGATCATCGGTACCTGTGCCCACTCTTGCCCCATTCCTGACCTGGGTCTCCACAATCCGACCATCCTCTCCCTGCCCCTGCTGATAAATCCTATCTGGAGCGTTGGCTGAAATCCCGGTCACCCTGGAAACAGGTTACCTTCTATTACTCGCCCAGAGGCACCATGTTCCCACCGTTCTTTATCTTAACTGCCCAACAACTGTTTTTAGAAAAACCCGATGTCCTCGCCAAATGAGGCTGCTCCGCGTCCTGCAAAGTTGGGGGGAGGCAGGAAGCGGTGAGGAGAGGAAAGCCTGCATTGTTGCTGCTGCTTCCCTGGCTGATTCCAGACCACGATTTCCTCTTCCTATAAAAGTGGAGCCTTGAAGAGATTCACAACATTGTCAATGCAATTAGGCTACTGAACTGTACACCTGAAAATAGCACGGGAAATGTTATGTTATGTGTATTTCACAACAATAAAAAAAAAAAAACAATGGCTCCTTTTCGTCTGTTCCTCCTTGTCACTATCACCCTCAGACCTGTTTCTGAGACCCTCACAATGATCCAGGATTTGGGCCCAGAATTCAGTCTGCTCTGAGACCCAAAACAGCAAAAATGAATTAATTATTAAAAGGTAGGGGCGCCGTGGTGGCTCAATTGGTTAAGTGTGTGACTGGATTTCGGCTCACGTCATGATCCCACGATTTGGGGGTTTGAGCCCCAGGGGGTTTCCAGGTTCAACGCTAACAGTGTGGAGCCTGCTTGGGATTCCTCCCTCTCCCTCTCTCTCTGCCCCTCCCCTACTCGCAGTTTGTCTGTCTGTCTGTCTCTCTCTCTCTCTCCCCCCTCTCACAGTAAAATAAACAAAATAAAATAAAATAAAATAAAATGTAAAAACATAATAAAACGTAAAAAATGTAAAATGTAAAACCAGAAGCACCCGGCTGGCTCAGGCAGAAGAGCTCAGAGTGGTGGGTTTGGGCCCCCCATTGGAGGTAGAGATTGCTTAAATGAATAAATACTTAAATAAAAACTTAAAAATAAAATGTAAAACAAAATAACAATAATAATATAAAAGTATTAGGAAAAAATGTATGTATACTCCCATGAAAGAGATTCTAAGTAGAAAACCAGAATCCACAACTGGAGGGAAAAAATGAAGATTTGACTTTACTAAAACTTAAAATGCATGAATAGAAAAAAAAAAAATCCCCATGACATTTAAAAAAAAAAAACAGTAGAAAGAAAACATTTGCAACACATGTGACTAACAAAAAGGTCATTCTGAGTATACACAGTGCCTACGGATGGAAAAGACAAAATAATAATAATAATAATAATAATAATAAATATTGTAATAATAATAATGACAATTTGCCAAAATCTAAAATTTTGAGAACACGTGCAGCTGAGAAGAAGGGAGGACGAGTATTCTCATCCCTTGCTAGTGGGAGTAAAACTAGTTCGGTCTTATAAACTAACCTGGTATCATCTATTAAAATTTTTCATTTGGCCTACGTTTTGGCCCATGACTTTCACTTTTCGGAATCTCTTCTAGGGAAATAGGAGACGCGTACAACAATGTTCACTGCGGTAGTTATCGCATCTCCTGTACTATTACTCCCAAATCTTTTCCCATCCAGCACATCCCTCACTTCAAGGTTTCTTATGTATTTCTGGCTACTTCTATTTCCTGACACCATTTTTCTCCCCTGAAACTACCCTGTAAAATTGCCACGCTTCATCATCCCTACCATTTGGCTTCTCTGTTATTACAACTAGTCCAATATGGGCTGCTCTCAATAATCAGGCAACAATGCGGGCTGAAATCACTAAAAATGTGTGGCCTCCTGCCTCCCTCGGTGTTGACCGGCAATGTTGCGTCTGTAGGGAGATGTCTCTCTTCCCTGTGTAGAAATTCCAAAATTCTGCCTTCTATAGATCCCAAACCTATCACTTTCTCCTTCATACTTAGCATATAACCTTGTCCTTTATTTCACCGAGAAAATGGAGTTCACCAGTACATTTCCTTTACTGTCGCTTACACAAACATTGGAATCTTCCTCCATCGTTCCACCTTCCGTAGGAAAGGGGATACTTACTCTTTCCACCCAAAATTATTTCTTCCATTTGTGCATCGGCTCACATAATCATCCACTGCCTCAAGGATCCTGGTGTTGCATGCATTTTTAATCTCTTTTCTCTTTCAACTAAGTTGGAAGTTATAAACGCGAGTTACTCTTTCTTATCTATATGTAAAAATATATCGGCACAACCCACAGGCCTTTATATAGATGCTATCTTTTTCCTTCCGTCCGTAACAAAACTTCTTAAAAGAAATATCTAAACTCATGGTTTCCACTTCCTTACCTCCTGTCTGTCAGCTCACTGCAATTTCGTATCTTTCACCAGCACACTAATAAAGAATGATGGACAATGACCTCCACATTGCCAATTTCATGGAATGCTCTTCTGTCGTTGTGCTACGTTACATCTCTTTAGCATAAAATGCCAACCAAACCACTGATGAATGCTCCCTCCACCTTGAAAATCACTCCTTCCTTAGTGTTTATCACATTTTTTTCACACTTTGCCCTGTGTGCCGGGAGTGTTCTCCCCTCGCCTTCATTTCCTTCCCCATCTCATTACTCATACGGGAACAAAGACTTTACGATCATCAAGGTTTTGTTATGAGAGATCATTACTATCAAAGGTCATTCCTAGCTTTGTCTTACAGATGCTCCAATCTGAAGAACCTGGAAGACCTTCTCCTAAGTAAAAACTCACAGGATGATAGAGCCAGGAGTGAAAAGTCATGATCATAAGGAGCCTGTGGTTCCCTTTACCCTTGCCTGATGATGATATAGAGAAATAGTCACTTTACTTCATACACCACACGAGAGTTTAAATTAGCAGGCCCTTGTGAGGTGCCTGGGTGGCTCAGTCGGTTAAGCGTCTGACTTCGGCTCAGGTCATGATCTCGCAGTTCGTGGGTTTGAGCCCCGTGTCAGGCTCTGTTCTGACAGCTCAGAGCCTGGAGCCTGCTTTGGATTCTGTCCCTCCCCTGTTCACGCTCTGTCTCTCTCTCCTTCAAACATAAATAACATTAAAAATTTTTTTAAAAAAATTAGCAGGCCCGTGTGAACAAAGTCTCCACTGGACCAACAATTCAACCTGATATATTCAAACGTGTACAAAATAACATAGGAATAGAATATTTATCTAAGATCTACAAGAAAAAAATCATAGGACCTAGAACAACTCAAACAATTTTGAAGAAGAAAAACAGAGTTGGAGGTTTACACTACTTGATTTTGAGACTTACTATCAAATTACAGTGAGGTAGAAACGAAAGGATAAGCATACAAATAAATGGCACAAAAGACAAAATGCAAAAGTAGGGCCAATATAATCATTGCATTGATTTTCCACAAAGGTATCAAAGGAACTTAATGACAAAAGTATAGTTATCTCAATAAATGGGGCTGGAACAATTAGGCTTTTATAACAAGAGGAAAAAAAAAAAGACCTCAGCCCACACTTCATATCATCTATAAAAGTCAGGTCAAGGGGCGCCTGGGTGGCGCAGTCGGTTAAGCGTCCAACTTCAGCCAGGTCATGATCTCGCAGTCCGTGAGTTTGAGCCCCGCGTCAGGTTCTGGGCTGATGGCTCAGAGCCTGGAGTCTGTTTCCGATTCTGTGTCTCCCTCTCTCTCTGCCCCTCTCCCGTTCAGGCTCTGTCTCTCTCCGTCCCCAAAATAAATTAACGTTGAAAAAAAAAATTTTTTTTTTAAAAATAAAATAAAAGGTCAAAATAGATAACAGATCTAAATGCAAAAGCTAAAACTACGAAATTTCTGGAAGGAAACCTAAGGCAATCTTTATGAACTTGTACTAGACAAAAGTTTCTTAAATAACATACAAACAATACGAACTGTAATACAACGATTGGTAAAATAGACTTCATAAAAATTAAAACCTTCTGTTCTTTGAAACACCTTGTTGAGAGACTGGAAAGACAAACCACAAACTGGGAGACAATATTTGCAAAGTGTTTGTGTAGTAAGAACTTGGATCCAGAATACAAAGAACGCTGAAAACTCAACAACAAGAACACAAAGAAATAGGCAAAATATCTGAACAGATACTTCCCCAAAGAAAGATATATGGGTGGCAAATAAACACATGAAGAGAGGCTCAACACCGTTGACCTTTAAGGAAATGGCAATTAAAACCACAAGATACCACTGAGTACCTACGAGAATGGCTAAAATTAAAAGGACTTGACTGTACCAAATATCACGGAGGAGGTGAAGAAAATAAAACTCTCGTACACTGCTGACTGGAAAACGAAACGGTACAAACACTTTGGAAAAGAGGTTGGCCGTTACTTTAAAAGTTAAGCATAGGGGCGCCTGGGTGGCGCAGTCGGTTAAGCGTCCGACTTCAGCCAGGTCACGATCTCGCGGTCCATGAGTTCAAGCCCCGCGTCGGGCTCTGGGCTGATGGCTCAGAGCCTGGAGCCTGTTTCCGATTCTGTGTCTCCCTCTCTCTCTGCCCCTCCCCCGTTCATGCTCTGTCTCTCTCTGTCCCAAAAATAAATAAACGTTGAAAAAAAAAATTGGAAAAAAAAAAAAAAAAGTTAAGCATATACCGGGGCGCCTGGGTGGCGCAGTCGGTTAAGCGTTGGACTTCAGCCAGGTCACGATCTCGCGGTCCGTGAGTTCGAGCCCCGCGC
>NW_024412572.1:136431-198164 GCF_014898765.1 Herpailurus yagouaroundi
AAAAAAAAAAAAAAAAAAAAAAAAAAAGTTAAGCATATACCTACCATGTGATCTGGTCACTCCACCTCCTAAGTACTTCCTCAAGAGAAAAGAAAGCCTGTGTCCCTACTAAGATTGGTTCCCCAATCTTCATAACAACTTTATTTTTATTATTTTTTTAATTTTCTGTATTTACTTTGAGAGAGAGAGGGTGTATGTGTGCACGAGCAGGGGAGGGGCAGAGAGACAGGGAGAGAGAGAATCCCAAGCAGGTTCCACACTGTCAGTGCAGAGCCCACGGCAGGGCTCAATCCCACGAACCGTGAGATCACAACCTGAGCAGAAATCAAGAGTCGGTCACTTAACCAAAGGAGCAACCCAGGCACCCATAACAGCTTTTTTTAAACAGCCCCAAACTGAAACAACCAAAATGTCAATCAATAAGTGAATGAATAAACAAATTATGGCACACCCATATAGTGGAATATTAGCAATAAAGAAGGGTAAACCATTGATACGTACGACACTACACGAATGAATCTCAAAATAATTATTCTGAGTGAAAAAAGACAGGGGAAAAAAAAAAGAGCACATACTTAATGACTCTGTAAAACTCTATGTACTGTAAAACGCTAGATGTAATCTCATCTATAGTGACATAAAGTATACCAGAGTTTCCTGAAGATGGGGGAGTGTTGGGTGACAGGGAGGAGAGAAAAGGCCTGAGGAACCTTTTCAGGATAGTTGCTATTTCACTATCTTGATTACGGTGACATTATTTTCATGGGCATATACATATGTCAAAACTGATCAAATTTTACTCTTTAACATGGGGCTCAAACTCACGACCCCAAGATCAAGAGTTGCATGCTCCTCCAACCGAGACAGCCAGGTGCCCCTCAATAAAACTATTTTTAAAGGGGGTAGGAACAAAAGAAGCTGTCACAGTCGTCTAATGAACAATGACAGAGGCTGGGACTGGAGTTAAAAGTGGAGATGGAAAGAAGAGATTAGATTTAGAATATAGTTGGCTGGTGGAGGTGATAAATTTGTTGGAGGTCAAAAAATAAATAAATCAGAAAACTCTCCAGTTTGAGAAAGAAAGAAAGAAAGAAAGAAAGAAAGAAAGAAAGAAAGAAAGAAAAGGAAAAAGAAAGAGACAGGAAACAAGACAAGAAAGGAAGGAAGGGAGGGAGGGGAATAGGAAGCGAGGAAGGAAGGGGGAAGGCAAGTTCTTCAGGTTGGAACCTGAACAACACAATGGACGCAGGGCCATTTCCTAAGATGGGGAAGACTTTGGAGGAGGGATATAGAAGAGAATATCTATCCCATCACTGTGTTAGTGGGGAAACAAAGGCAAACCGGGTGTCCATCATTAAAAGAATGGATATATAAAATGGGGTTCATGTGCCACCTAAAAGGATGCACTACATGTACATAGTTCAACATGAATAGATCTCAACAATATAATGCTCATGGAAAAAGTAAAACAATGAAATATATACAAATAATTATTTAAATATGAAACAAAGAACACTACATAGCTTCTACGGGTATGTATAAAACAAGCTGAAGGAATATATCAAACATCAACGTATGTTCCTGTGGAGGAAAGATAAATGAAAGTAGGGATGCAGGACAAAGGGGAAATGTAAATGGGCTGCAAGAGAGGCAAATATGGACTAATGAAGATGATGACCTTTGAACCGAGGAGTTTGAGGGACTCTAATCACTGTCCTCTAAACTGCAAGACACTGATGAAATAAATTGAAGATGACACAAATGGAAAGATATTCCATGAATTGGAAGAATAACTATTGGGAGCACCTGGCTGGCTCAGTCAGTAGAGCCATGTGACCGTTGACCTCAGGGTTGTAAGTTCGAGCCCCACCTTGGGTGTAGAGATTACTTAAAAATAATAAATAATCCAAAAAAACCCCTCAAATATTCTTTTTTAATTTTTTTTTCAATGTTTTTTATTTATTTTTTTGGGGACAGAGAGAGACAGAGCATGAACGGGGGAGGGGCAGAGAGAGAGGGAGACACAGAATCGGAAACAGGTTCCAGGCTCTGAGCCATCAGCCCAGAGCCCGACGCGGGGCTCGAACTCGCGGACCGCGAGATCGTGACCTGGCTGAAGTCGGACGCTTAACCGACTGCGCCACCCAGGCGCCCCCCCCCACAAATATTCTTAAAATGTCCATGCTACCCTACAAATCTGCAAAGCAATCTACAAATTCAGTGCAATCCCTATCCAAATACCAACAGCATTTTCAAAGAACTAGAACAATCCTAAAATCTGTATAGAACCACAAAAGACCCTAAGTAGCCAGAGCAATCTTAAAAAAGGAAAACAAAACTGGAGGTATCACAACCCCAGATTTCAAGATATACTACAAAGCTGTAGTAATCCAACAGTATGGTACTGGTACAAAAACAGACACATAGATCAATGAAACAGAAGAGAAACCCCGGAAATAAACCCACAATTATTTTGTCAATTAATGGTCAACAAAGGAGGCAAGAATATTCAACGGGGAAAAACATCTCTGCGATAAATGGTGTTGGAGCTAGCGTTAAGTGGTTATTTCTTTCGAGGATGTTTTTAGTTCTTAAATGTTATGCTTGTATTTGATTATAGACATTAGTGACATTTCATAGATTGAAAAGTCCTTGCTGCTCTGAGAAGTATAGATTCTAGTGAAAATTACACAGTCATAAGAGAAATGTGTTCTGTTTTTGTTTCCTTTTCTATTTTTTAAATCTTTTTTAAGTTTATTTATTTATTTTGAGAGAGAGAGAGAGAGAGAGAGAGAGAGAGAGAGAGAGGGATAGAGACAGAATCCCAACAGGCTTCACACTGTCAGCACAGAGCCTGGCACAGGGCTTGAACTTACGGAACTGTGAAATCATGACCTGAGTCTAAACCAAGAGTCAGACGCTTAACTGACTGAGCCACGCAGGTGCCCCTTGTTTCCATTAAAAAAAAAAAAAATTAATGTTTATTTATTTTTGAAAGAGAGCACAGCAGGGGAGGGGCAGAGAGAGAGAGGGAGACACAGAATCCGAAGCAGGCTCCAGGTTCCAAGCTGTCAGCACAGAGCGTGACGCCCGGCTCGAACCCACCAACCCGTGAGATCATGCCCTAGGCCAAAGTTGGACACTTAACTGAATGAACCACCCAGGGGCCCCCCCCCACCTTGTTTTCTTTTTTAAAGGTTCTATTATGGGGGGGTTGGGGGGGGAGAATTTTTTTTCAAACTTTTATTTAAATTCTAGTTAATTAACATATGGTGTAATATTGGTTTCAAGAGTGGAATTTAAGTGATTTATCACTACAACACCCAGTGCTCATCACAAGTGCCCTCCTTAAAGCCCATCACCCATTCAGCCCATTCTCCCCCACCTCCCTCCATCAACCCTCAGTAGTTCTCTATCATTAAGAGGCTTACAGTTTGCTTCTCTCTCTTTTTTTTCTCCCTTTCCATATGTTCACACATTTTGTTTCCTAAATTCCACATATGAGTGAAATCATATGGTATCTGCCTTTCTGTGACTGACTTATGTTGCTCAGCATAATACATTCTAGCCCCATCATTGCAAATGGCAAGATTTCATTCTTTTTGGCTCTTTGTTCTATGTTCCCTGGAATATTACTCCTTTGTCGAAGTCCAGACTGAACACAGTACCCTGTGTCGAAGTCCAGACAGAACACAGTACTGAACACAGTACTAAACACTAGTACATTTATAGACCTGGATCTCTCACTACTTAATATTTTGGAATTAGTTAAGACAGAAATTTGATAGCTTGGTTAGAGGAAAGGGGAAACCCGTGGCTTGATATGTCTGAACTGAGCGCCATAGTCGTCTGGGTAAGAGTTGTGAAACAATCTCTGTGCATAAAAAAAAAAAAAAAAAACTAGTTGAACATCACACAGACAACAATTAAATCATAAGAAACAATTGATATGTGGAGAAAGATCTTTGGTACAGATTGAAAAACATCTTTTCATGGCGATATCTATATGATCAAGAGAGTTAATTTTTTGTTTTTGTTTTACTACTGCCGGAAACTTGCCAGTGGTAACTTATTCATCCCATTTAAGGTCACTCTGTAGTTTCCTTTCCCAGGTCTTATTGTTAAATACCAAAAGACATTTTTGAACCGTACATTTGATCAGATCGCTAGCTTTTCCTGCTTTATTTGTCTTGAACGCCTTTGAAGAAAACAAAACACCTGAATGTTTTTAATAGTGTTGGGAAAACTGGACAGCTACATGCAAAAGAATGAAAGTGGACAATTTTCTTACACCATATCCAAAAGTAAACCCAAAATGGATGACAGACCTTAAAGTGAGACCTGAAACCAGAAAAATCCTAAAAGAGAGCACAGACAATAATTTCTTTGACATTGACCACAGCAACACCTTTCTAGATAGGTCTCTTGGGGCAAAGGAAACAAAAGCCAAATGAACTATTGGGACTTCATCAAGATAAAAAGCTTCTGCACAGCGAAGGAAAAAAGAAACCATCAACAAAACTAAAATACAACCTACTGAATAGAAGATATCGTGACGTATATGATAAAGGGGTTAGTATCCAAAATACGTAAAGAACTGATACAACTCAACACCCAAAAACCAAATAATCCAATTTAAAAATGAACAGGAGACATGAACGGACATTTATTTCTCCAGTTAAGACATACCGATGGCCAACGTCAATCATCACCAGGGAAATACAAATCAAAACCACAATGAGATGGGTATTGAGCAGGGCACCTGCTGGGATGAGCACCGGGTGTTGTATGGAAACCAATTTGGCAATAAATTTCATATAAAAAAAACCCACAATGAGATATCACCTCACACCTGTCAGAATAGCTAACATCAAAAACACAAGAAACAAGTGTTGGCAAGGCTGTGGAGAAAAAAGAACCCTGTTGGTGGAAATTCAAACTAATGAAGTCACTGTAGAAAACAGTATGGAGTTTTCCCAAAAAGTTTAAAATAGAACTACCCTGGGGCGCCTGGGTGGCGCAGTCGGTTAAGCGTCCGACTTCAGCCAGGTCACGATCTCGCGGTCCGTGGGTTCGAGCCCCGCGTCAGGCTCTGGGCTGATGGCTCCGAGCCTGGAGCCTGTTTCCGATTCTGTGTCTCCCTCTCTCTCTGCCCCTCCCCTGTTGATGCTGTGTCTCTCTCTGTCCCAAAAATAAAATAAACGTTGAAAAAAAAAATTTTTTTTAAACAAAACAAAATAAAATAGAACTACCCTATGATCCGGCAATTGCACTACTGGGTTTTACGCCAAAAATACAAAAATATTATTCAAAGGGATACATGCACCCCAATGTTTATAGCAGAATCATTTACAATAGCCAAACTATGGAAGCCGCCCAAGAATCCGTCAACTGAGAGATGGTATGTATATACACGATGGAATATTATTCAGCCATAAAAAGAATGAAATCTTGCCATTTGTGACAACATGGATGGAGCTAGAGGGTATAATGTTAAGTGAAATAAGTCAGCCAGAGAAAGACAAATACCGTATGATTTCACTCATATGTGAAATTTTCACTCATATGTGGAATTTAAAAAAACAAATGAGCAAAAGAAACAGAAAAGAGGGGTGCCTGGGTGGGTCAGTTGATTGAGTATCCGACTTCAGCTCAGGTCATGTTCGCACAGTTTGTGGGTTCGAGCCCCATGTCAGGCTGATAGCTCAGAGCCTGGAGACTGCTTTGGATTCCTTGTCTCCCCCTCTCTCTCTGCCCCTCCCCTACTCATGCACGCGCTCTCTCTCTCAAAAATAAAAAATAAAATAAAAAATGGGGGTGCCTGGGTGGCTCAGTCTGTTAAGCATCCAACTCTCCATTTCGGCTCAGGTCATGATTTCACGGGATTCACGGGTTCAAGCCCCATGTCAGGTTGCATGCTGACACTGCAGAGCCTGCTGGGGATTCTCTGTCTCCCTCTCTCTCTGCCCTTCCCCCACTTGTGCTATCTCTGTCTCTCTCAAAATAAGTAAATAAGCTTAAAAAAAATAAATTAAAAAAATAAAAAATAAAATAAATATGTATTTTTTTAATTTTAAAAAGAGGGGCTCTTGGGTGGCTCAGTTGGTTAAGTGTCCAACTTCAGCTCAGGTCATGATCTCACTTTCATGGGTTCAAGCCCTGCATCTGGCTCTGTGCTGACCGCTCAGAGCCTGGAGCCTGCTTCGGGTTCTGTGTCTCCCTCTCTCTCTGCCCCACCCCTGCTTGCACTCTGTCTCTCTCTGTCTCTCAAAAATGAATAAACGTTAAAAAAAATGTTTTTTTGCTTTAAATTAAAAAAAGAAAAATGTTAGTTTCTAATAGTTTTACCAAACTTTATTTCACAAGGCAAGGTAGAGGGATTGCGTTAATAACTGCCCCATGGCCCCTCATGAGTAAGATTAGGGAATAAATAAGTAAGTTATTTCTAATGTAACATCCTAAAGGGAGAAAGAGCAATGAACTAGATCCAATTCTGATGAGAGGTGGTGAGAAATCTTTGCAAGAACACTGAACCCTTGTCACGGAGAAGAGTTGCCCACATGCTTCCTGCTCAGGGGAGAATTCAGGAGTGCACCGGCCTCCTTGGTTTGTCCTTGAATAAGTCAATGAGATTGTGCGCCCCTTAGGAGCCAAGCCATGGGGGCCCAAGTGGAATCATTATCATTACATCCTTAACCAAGTGGGATCACTACCATCACATTCAGAATCAAGAGACACGCCCCTCCAACCCAGAGCCAAAGGTAAGAGATCATAAGGAGATGGGAGTTTGTTTCCACCACTTCCTTCTGTGAACAGTACATCTAGATTAACCTGACTCTTTGCCCTTTTCAAGTCAGTTACCGAATGCACACCTGGGGGGGGGGGGGGGGCGTTAGGGAAGGATTAGAAACTACTGTTTCTTGCCCTTAATTCTTCTAATTAACTCATGGGCTAACGCAAACTACCAGAAAAAGAATATCTTAATTTTTATTTTTTATTTGTCCATTTATTTATTTAATATTCACTGGTACAAGCACTATTTTAGGTGTGTGGGATACAATGGTGGATGAGATACAGTCCATTGCCCCCCCTCCCCCCAAAAAAGACTATGAAAGAGAAAGACAAGAGATTACAACTCGGTGTCATTGACAGTACAGACTGATGGTCCCCTTCAGTATTCCCTCCTACATCTTTTTTTTATTATTAAATATAATTTATTGTCAAATTGGTTTCCATACAACACCCAGTGCTCGTCCCAACGGGTGCCCTCCTCAATGCCCATCACCCACCTTCCCCTCTCCCCCCACACCCTCTGTCAACCCTCAGTTTGTTCTCAGTACTTAAGCGTCTCTTATGGTTTGCCTCCCTCCCTCTCTGTAACTTTCCCCCCTCCCCGCCCCCCGGCCCCTCCCCCATGGTTCTCTGTTAAGTCTCTCAGGATCTACATATGAGTGAAAACATATGGTGTCTGTCTTTCTCTGCCTGACTTATTTCACTTAGCATAATACCCACCAGTTCCATCCGCGTTGCTACAAATGGCAAGATTTCATTCTTTCTCACGGCCAACTAGTATTCCGTCGTGTATATAAACCACATCTTTATCCATTCGTCAGCTGATGGACATTTAGGCTCTTTCCATAATTTGGCTATTGTTGAGAGTGCTGCTATAAACATTGGGGTACAAGTGCCCCTATGCATCAGCCCTCCTATATCCCTTGGGTAAATTCCTGCATCTTTAAACAGCACCTTCTCTCCTCATCTATGTCCAAACCATACTTAAGAGAAATAATAAAGTTTTTCTTTATTTTTGAGGCATTCGTGCCTAATTTGGGAGTCAAGCACATAAACTGCTTCTGTAAATTTTCCTCTATCAGACTGACCATGATTGTGAAATTAGCATGCAGATCATGCACTCACAATATGGAAAAATATGCTCATACATTGGTTTATTCATCCACACGTACGCATACCCAGAACAATGAAATTCAGCCAAGGCCAAGTCTCTAAGTGGTAGAGAGCTGAGAAGCAGAAAGCATCACCCTGTTTTTATCCACTTTCTACGTGTCACTATTGGCAGTATTCTTTAGAATAAAGCTTTATTTGCAAAGGGCCATTGTTAGGAGAAAAACATATTATCAGGGATAAGTAACATGCCAGCCTATTAGCACACATCAAAACTCTGTAATACATTAGCAATAGTATATATTTGCATGGATATCGTCGGACCAGTTCAGACCATAACACAGAAAAGGTACATTTTTGACAGAGATGGTGGGAATGGGGGTGAAGAAGGCAGCATCAGTCACTACTGTGAGAAGTACAAAAACAATATTTTCTTTCACAAATTTTCCTAGATCTGATCTTTAAATTGTTAATATCTAACTGTTCTCAAAGAGAGTCCGGCAATAAACCATCAGTCCCAGGGAAATCGCATTAATCTTACATCTAATGCCATGTTCTAGAAGCTTCGGCTTTCACTAAATATACACTCATGACTATCCCAGCACCCAGAGGCTGGCTCCCCCTTTTTAGGGAGCCATATGACAGATCCACCCATCAAAGTCTGACCTTCTTACAGACCCACCGTAAAAGAGCCTCACAGCTAGAGCCTAGGAAACCACTTTTGCTGAAGGTACCACACTTCTGTATCAAGCTGTTTGAAATAATCCTGTAAGAAATCAGAAAAGCCAATCAATTAAGGTAACATGAGAGTAAAGGACTAGCAAGACATAAGGGATGAAAACTGAGCAAGTTCTTTCTCCCTATTCAGTTCCCACTTTTCTCGACTCCCAAAACAGCAGAATAAAAATTGTTCATTAGCCTCCCTTTAAACTATCATCTCTGATATGCGCCTGGGTGACTCAGTCGGTTAAGTGCCCCACTTCAGCTCAGGTCATGATCTCGCCATTGGTGGGTTCGAGCCCCGCGCCGGGCTCTGTGCTGACAGCTCAGAGCCTGGAGCCTGCTTCAGATTCTGTGTCTGCCTCTCTCTCTGCCCCTCCCCTGCTCGCGCCCTGTCTCTCTCTCTCTCTCTCTCAAAAATAATAAACATTAAACAAAAATGTTTTAATAAAAAAATTAAAAAATAAATAAAATGTCAACCTTTTTTTTTTTTTGCTCTTATCCACTGTTCATTTCCTTCCTTGTTCCCTATTTCCTTTCCTTACCCTTTCCTCTCCTCTTCCTCTCTTATCCTTGATCTATTTCCCTAGTCACATAATTTTTCTTCCCCTTTTCTCTTTTTCTTTCATTGTCTTGAACCCCCTTACCTTGAAAAGTTTAGGGTTGACCCATCTTCCCATCTCCAGCCAGAATTGTTCCTCAGACCAATCCAGTAAAAGTCCTCTTTGAGGAGAGGTTGAAGCAGGCTCTGAGAGAGAGATTCAAGGTGATGGAAAAAGATAAGAAAACGCAGAACACCAAAGAGGAGATTCAGTGTCATGATCAAACAATTATTCCTTATACACCCTCTCATTACATTATGGACTGAATATTTATTGCTCTCAAAATCCGTATGTCAAAGCTCTAACCTCCAACATGATGGCACCTGGGGGTGGGGCCTTTGGAAGGTAATTAGGTTCAGATGAGGTCACGGGGCCCTCACTACTGATGCAATTAGCGTCCTTGTAAGAAGAGGCCAGAGTTCAGTCTCTCTCCACGAGGAGAGGCCACAATGAGAGGGCAGTTGTCTGCATGTCAGAAAGAAGGTTCTCACCAGAAACCAAACCCGTCAACACCTTGATCTTGGACTTCCCAGCCTCCAGAACTGTGAGACGTAAATGCCTGTGGTTTAAACCACCCAGTGATACTCTGGTTAGCAGTTCAAGCTGCTTAAGACCACCACCTACTCCTAACAACTAATCTCTCTTTTAAATTCTAATTCTAGGGGCACCTAGATTCAGCTCTTGATTCAGCTCAGGTGTGATCTCACGGTTCATGGGATCGAGCCCCGCATCAGGCTCTGCACTCAGTGCACAGTCCTTCTCCCTGTTTCTGTGCCCCTCCCCTGCTTGTGCCCTCTCTCTTTCTCTCTCAAATAAATAAATATATAAATATTTAAAAAATTTGATAAGCCCTTAATTCTAGAGATGTGTTGCAAAGTGGAGCATTTCCTAGAATTAAACTTTATGTCTGTACTTGCATTCTTATAACATGAAAGATAATATTGGTATTCGTGTAATGAATATACTTTACAATAAATAAACAACACCTCGGCTTTGCAAACTGCTCTTGTTACAGAGGTTTGTCTTGTGATGCTGAATTTTCAACGTGACGTTAATGTTGACAAGTATTATGTTTCTTCAGGAGCAGGAAGGACAAAAGTGTAAGTCTGACCAACGTAGCTGTAAGACCAACCTACTGACAGGAAAGTTACCTATAAAATAAGAAGCTCAAGAGTTGTGTATGTTTCAGAGTACGAATGAACATGCAAAGGTATTCATATGTGTCTTAACAGATACCAAAGCGTCTGGGTTACAAGCGGTGGGCAAGTACAAATGTGTGCAGTAGCATCTGGGGACATCGATAACTGATATCTCTGTGTGTCCAGAAAGTATTGCATGTATAGTGAGATGATTACCTGGCATCCTCTCTATACTTCTTTTTTTTTTAAACATTGATTTATTTATTTAGGGGAGACTGGCGCAGAGAGAAAGGGGGAGACAGAGAATCTGAAGCAGGCTCTGAGCTGTCAGCACACAGCCAGATGCGGGGCCTGAACCCACAAACCATGAGATCATGACCTGAGCCAAAGTCAGACACCCAACTGACCGAGCCACCCAGGTGCCCCTCTATACTCTACTTCTTATTCTTAATCCTTGAGGTCACTACAAATCCTCGGTGAAAGAAAATGCAAAACTAATAAGAAGGCTTCAGATGAGACCTCCCTTCTATTTTGTTCCCAGGAATCTTGTGTTTTAGTGGTTTTGTTGGGTTACTTGGTTGGTTTGGTTTTTCTGAGTTAGAGTTTGACCTGATAGATGTTAAAGAAAAAGGCCGTATAACTTGTTCCCGTGATCACGTATTTCCTGACTGATCATTTGTCTCAAGCCTCCTTCCTCCTTCCTATTGTAGGAAGGTTTGAGATAACCTGCCATCGGCAGCCCATCAACAGATCACATCATATTCTCAAATTCAGTGGACGTGCTTTGATCCCTCACCTCACTCTGTAAACCTCTCCCCTTTGGAAGTACAGAAACTCAAAACATGAGCAGTGACAGATGTTATTCCACAGTAATTTAGTGCTAGAATTTGGACCAGAACCCAAGGTCTTGCCCTGGTACCCAAGGCCTTGGCATGACCTCTACTAAGATAATCCATCTCTCTGCAACTCATGTCTCTCTTTAAACTGTGCTTTCTCGGGGCGCCTGGGTGGCACAGTCGGTTAAGCGTCCGACTTCAGCCAGGTCACGATCTCGCGGTCCGTGAGTTTGAGCCCCGCGTCCGGCTCTGGGCTGATGGCTCAGAGCCTGGAGCCTGTTTCTGATTCTGTGTCTCCCTCTCTCTCTGCCCCTCCCCCGTTCATGCTCTGTCTCTCTCTGTCCCAAAAATAAATAAACGTTGAAAAAAAAATTTTTTTTTAAATAAATAAATAAATGAACTGTGCTTTCTCAGGGCACCTGGGTGGCTCAGTTGCTTAAACAGCCAACTCCTATTTCGGCTCAGCTCATGATCTCACAGTGCATGGGATCAAGCCCTGCACCAGGCTCCACGTTGATAGCACAGAACCTGCTTCACATTCTCTCTCTCTCTCTCCCTCTCTCTCACTGCCCCTCCCCTGCTCACACACATGCACTCTCTCTCTCCAAATAAATAAATAAACTTAACATAACATAAACTGTGCTTGGCTGGCTCAGTTGGTAGAGCATGCGACTCTTGACCTCAGGGTTGTAAATTTGAGCTCCGTGTTGGGTTTAGAAATTACTTTAAAAAAATAAAATAAAATAAAATGTGCTTTCTCTAGCCCTGAAAAAACCATGAGACTCCTAGGATGTGCCAAGAAACATGTACATTCAGCATGCTAGGCAACTGGACATTCTCTTTGATAAAATAGGCCAAGAAGACCGCTTAAGCTTATATTATAACATTAGATCCCAGTATGATTTACTTTCTTGGGATCCCAATGTTGTACAGAACGAGCTGATGTATGAATAAGAATGTTTATTAAAGCTAATATATCATGTTTGTTTCTCATGATACATAAAGGCAGATATCCTAACACCTGGGCTTATTTATATATATATATATATTTTTTCAACTTTTATTTACTTTTGGGACAGAGAGAGACAGAGCATGAACGGGGGAGGGGCAGAGAGAGAGGGAGACACAGAATCGGAAACAGGCTCCAGGCTCTGAGCCATCAGCCCAGAGCCCGACGCGGGGCTCGAACTCACGGACCGCGATATCGTGACCTGGCTGAAGTCGGACGCTTAACCGACTGCGCCACCCAGGCGCCCCCACCTGGGCTTATTTATAAGCCCATCTTGGGGAAGACCCAAGATGGCAGAGTACTCCTGGATTTCCTTCAGGCAATCTGAAAAACCTCCCCTAGATATCTTTGAAACGAAATCAAAGAAAATTACATTCTGCTTCAGGTTTCAGGAAAAAAAAACAACACATTTTTAAACTTCTTAATTTTCCTCCAAATTAGATATATAAATTTTTTTCATTTAAATGTATCAATAATTTCTAATCACAGCTGAATTCGATGAATGCTTTTTAAAGAAAATATGCTTTCTTTATCCAACAACTACGAAGACACCAGTTTCTACTAAGGAATTTCAACTCTGTGATTCTTACTATACTGCTAGATGTCCCATTTTGATGTCCTTGTTTTTATTCGAAGATGGTTGCTAAGGAGTAAAAATTCAAGGACTCTGCTCTTAACTGGGTCTGGATTAGCCCCCTTTACTTACTTGGAGACTATCACTGGCACAAATAAAGAGTTTCTCTTCTAAAAGCAAAGAGAAGCATAAGGTTCCTTTGCATTCCCAGTAAAAACATTAAAAGAGATGGTCTATAACAAATCACTATAGCCTGGGTGGCTTAACCAATGGGCATTTAATTCCCACAACTCTGGAGGCTGGGAAGTCCAAGATCAAGGTGTTGGCAAATCTGGCATCTGGTGAGGGCCTGCTTCCTGATTTGCAGATGGGCATCTTCTAGTTGTAGGCTCACATGGCAGAGAGCAGAGAGACAAGATCTCTCAATGTTCCTTCTACAAGGGCACTTATCCCATCATGAGGGCCCTACCGTCATGATCTAATTGTCTCCCAAAGGCTACATCTTCAAATATCTCCACGTTGAAGATTAGTATTTCAATGTATGAATTTTTGAGAGACACAAACATGCCGTCCATCACAGACAGAACGAGGCCATCGTGCTATTTCCCGCTTCCGAATAACTTCTAATTTCTCTTCATTGGATTTCGATCTTAGTTTCCACTGAAGAAACATGGTGGTGGGAGTAGCTTCTAGATGAAGCGCTTGAAAAATCTGTAAAAGTTGTTTCTCAACACTTCCTTCCCAAATAATCCATCTCCTGTGATCACTTTTTTCTCTCGGGGCAGAGTATCCTGAAGACAATTATGTCCTATATTCATACGGTACTTTAAGGTTTACAAAATACCTCTGCATTCATTCGTAATTCACTTGCAAGGTTCAACATGCAGTGCGGCATTTAGGAAAACAAAACAAAAACAATACACTACCGCCAGCTTTGTCCCTGCTCTCTGAAGATGAAAACTTTGCTTAATCTGCCTGAGTTGGAGTTTCCTTAAGAGGATTTAGTTCAGGTATTCGCAAGGATTTTTTCCAGTTATAAAATAAAGCCCCGAAAGATACACCAGAATTATCCTGTTCTTCTAACCAGAAGGGTAAAAAAGTTCACATGGGTGAACGGGCTGACCCAACGCTCCTTACTGAACACGCGTCCAAGTTTTCTCTCCTAGTGCTAAACTTCCGCGTTATAGGAGGCACTCCCCTTCTAGTAATAAATAAGATCACATTGTGCCCCTGATTCATGCTCTCTGATGATTTCCTCTTTCACATAGAATAAAACCTAAAATCTTCACTATGCATTACAAGGTTTTACACGATCTAGATCCTGCCAAGCATTTATTCAATTACTAGCTTCCAGCCGCCTGAAGCTTTTTTCTATTCTTTTAACATGCCAAGGTCATTTTTACTTTAGGGTCTTTATGTAGCTTTTCCCTCTGCCTGGAATACCCTTTCCTTAGATTTTTACATGGCTGTCATTCAGGCCTAGGTCTCAGCTCAAATGCTACCTCCTTGGGGAGGCCTTCCTTAGTTGGCCAATCTAAAGTAGTACCTACATTCACTATCACACGGTTTCATTTTCTTCAAGGCATATATCACCAAATTTATTTGTTATCTGTCTTTCCTCCAAAAGTAAGCACTACAATAGCAAGAATTTTTATTGATTACTACTCTATCCCTGCTACAATATTCAAAAGATATTGGAACTGCCCATTGACAGAGGAATGAATTAACAAAACGTGGTATATCCATGTCATTGAACACCATAACACCATTTGGCCAGAAAAGGAATGAAATTCTGCCACATGCCACAGCCTGAAAGGACCTTGAAAGCATGCTAAGTGAAATAAGCCAGATATGAAAGGACATAATGGGCAAAGAACAAAAAGAACAGTGGTTCCCAGCGGTTGGGGGGTAGGGGATGGGGGGAGAGGGAACGGGGAGTTATTGTTTAATGGGTACAGAGTTTTAGTTTGGGACGATGAAAAAGTTCTGGAGATGCACAGTGGTGACGGTTGCACAACAATGTGAAGGTACTTAATGCCACTTAATTGTACATTTGAAAATGGTTAAAATGGTTAATTTTACGTTAAGCATATTTTACCACAATTTTGTAAAATGTTAAAAAAAAAAAAAAACAAAGATAGCGAGAGATATCTTAACTGTCTACCACACCTACACTTTTGGTATGAAGGTCACAACTGCTGCTCAATCTGTTTATGAAGGAAGGGTGACAAAAAAAATACAGACGTTACGAGACTATCGGCATCTCCAGAGCAAAACAGTTCTCCTACCATCGACCCTGTGTTTCCAGCCATTTCTTTGAGTCTTCAAACATATTTCATATCTCCTGGTAAGGAACATATTCAATTCAACAAGTCACAACTTACTTTGTGATACATACTTGTTGAAATTTCATGTCTTGGGAGGCAGAAGAGAAAAATAAAAGTTATTGTGATGCTGAGCTTTATTTTGAGTGACAAGGAGAATTCGTTAAAGAATTGGAAAAGAAAAAAAAAAAAACTAAAATTAAGTGACTCCTACTACGGTAAAGAAACTTCCACACAGATTTTCTCATTTAATATCGTAACAGTTCTGGAATGTTTTTCCTCTTTGTCCCTGAGGCAACTGAGAGTCAAAGAGGTTAAGGAAACTTCACACAGCTAGCAAGCAATGTAGTAAAAACGAACTCAAGACTGTCTGAAAAAAAACCTATTAAAAAAACTATAAAAAAAAAACTTTCCGGGGGCGCCTGGGTGGCTCAGTCGGTAAGCGCCCAACTTCAGCTCAGGTCATGATCTCACGGTTCGTGAGTTCTAGCCTCACATCGGGCTCTGTGCTGACAGCTCGGAGCCTGGAGCCTGCTTCGGATTCTGTGTCTCCCTCTCTCTCTGCTCCTCCCCCACTCACACTCTGTCTCTCTCTCAAAAATAAATAAACATTAAAAAAAATTTTTTTTAAACTTTCTGTTACCTGATTCTACTTTAAAATAGGAGGGAGAGTGCCCATGATATCATAGTGTTTGTACCGCAGTATCCAAAGAAGGAAATCTTGAGAATATTTAGATGCAAACCCTAAACATAAGAGAAGCTAGTATTAAAAGTTCGGGAGGAAGACAGACAATCTCAAAGTCACAAACCCTGAGAGGGCAGATGGTTAAAGCTGAATGAGAGGTTGTTAAAAGAATAGAGTCTGATGATATAATCCCAAATGATGGTAATGAGGGAGAAAGGTATTACAGGGTGAGGGGCGTCAGGATAGATTTAAAGAAACCAAAGTATTCCCACCGGGTACTCTCTAGTCAAAATATATTTTAAAATAACACACCAACAACCATAAGAAACAAATGCTAACATCCTAAAAACGGAGCCTAGTGAAAAAAAATCAAGAATTTGGATGTATCTAAAGATCTAAAGAGCAATTCAAAGAGCAAGAAAAAGAACAAAGAGGAAGGGGCGCCTGGGTGGCGCAGTCGGTTAAGCTTCCGACTTCAGCCAGGTCACGATCTCGCGGTCCGTGAGTTCGAGCCCCGCGTCGGGCTCTGGGCTGATGGCTCAGAGCCTGGAGCCTGTTTCCGATTCTGTGTCTCCCTCTCTCTCTGCCCCTCCCCCGTTCATGCTCTGTCTCTCTCTGTCCCAAAAATAAATAAATAAATAAAAAAAAGTTGAAAAAAAAAGAAAAAAAAAAAAGAACAAAGAGGAAGTGTCATAATGTAAACGGAAAACCGAATTAACAGAGCAATTCCATTTCCATTTTGTTATTACTTTCTCAAAAATAAAATGTTTAAGTGCAAGATAGAAAAAAGAGATAATAAGTGAGCATCTCACTACTTTAAATATATTTAAGGGGCCCCTGGGTGGCTCAGTTGGTTAAGTGGCCGACTTCAGCTCAGGTCATGCATGATTCACGGGTCATGAGTTCAAGCCCTGCATTGGGCTCTCTGCTATCAGCCCAGGGCCCGCTTCAGATCTTCTGTCCGCCCCCCCCCCACCTCTGCCCCTCCCCTGCTTATGCTCACTCTCTCTCTCTCTCAAAAACAAACATTAAAAATGTTTCAAATAAAAAAATAATAAAAATTTAAAAAATATATTTCAATCCTAAGAGTCATGTATTGTACGTTCTGGATTTCAAATTCAAATACTTTTCTGAATGTGAATAGAAAAGGCACAGAATGGGGCACCTGGGTGGCTCAGTTGGTTAAACATCTGACTTCGACTCAGATCGTGATCGCACGGTTTGTGGGTTGGAGCCCCGCGTCCAGCTCTGTGCTGACAGCTCAGAGCCTGGAGCCTGTTTCAGATTCTGTGTCTCCCTCTCTCTCTCTCTGCCCCTCCCCTGCTCCTGCTCTCTCTCTCTCAAAACTAAATAAACATTTTAAAAAAAAAAGAAAGAAAAAGAAAAGGCACAGAAGACAATTAATAGGAAGAGTCATCTCATTCTTCACACACAGGATGGATCCGAAAGCCATCCAATACGATAATCCCATAAGTGACTTCAAAAGGTTGGCTGACGTGGAGGTTAAAATCCGACTCTGAAAAAAACGGTGTAGGTCTGCCAGATTTGTAGCCTTCTACTTGTTCACTAACTGTTATTCATCAAGTACGCACTCATCAGTAAATGGAGATGTTGAACTTGACCTCGTAGGATGGGCTATGAAGCTTGAGAATAATATACACAAAATATCTGGCACTTGGCAAAGCCTCAGTATATGTTAGTTTCTTCTTCTTCTTCTTCTTCTTATTATTATTATTATTATTATTATTCACTTTGCTGTAACTGATCTAAGACAGAAGGGCAAGCCAGATTCTGGTTCTATAGAATCTGACAACAGCTGGGGCCAAGAAAAAGAGACCCGAGAATCAAGCAAGGTTCCACAGGAATGTCAGAAGCGAAACTTCCCGGTGATTGCTACTAAATCTGCTAGGGGCCTTCTACCCTCTCTAGCGCGGACCTGAAACAAGGGGCCTTAAGAGAAAATAAGCCAGTTTTGGAAAGGTAGCCCATCTAACTCTGCTCAGCTCACTCAACAGCAGAGGCAGGATTCAAGGAAAGTAAAGACAGACAAAAATCCCTCTCATACCCCCTCTATTCCTTCGGGGGAGCACAGAGAAATAGAAATATCCCGAAGCCCCAGATATTCCGTGCCTTCGCCCTTTTCCTCCTCGGCTCGCATTACCACAGTGTCTCGTTTATAATAGCTGCCATATCACACTTCTCGGTGGCAGGGTCTCGCATTATGACTCACTACTCTATTTACCAGTCTCTGCCCTGCAATGTTGCAAGCTCTCTGCTCACTTCTGCTATTGACTTTAGTCAGCTCGAGTCCTCCGCTGCAGCTATATCACGGTGAGAACAGCGGTTGCTGCAAGAGGCCCAGAAAGCAAGGCTATTATTATCAGATGCCATAAAATCTCCTGTATCTCACGAATAGACCCCGGTGCATTCTGCCACGTGGTTTGGCAAAGGCATACAAGAAAGGGAAGTCACAGAGCGGGACTGATTTGGAGTTAGAGTCCACGCAGAATTTCAGAGGAATGACAGCATTCCTCACTTGACGGAAAACAAGGAATCTAGATGCTTCCGTCTTTTCTCAAAATAGGAAAGTAGAAAAATGTAGGGACTATATGTTCTCTTCAACAGCGTCAGAATGATTACCTCCCTGAATTTCCCTAAAGAATGTTTTCGTTTTTGTTTTTTAACTTGAAGTATAGTTGACACCCGATGTGACATTAGCTTCAGATGTACAGCACGGTGATCGGACAGCTCTACGTGGTACGTGATGCTACCAAAGTAGTTAGCGTGTGTCACCACACAACGTTATTTCCACAGGTATAGCTCAATTCTGAACAAACTGTTCTCTGGGACTTGATTCTACCCAAAAGAGAATACGTAAAACGATTACCACCACACAAAACTCAGGGGCGCTGGGGTGGCTCAGTCGGTTAAGCACCCGACTTCGGCCCAGGTCACGACCTCGTGGTACGTGGGTTCGAGTCCTGCGTCAGGCTTTCAAGTTACCTCAGGATGTCAACTCCCTCTATTACCTGGAGCTGCTCTAGGATTAACAATGAGCTCTCCTCCCGGAGACTCCTGGGTGGACAGAAAGGATCTGAGAGTCCAGTAGGAAGTGGAGGTTAGCCCAGCTTAGCCCTGCAAGGAGGTTAAGATCCCCGCCCCACCCCCCTCTCCTTTCTTCTTTCCCAGCTTTCTGGAACTGCTTCCTCCCCAAGCCCTCCCCGTCATTCCCAACCGTCTCCTAGCCTGGAACTTACTGGATTCCGATGAATGAAGGGAAATTCATGAAAAAGGCATGTAAGCCCTTGCCACTGTCTCTTTGTCCCCCATCATCTCTCTCCCCCACTCCCTTCGAAATTCCACCAGCTCCTGCATAGGACTCTGATGCCTCCTGGGTGCTGGACCCATCTGTTTCTGGATCTAATGCGTTCTTTTCCTTCGACCTGTATTTCAGGCCTAATTCCTGTCTGTAATACTCACCATCCTTCCTCCTCCAACACACACACCTGAGTCTGCAAACATCTAGGCGTCCACACCTGAGGGTTGCTGGGTCAGGGAGAGAAAGGGTAAGGAATACGAAGGAAAAGGAGGGAGGCAGGGGGAGAGGAGGAGGAAGGAAGGAATAGAAAGAGGAGAGGGCAGGAGAGAGAAAGAGAAGAATGGTCCTTCTGTTCCTCAAAAGAGGAGACATGATACACTGGAGCAGCACTCATCGACAACAACAAAAAAACCCTACATTTGCTAAGTGTTTTCATTTACCATTTCCTGGTTGCCTGTAAGCATAAGGAGATGGGAGTCTTCAGCTAAGCAGAAGTCCAGACTAGAATCCCAGTTGTTTTTCTCCACTGAGAAGTAGTAACAGTGGTCGCCATACCTCACCCAGAAGTCTGGGCAACTAGGACAACTGGCATGAGTGGAACCTGGAAAGGAAGAGGACCTGGTTCACATCTTTATAGACCACTTGGCCCCGGGGATGACATGGGAGATAAATAGAATATGGCGGCCCCACTGTCTTCCCTGCCCCACCGTCTTTCAGACTAAGGTTTAGAGAAACACATGCCTCACATGCATGGCCTCAAACTACAAACCTCGCAATGCCCAACTCCATCACTACTCCTGTCCGTTCCACGACAGAGGCATGGGACTATGGCTAAAGAAGCAGGTAGGGAAACACATACAACCTGGCTGAGGACCGTGGACAGAGTACCTTACTTGCGCTAGAGGTCTTTATGCCCTCATGCCATACACACACCGTATAAAATAACGATGCATCCACATTATCTGTACCAGTGCCTGTCTACGTAGGTTCAGTGCACACATGGTGTAGCTGCATAATATACATGGCTGAAATCAGGCAGAATCTTCCAGAATGCCCAACCTCAACCTGATACCCCAGGTTGAGTCAAAAGAAAAGGACAGAAGCTAGAAAAGGCAAGCTTACCTAGAGTGAAAGATAGAGGTTTTCTCTTTTAGCACCAACGCAAATATTTGGCACAAATCTCCAGTGATCTATCGTCACTGGATATCAGACAAAAGACTTCTACTTCAGCAAAATAATTTATCAAAAAAAATGTTTCCAACAGAGATGGATATCAAGATGCGAAAGTGAAAAGTGAACGCAATTCTCTTCACAGGACTCTTAAAAATTGTTTTGACTTTTTTAATGTGTATTTATTCTTGAGAGAGAGCAGGGGAGGGACAGAGAGAGAGGGAGACACAGAAGCTGAAGCAGGCTCCGGGCTCTGTGTTCGAACCATGAGATCACGACCTGAGCCGAAGTCAGATGCTTAACCAGACTGAGCGACCCAGGCGCCCCTCACAGGACTCTTTTTTTTTTTTTCTTTTTAATTTTTTTTTTCAACATTTATTTATTTTTGGGACAGAGAGAGACAGAGCATGAACGGGGGAGGGGCAGAGAGAGAGGGAGACACAGAATCGGAAACAGGCTCCAGGCTCCGAGCCATCAGCCCAGAGCCTGACGCGGGGCTCGAACTCCCGGACCGCGAGATCGTGACCTGGCTGAAGTCGGACGCTTAACCGACTGCGCCACCCAGGCGCCCCTCACAGGACTCTTTTAAATACAGAACACTCTCACCCCTTTAAAATGGTTCGATTACATTTTAACCATTTAACCATTTAACCATTTAACCCTGTGAAAATGAAAGGGAACTGAGCAAGCTTTCAAGGTAATTTCAGCCAAGATTCCATAATTCTATGGATTTTCTACTTCCACGTAAGGCATTTGTATAAACTCTGCAGAGGCACAATTCCACAGTAGGCAAGTATGAGCCATTATGTCAAATGAGCACATGTGTGGATATATAATTGCTTAGTAGGTTACATATCTAGTGTAGATTTGGGGAGTTAAAAGTAGGGAAGGCAATACTTTTCAATGTCAGCATTAGACAACTTTTCTGTGGCTTAGCATGGGACCCATATAGGGTTCTGGGGATCAAGCTATAGATCCCCAGCACCTTATAGATTTGTGCTTTTTCTGCACAACTGTGGCATTTCCCAGCCTGAATGAGAAAATTCCCAACTTCCCTTGGAGTCTCTTTCTGTCAAAAGACTTGGGTCTGAGGTAGGGGTCCTAGGGATGAACTCTTAGAGTCCTAATGAATAAAGTCTGTATATAACAATCGTCTGTCACTAACGATCATCTCGATAACATAACCTAAGTCAAAACCCTGCACTGTGAAACAGTAAACCCAGGGCTTTCTGGATCAGCACAGTTAATGACCTAGAAGAATTAAATCTAGAAAATTCCATTTTAGAAAATGTGAAAGCACTCTAATTGGAAAAAAAAAATCAGAATATATTTAATTAAATTTTGATGGATATATTATGTCAAAAGTCAAGCACAATTAATACAAAATTAATACCCAAATGATATAATTATGATTTGATTCTCATAAATATGGCAGTAGGTAGGAAAGTGTTTATGATATAATATAAAATTAAGAAAGCAATATACGAAATTACAAGCATATAACGATCAGAACTACACCCAGACCTACTTTAAAAAAAGAAAAAAGGTGGGGAAGATTTTAGAGGACTTGACAGAAGTTCTGTTAAAAGAATAAACATTTACATAAATGCTTGTAGTCAAAGACTAGGGGACTGTACCCAGGAAATGTTGTTTATACAAGTGGTGATTTATTTTGTTGGCATTACTTTGCATTTTTCAAAATTTCCGCTATGTTATGTTGCTTTTATAACACAAAATAAGTCAAATAGGGGGACCTGGCTGGTTCAACTTGAAGAGCACGGAGACCCCTGACGTCAGGGTCGTTGAGTTCAAGCCCCGTGTCGAGTGTAGCAATAACTTAAATCAATAAACTTTTTAAGCAGTAGGTAAAATAAAAGATGTTCACTTAAAGTTAGTACTCACCTTGGCACAGAATCCACGGGACAATCAGCAAACACATAAGAAGGGCGTTCAGAAGTCCCAAAGCTATCGCCACACGGCGCGAGAGAGGGGACCTGGGAGAAGACACTGCAAGCACAGAACCCAAAACAAAATCCTGAGTTACAATAAAGGTTGAAGGAAAAGGCCAAGGAAGGATATCTGAAGTCTTGAACAAATCTGGCCTAGTTTCTTTGCTGGATATCAGGGACTTGCTCTAAAGTCTAGAGTAACAACCCACATCTTTATCAAACAACATACTACATTTGTTAAGTTAAGAATGCTTTCTTCTTGGGGTGCCTGGGTGGCTCAGTCGGTTAAGCATCCAACTTCCGCCAAGGTCATGATCTTACAGTCTGAGTTCAAGCCCCGCATCAGGCTCTGTGCTGACAGCTCAGAGCCTGGAGCCTGCTTAGGATTCTGTCTCCCTCTCTCTCCATCCCTCCCCTGTTCGTGCTCTCTGTCTCTGTCTCTCTCTGTCTCTCTCTCTCAAAATGAATAAACATTAAAAAAAAAAAAAAAGAATACTTTCTTCTTGGGCACCTGGGTGGCTCAGTTGGTTGAGCGTCCAACTCTTGATTTCAGCTCAGGTCACGATCTCACCGTTCTTGGGTTCAAGCCCCCAGTTGGGCTCTGTGCTGACAGCAAAGAGCCTACATAGGATTCTCTCTCTCTCCCTCTCTCTCTCTCTCTGCCCCTCCCCTCTCTTCTCTCTCAGAATAAATAACTAAACTTTAAAAAAAGAATATTTTTTTCTTTCGAAATTGTGGCTTACATAGTCTCATGCTTTAGCAGTGAAAATATTAATTGGTACAACCACTTTGAAGGGCAACTTGGCAATGTCTACAAAAATTGCAAAGGCATTTATCCTTTGGTCCAGCAAATTCTCTCGGAGGATATTTTCCCACAGATCCTCACCCATGTGCAAAATGTCGTATTTATAAGGCAGTTCATGGCAATAGTATTTGCAGAAGAAAACAACTAAATTCAATCTAAAGGGCTACCAATAAAAGACCGGTCAAATACATTTTCTTTTTTAAAATTTTTTTTTTCAACTTTTATTTATTTTTAGGACAGAGAGAGACAGAGCATGAACGGGGGAGGGGCAGAGAGAGAGGGAGACACAGAATCAGAAACAGGCTCCAGGCTCTGAGCCATCAGCCCAGAGCCCGACGTGGGGCTCGAACCCACGGACCGCGAGATCGTGACCTGGCTGAAGTCGGATGCTTAACCGACTGCGCCACCCAGGCGCCCCTACATTTTCTTTTTTAAAATACATTTTGATATATCCATAAAACGAATATTCTAAAAAAGGAATAAAGACATGCTTTGTTTACAGGTACGGAGTGATTTTCAAGATATATAGGTAAGGGAAAGAAATATTTGACAGAACAACGTATGCTCATATTTCTGAAAGTACACACAAGAATCTGATAACGTTGTCTGTCTCTAGGGAGGGGAATTAGGTCGCTGAGGATAGAAATAGGAGGGAGGCGTTTTTACCTTGTTTTCTTTTGCACCTTCTGAACTTGGAACCATGTGGGGTATTACCCAGTCAAAATTTACTTATTTATTTATTTTTAATTTTTTTTTCAACGTTTATTTATTTTTGGGACAGAGAGAGACAGAGCATGAACGGGGGAGGGGCAGAGAGAGAGGGAGACACAGAACTGGAAACAAGCTCCAGGCTCTGAGCCATCAGCCCAGAGCCCGACGCGGGGCTCGAACTCACGGACCGCGAGATCGTGACCTGGCTGAAGTCGGACGCTTAACCAACTGCGCCACCCAGGCGCCCCTACCCAGTCAAAATTTAAGTAGCTACAATTTAAATGAAAATAAAATAAAGTACATCTCAGAAGTGCTTTGTAAACTGTCGTTTCTGAGAGAACAATGGGTTGTGCTCGCTTCAGCAGCACGTATACTGAAAGAACAATGAGTTTAGGTTGATATGTTTAAGAACAGTGCACCACTCCATATTAACTAGGTTACATATAACCTATGTCTAGGAATGGTACTTTCCTCCCTTTGGAAAATGCAAATTTTTCTTAACCCAGACTTTTATCTCAAAATCGCAGCGGTTTCCTAGTCTGACAGTGTATGGGTTAGTGTAAAGAACAAAAATGTCTCAAGTTAGGAATTTAAGTGCTATGTTTGATCCCTTTATTTGGTCGTCTTTAAACTTGGAAATTTGGAAATTAACTCTACTTGGGGTCTCACTTTACCACTTAAATTTTAGACAAATTATCCTGTAGATGTGTGTATATCCATGAAGCATTCCGAACTTCTTAAAAGAAAGAAATTCATGGTGAGAGATATCTTTAAAATGAGAGGGTTCAGGGGTACCTGGGTGGCTCGGTCGGTTAAGCACCCGACTCTCGATTTTGGCTCAGGTCACGATCTCACAGTTTGTGAGTTTGAGCCCCGCATCAGGTTCTGCGCCGACAGTGTGGAGCCTGCTTGGGATTCTCTCTTTCTCCCTCTCTCTCTCCACCCCTTTTCTGCTCTCTCTCGCTCTCAAAATAAATAAATAAATAAATAAATAGCAAAAAAAAAAAAAAAGAAAAGAAATTTAAATAAACAAATAAAAATGAAATGAGAGAGTTCTGCATGATAAATATTTGGACGGACACACCCAAAAACACGAAAAAATACACTTGCACTATAGTAAAATACTTAATAAAATAAATGTTGATTTTAGATGTTATGCAAAATGAAAAATGGTATCAAAACACGGTTGTATTTGTGTAACCACAACCCAGTTCAAGAAATTAAGCGGAATTTAAAATGTGTTTTAATTTACTTTAAAAACATACATATTAAAAGCCTCTTAGTAGAGGACATAGAGTAGGCTCAGTATAGACAGGCAAAAATAGATCAAAATAGTAATCGTAACTATCGCCATGATGTGAAATTATTAGTGATGATTTTTATTTTCTATAATAAACATGTAAAATTTTGTACAGAGATTTTTAACGTCATTTGAAAGCTCCTAATCTATTATCCTATGGCCAAGGAGAGCACCCTGGAAAGCTAGGGTGGTAAGCAACACAGTGGCAGTAAATAAGAATGTGCAATATGTACTGTATATGAATAAAAAACCACTTGCCTAGAAATCAAGATAATTATATTCAGGTTTCAGCTTACCACTGTGTGACCTTGCACTCACACGTTAGTATATACATTCCTTTGCCTTAACATTTCTATTCCTTAGAAATCGGTACACATATAATCCAGAAGACAGAATTATATATACAAATGTAAAGGTTCAATGCCATATAATTTATAGTATGAGAAATAAACCTAAATGTCCAAGTATACTAGAATCGTTTAGCAAATTACAGCAATGCTTTCAAAGAACCACACTAAAAATTGTAATAATAAGAGAGAAAGTTTACTAAGCTCTGCTAAAAAACCTACTTTGTGGGAATTTATTGCCTAAGATATAAAGTCAAATACTAATTTTGGCTCTTACACTATTATCTGCCTGTCTCAGCGCAGGGCTCCACGTAAAAATGTCTTTTTCATCCTCAAGTCCCCAAAGAGTCACTGAATATTTATCGGTAGTATTCTCGATACCTTTTTCCTACCCCTGTCACCACTCGGGTGCAATACTGGGGGGGATGGGGATCTAGACATGTGAGTCAGTTTCTTTCCTAACAAACTCTTACTGCTATCCATTAGCAACATTATTGGTGTCTTTCTCTTGATTTCGTAGTCAGGAAACAAAATAGAGATGCTTAGAATTTAAACAGCTGGTCCAAGATTACTCCAAACATTACTAAAGAGATAAACTTCTCCCAAAGAAGTCCTTGCTTTAGTTCAGGAGCAATAAAGAGTAACAGAATTGCCTTAGCTTGGGTTTCACAGATGTTTCACAAAAGTGAACAGTTGGGGAAAAAAAAAAAATGTACCTGAGACCTAGCTAAGATCAGATCCTTGACCATAGAGCAGATTTTCATATTTCAAGTCTGCACTTCCAACTGAACCAAAAGTACCCTTCAAATTGCCCTCGATTTTTCTGCATCCTCAACTCTAAACCTACTCTGCATCCCATTCATTCCTTAGTCTAAGGTCACTTCCATGGTTTTGCACACTAACTTGATTAACTCACCTTTTTCCTGTGGTCTGTAGTCATTCTGGGCTGGAGGTTCAGTAGACAACTGTAATACAGAATAAACATCATTGTCAATCATCTTTATCTAATGTCATTCACATTCAGCTGAGAGAGTAAAATTATACACTTGATCTTGGCCAAAAGGCTGAGAAGCGATCGAGAGAGTACAATTATAGAAGTATGAAGAGGCACATGTCAATAAGGAAACAGCCCAATGTCTTAACTGCTAGCAGGAAATTTGGAGGTTTTCAAGTTGTTTTTTTTTTTTTTTTTTTAAAAAAAAAAAAAAAAGTTCAACATTAAAAAAACCCAATTAAATTTTTAAGAATATTTTAAAAAATTGGGTTTCGTCAAAAAATTTAATTTTTAAAAACTTGGTTTTTCTTTTTTTTTTTTTTTTTTTTTGTCTTACCATACGCTCTAGATACTCATTAAATACATATTAAATTGATTCCCATCTCACATAATTCTACAACAAGGAAAAGTTGCTCTGAAGTCCAGCAATTTCAGTGATGGAAACAAATGAAAACAAGAGCGGTTCTTAGGTACAGATGTTGTATTTGCTTTATTTCCTTTTGAGAAAATGGATGCATGCCAAATGGGACCAATTTCATTGTTTCTTGGAGTCTTTGGTTAGTGACATATGACAAGAGAAATGGACTGCTGGGTGTATGTGCCTGGCATCATGGGGAAAATGAACTACTTCCCAGATACATGTTTTGTGAAAATGCTGTACCCACCCCCCACGTGCCCCCAAACATCTTCCCACTTGTGCTTCAGTCTTTACGCGTCACAGGGTCAGAAATTACATTAAATTTTCTCTCCTTGTTCTCGTATTTTTATATTCAACAACAACTACAAAGGGGGAATGAATTACATAAATATATACTAAAGTGTGAATAACGTGTTTCTAATGGGTGAAACGTTAATAAAAAGTCAAAGTAGGGAAAACAGAAATGGAATTGAAACTCTACGTAAGAGTATGCCAAAACATAACGTATACAGAGAGAAGAAAGAGAAGAGAAGCAGGGAGAGGATATTAATAAAAACTGGTATAGCTGTGGGGCACCTGGCTAGCTCGGTTGGTAGAGCATGTGATTCATGATCTCGGGGTCATGAGTTTGAGCCCCACGTTGAGCACAGAGATTACTTTAAAAAAGAAAAACGGGGCGCCTGGGTGGCTCAGTCGGTTAAGCGTCCAACTTCAGCTCAGGTCATGATCTCGGGGTCCGTGAGTTCGAGCCCCGCGTTGGGCTCTGTGCTGACCGCTCAGAGCCTGGAGCCTGTTTTGGATTCTGTGTCTCCCTCTCTCTCTGACCCTCTCCCATTCATGCTCTGTCTCTCTCTGTCTCAAAAATAAATAAACGTTTAAAAAAATTTAAAAAAAAAAAAAGAAAAACTTTAAAAATCTAAAAAAAAAACACAAAAACTAACATAGCTCTGCTTCCCACAAGGGTAAGACTGGACTTGCTCTTCAGCCAAAAAACTATATATAACAAACTACACGAGGCAACTGTTTTCAGGCACAGGAGTACGGGCAGCACCGCGATCCCGGAGAGAACAGAATATACAAAGGCGAGCACTGGGGCCACCGGCATTCTACCCAGGGCCACCTTCCGGCACAAAGCAGGACAACGAATTCTAAACAGAGCAGCAGTTTAAGTGGAGGAGGCAGAGAGGCACAGTTTTGAGCTGTGTGTGTGGCTGGGGCGTGCAGGGCAGGGTAACTGGCAAGAGAGGGCTACAGAGCGAGGTGCCCCAAAAACCACATGGGAATTCACCATGGTCAAGGTGGGCCGCACAAACAGAGGACGAGACCCTGCAAGCCGCTGCTGAGGGGCGGTGTGGTGCTGACCAGAATCAAAAAGATCTACCAGTAATTTAGCTGCCTGTGAGAGCAAATTCGGACGCCCTGACATAGGGGGTCTATACATAAAATGGGATATAATTCAATCATAAAAAGGAAGCAGACCCTATCACACTCTACAGCATGGATGGACCTCGAAGACATTATGATGAGTGAAATATGCCCATCACACACACACACACACACACACACACACACACACACACACACAAAAGACAAATACTCTATGATTTTACTTATATGAGGTCTCTACAGTAGTCAATTCATCGAAACAGAAAATAGAATGGTGATGGCTGGAGTGACTGGGGGAAGGAGAAGTGGGGGACTGTTTAATGGTTCTAGAGTTTCAGTGCTGCAAGATGAAAAACGTCTGGAGATCTGTCGTACAACAGTGTGAACAGGCTTGCGTTAGTCTGCCTAGGCTCTCATAACAAAAGACGCCAGACGGCGTAGCTTAAACGACAGAAATTTATTTGCTCACAGTTCCGGACACAGGAAGTCCAAGATTATGGTGCCTGCAGAGTTGGTGAGAACTCCCCCCCGGGGGGGGGGGGGGGGGCAGCAGTGTCCTTCCTACCCTGGTCTCACATGGCCTTTCCTCAGTGCATGTGTGCAAGAGAGCTAGCAGGTAACCTTTCTGATGGCTCTTCTCATAAGGATGCCAATTCTCTCGGATCAGGGCCCCACCATGATGACCACATTTCACTTTAATTACTTCCTTAAAGACCCCATCACGAAAGAAAGAATAAAGCCACGCTGGAGATTAAGGTTTCAGCATAGGACTCTGGGGGGTGGAAGGGGACACAAATACTAAGTCCGTAACAATGAACATTTTGACACTCCTGAACCGCACCCTTAAAAATGGTTAAGATGCTTGGGGCGCCTGGGTGGCTCAGTCGGTTAAGCGTCCGACTTCGGCTCAGGTCACGATCTCACAATCCGTGGGTTCGAGCCCCGCGTCGGGCTCTGTGCTGACAGCTCAGAGCCTGGAGCCCATTTCAGATTCTGTGTCTCCCTCTTTCTCTGACCCTCCCTGTTCATGCTCTCTCTCTCTGTGTCTCACAAATAAATAAATGTTAAAAAAAAATTTTTTTTTTAAAAAATGGTTAAGATGGTTGAAGACGAAGAAGAAAGAGGAGGAGAAGGTGGCCGTGGCAGCAACATAAGAACAGGGCTTCTTGAGGAAATGACTCATTCTAGGGTCAGGGCACAGAAAATCCAAGATAAGCCTGGAGCATCTTTTAGTGCTAGAAAAGGAGGAGGTACTCAAAAACTAAAACCAAAAAAAAAAAAAAAAAAAAAAAAAAAGGCAAGATGAGGTCATGTCAGAAGGACACGGGAACCAACCTGACAATGCTCCCGATGGCCAAAAATGAAACAATTAGGGCAAGAAAACGAATAAACCGTATGGGATTATAACTCAGAGAAAGAAAACACAGCTATGAATTCATACTCACGGATTTTTAATCTGCATGTATCTTTAATTAAAATTGTATATACTTAAAGCATATATATGTGGAACTTTTGATATAAACATTGTGAAATGATTGCCGCAAACGAATTTACACATCCAACACTTCCAATAGTTACCATTCGTGTGGGAGGGCGGGGGGTGGTGAGAACACTTGAAATCTACTCTCTCAGCAAATTTCAAGTATACATTTTTTTATTTCATTTCATTTTATTACTTTTTGTAAGTAGGCTCCACACTGTACATGGGGCTTGAACTCACGACCCCCAGATCAAGAGTCACATGCTCTGCTGACTGAGCCAGCCAGGCATCCCCCGAGTATATGTTTTTATTTTTTTTTAATAATTTTTTTCATGTTTATTTTTTTATTTTGAGAGAGAGACACACAGCAAGAGCAGGGGAGGGGCAAACAGGGAGGGAGAGAGAATTCCAAGCAGGCTCCCTACTGCCAGCACAGAGCCCAGTGCGGGGCTAGAACCCACGAACTGTGAGATCATGTTCTGAGTCAAAATTAGGAGCCAGACGCTTACCTGACTGAGCCACCCAGGCACCCCTATGTTATTTTCTTAATAGCTTATATTTTTTTAATTTTTAAAGTTTTTTAATGTTTATTTATTTTTGAGAGACAGAGAAACAGAGGGGGAGGGGCAGAGAGAGAGGGAGACACAGAATCTGATCCAGGCTCCAGGTTCCGAGCAGTCAGCAGAGAGCCTGACTTGGGGCTCGAACTCACAGACTGTAAGATCGTGACCTGAGCTGAAGTTGGACACATAACCGACTGAGCCACCCAGGTGTCCCTGTTTTTTTAATTTTTTTTAATGTTTATTTACTTATTTTGAGAAGGAGAGGGAGAGAAGGAGGGGCAGAGAAAGAGGGAAAAAGAATCCAAAGCAGGCTCCTCACCGTCAGCTCGAAGCCAGATGAAGGTCTCCATCTCACAGTTCGTGAGGTCATGGCCTGAGCGGAAATTATAGGAGTCAGAGGCTTAACCAACTGAACCGCCCAGGTGCCCCTTTAATAGCTTTATTGATGTATAAATAACATACATGCATGCACCAGTGAAAACATCACCACCACCTAGGAAATAAACATATTCATCACCCCCAAAAGTTTACTTGTGCACTCTGTACTATTCCTCTGCCCCTCCCATTCACCTTTCTCTAGGCGTCCACTGATCTGCCTTTTTTATAAAAACAGAAGTTTATTTATTTATTTTGAGAAAGAGAGAGAGAGAGAGAGAAAGAGATTCCCAAGCAGGCTCTACACCATCAGCACAAAGCCCAATACAGGGCTCAAACTCACAAACCATAAGATCATGACCCGAGCTGAAATCCAGAGTCGGGTGTTTAACTGACTGCACCACCCAGGCACCTACTAATCTGTCTTTTACCACTGTAGATTAGTTTGCATCTTTCCCAAGTTGTGAATGAAAGGAGACTCATCCCTGTTGTAGTATATATCAATAATTCATTGCTTTTTATTGCTGAATATATTCCACTATACAGACAGACCAGTTTGTTTATCCATTCTCTTAATATATTAGTGTTAACCATAGTCACCGAGCTATATGTGCAATATGTCTCCAGAACTTAGTCATCTTATAACTGAAAATTCATACCCTTTGATCAATAATGTCTCCCCTTTTCCCGCATTCACTAGCCTCTGCTAATGACCATTCTACTCTGTTACGATGAACTCGACATTTTTTTTTAGATTCCACAATAGTGATATCATGAGAAATTTCTTTCTGGTCTGGCTTATTTCACATAGATAATGTCCTCTAGTTTCATCTGTGTTGTTGCAAATGGCAGGATTTCTTTTTTTAAGGCTGAATAATTTTGTATATCACACACACACACACACACACACACACACACACACGTTTGTAAAACTTTGGTTTGTGAGGATAATTCGTTCCAGAAATATGCTTGTAATCCAAAGCACTTGTATATCAAAGAGAATTTCCCCATAAGAAATCATGGAAACTCAGATGATTCCATTCCACAACCCAAAAAATAGTCATATAAAAATGATTACAATCCTGTAATAGAATACAAAATAATAAAGAACATACAAAATATAAAGAAAAATAAACAAATTAACCTGAACTTACCTTTGAAAACCTTCGTGGCTGGTGAGAAGGAGACAAGAGAGTGGAGGGTTATTGTGTAGGACAACTTTAACTACCACTAATGGAATCACTGCTATCTATTGGCTCAATGGAATCTTTCTTTCTGTGCCTCTTTAACAAGGAACCTATCCAATGACACTTGCTTTTGCCTCCTTTTGAGGATTTCGGGGAAATGTGATGCTGCATTGTCGTTAAACAGATACATCGCTCGCACTGCTCCAGCTTTATTTGGGTGGTGCTTTTCCACAAAATTTTGCACTGTTTCCCACATTTGACACATCTCCCTAATGTCATTGGAAGTGAGGGATTCCTTCCGCCTTTTCCTCCTCCTCCTCTGCTGACAAGATGCAGACATAGACTTCTTTACAAAGTCTTCCAATTCTGGCCACGCACGTACCTCGTTCATACTTCCCGATAATTCCCTTAACTTCCACCGTAATCATCTCCTTTTTCTTACCGCCTTTATTTCCAACCTTTTTCTGCATGGGGGCCACTGTATATGCTTGCATGGGTGTTGACTACAGGGCAGTATTAATAAACTCTTGTCACAGACTGTATTTAATGTAACTGACAATAAGGCAGCAGAGGAAAGGGTCTATATGTGCAGGCAGCCTGACCTAGGAAAAGCAAAGCATTCCTAAACTTACTCTTGGTATGGAAAAGTAAAGGACTGTCCATAGGTGCTTTGAAGTGACAAAAAATACACTAGTGTTCAGGTATGGGCACCTTCCACGTGCTGAAAAATCACTGAAAAACACCTCGGCCTGGAACTGAGCATCTGAGCACGGGACACCATCACCCATGATCCCACAGCAAGAGAGAGAGAGAGAAGAGCCATTGGCTCAGTTGTAATCATATGATATTGCTCGGTCATCAAGTTAAAATTTATTAGAAATGTTTGCTTATCTTGCAGAACACTTGCAGAATAAGTGACTCACCATCCAAGGTTATACTGTATATCATATTTTCTCTATCCACAGATACTAAGGTTGTTCCGTATTATGATTACTATGACAGTGCACTGTGACGGTGCAGATACCTCTTTAAAACAGTGATTTTACTTCCTTTGGATATATACTCGGAAGTGGGATTGCTGGATCATTTGGTAGTTCCATTTTTAATGTTTTGAGGGGTCTCCATACTGTTTTTGGTAGTGGCTGTACCAATTTATATCCTCATTCATTTTGTTGATTGTTTCCTCTGCTGGGCAAAAACGACCTAATCTGATCTAGCCTCCCTTGTTTATTTTTGCTTTTGTTGCCTGTGCTTTTAGTGCACATTGCAAAAAAACATTGTCGAGGCCAACGTCAAGGACCTTTTCCCTGACGTTTTCTACCAGGAGTTTTAGTTTCAGGTCTCCCTTTCAAATTTTGTTTTAATATTTATTTTTGAGAGAGAGACAGAACCAGAGAGCGAGTGGGGTAGGGGCAGAGAGAGGGGGAGACACAGAATCCGAAGCAGGCTCCAGGCTCCGAGCTGTCAGCACAGAGCCCGACGTGGGGCTCGAATTCACGAACTGTGTGATCATGACCTGAGCTGAAGTCTGAAGCTTCACTGACTGAGCCACTCAGGCACCCCTTTCAGGTCTTACTTTTTAAGTCTTCAATTTATTTTGGTTGCTTTTATATACGGTATTAAAAAAGGGCACAATGTCATTCTTTGGCATGTGGATATAGTTTTCCCAACATCACTTATTTAAGGGCCCATCCTTTCCCAATTGTTTATTCTTGATGCCTTTGTCAGAAATTAGTTGACTGTATATATGTGGGTGATGGAACTGTTCTTCCTACCTTCTTTGTGTGGTTATTCTCAAGTGTTTTTGCCCCACTGGGTTGCTGATGCTTTCCTAAGTGGCCTCTTAGAATCTTTCAGAGATATTTTCATTAGTGGCAACTGTCTAATTGTTCTTCTTTGGAGGGGGGAGAGAGGGGATAGAGGCTGGGGTCTGTCTCATAGTCTGCCATCATGGTGATATCACTCCTCTGAATCCACACTAATTAAAATACATGATTGAATAAATAAATGAGGAAGAAGTTATAAATCTTTCATACAGAGATTACACATAATATATGCAGGCATTCCCCATCATGATATTCAACTTAATTCTCTTCCTCTTAAGTGTTGGAAAGACTTAGTGACTCGCTTCCAAAGAATAACATACGGGTAGTGGAATACAGTAACCTTCCATTGGAGAAACCTGGCAAACACAACCTTTATCATGTAAACAGGGTTAATCATGTAAACCACCAGTAATAAGTCTTGTTGCTATCATGTACCCCCAATATGATGCAATGAAAAAGCTACTTTAATTACTGTGGTACATTGTACCAAAACCCATAGTTACAGTCTAAAGATTAAAAAAAAAAAAAAAATCAGGTAACTTCAAATTGAGAAGTATTCTACTAAGTATTTGAGTAGTACCCTTTAAATATATCAACATTACGAAAAAGAAATACTGAGAAACTGCCACAGCCCAGAGAAAACTAAGGAAATATAAAACCTAAATGCATGGGCACCTGGGTGGCTCAGTCAGCTAAGTGACCGACTCTTGATTTCAGCTCAGGTCATGATCTCACGGGTCGCGAGATCAAGCCTCACATTAGGCTCCCCATCGGGCACGGAGCCTACTTACAATTCTCTCTTTCCCTTTCCCTCTGCCCCTACCCCACTGCACGTACATGCACATGAGCTCTCTCTCTCTTAAAAAAAAAAAAAAAACAGAAACACCTAGGGGCACCTAGGTGGCTCAGTCGGTTGAGCTTCCGACTTCGGCTCAGGTCACTATCTCGCGGTTGATGAGTTTGAGCCCCATGTCGGGCTCTGTGCTGACAGCTCGGAGCCTGGAGCCTGCTTGGGATTCTGTGTGTGTGTGTCTCTCTCTCTGCCCCTCCCCCGCTCATGCTCTGTCTCTCTCTGTCTCAAAAATAAAATAAACATTAAAGAAAAAAAAAAAAACCCACCTAAATGCCACGGGGTATCCTGGATTAGATCCTGAAACAGAAAAAGGGCCTTAATAAAAAAACTGGTGACATTCAAAGAAAATCTGCAGTTAGTCAATAATAGTAGACCAGTTATTATTACTTAGTTTTGACAAAAGTACCACACTTACTTAAAACATTAACATTAGAAGAAATGGAGTGAAGGGCATGAAAAAAATGCTATGTACCATCTTTGAAACTTTTCTATAAATATCACTTTATTTCCAAATAAAAATTTCACTTAAAGGAGACAACATAACTCAGACTCCCTATAACACAATATATTTAATTTCCAACATGCAGTAAAAGAGTATTACAACGCAAAGAAATAAGGAAATGTGGGTCACGGCCCAGAGAAAAGTAAAAAACTAGAAAAGAAATTTAAGATGACATGGGTGTTGGAATTAGCAAAGACTTTAATAGCCATATAAATATGCTCAAAGGCAAGAGGAAAATATAGTCCCAGTGAATAAAAAGACGAAGAACCTTAGTGGGGAAATAGAAACTGTAAAAAAGAGCCAAGTAAAATTCTAAGTCAGAAAAGAATAATACCCATAATTTTAAAAAACTAAAATTAAAAAACCCAACTGAATGGCATTAACAGCACACTGAAGAGGACAGAAGAAAAGGTCAGTGGAATGTGAAGACAGATGGCTAGAAATTACCCCAATATAAAGAAAACAATATAGGGGCGCCTGGGTGGCGCAGTCAGTTAAGCGTCCGACTTCAGCCAGGTCACGATCTCGCAGTCTGTGAGTTCGAGCCCCGCGTCAGGCTCTGGGCTGATGGCTCAGAGCCTGGAGCCTGTTTCCGATTCTGTGTCTCCCTCTCTCTCTGCCCCTCCCCCGTTCATGCTCTGTCTCTCTCTGTCCCAAAAATAAATAAACGTTGAAAAAAAAAGAAAGAAAACAATATATAAATAAACAGAGCCTCCGTGACCTGTGGGACAACACCAATGCCTGTACGTGAAGCCCCAGAAATACAGGAGAAAATAGTGGAGCAGAAAAAGAACTTGAAGAATTAATGATCGAATATTTCCCAAACTTAGTGCAAAATGGACAGATAGGAGAAATGCAACGAACCCCAAACAGGATAAATATAAGGAAAATCACACCTAAGAACATCATAACAAAACTGCCGAAAGCCAGATAAAAAGCAAATACTGCAAGCAGAGAGAGAAAAACAACGTATTAACAAAGAGGAACAATGACATGAATGGTAGCTGAATTCTCATCAGAAACCAAGAAGGAGAAAGACAACGGAATGCCATTTTTAAATTATTCTATTCTATTCTATTCTATTCTATTCTATTCTATTCTATTCTATTCCATTCCATTCTAATCTATTTAGAGAGAGCACACACAAGAAGATCGGGGCAGAGAGAGAGAGAGGGTAGAAGGTCGAAAGAGGGCTCTGCGCTGACAGCAGCGACCCCGATATGAGACCATGACCTGAGCCAAAGTCAGACACTCAACCTACTAAGCCACCCAGGACCCCTGCCATTTTTTTAAAGACAAAATAATAATACCGTGGGTACAAACACAATGGAAAACAATACGGACGTTGCTCAGAAAATCAAAACTAGAACTACCATTTGATGCAGCAATTCCACTTCTGGGTGTGTAGCTTAAGGAAATTCAATCACAATGTCAAAGAGGTATCTACACCCCCTTGTTCACTGCAGCATTATTCCCAATAGTGCAGACATGGAAACAGCCTAGGTCCCTTCAATGGATGAATGCACAAAGAAAATGTGGTATATAGATACAGTGGAATATTATTAAGCCATATAAATGAAGGAAACCCTGCCATTTATGACAATACGGACAGACCTTGAGGGCATTATGCCAAGGGAAATGTCAGAGAAAAACAAATGCTGTATGATCTCATTTATATGTAGTTTTTTTTTTTAATTTTTTTTTCAATGTTATTTATTTTTGGGACAGAGAGAGACAGAGCATGAACGGGGGAGGGGCAGAGAGAGAGGGAGACACAGAATCGGAAACAGGCTCCAGGCTCTGAGCCATCAGCCCAGAGCCTGACGCGGGGCTCGAACTCACGGACCGCGAGATCGTGACCTGGCTGAAGTCGGACGCTTAACCGACTGCGCCACCCAGGCGCCCCTATATGTAGTTTTTTAATGTTTACTTCTTTTTGAGAGACAGAGGGGCGAGCAGGGGAGGGGCAGAAAGAGAAGGAGACACAGAATCCGACGCAGGCTCCAGGATCTGAGCTGTCAGCACAGAGCCCGACGCGGGGCTCGAACTCACAGACTGCGAGATCATGACCTGAGCCAAAGAGTCGCTCAACCGAATGAGCCACCCAGGCACCTCATTAATTTCTTTATTTTTAAGTTTATTTATTTTGAGAGAGAGTGCATACACTAGCAGGGGAGGGGCAGAGAGAAAGGGAGAGAGAGAATCTCAAGCAGGTCGATTTGGGGCTCAATCCCAGGAACTGCAAGATCATGACCTGAGTAGAAGTTAAGAGCTGGACACTTAACCAACTGAGCCACTCAGGCACCCCCAAAAAACACTTTTATATAAAGAAAATGGAACTGTTTAGCAGTCCAGCGCGACAAGAAATGCTCGAAGAAGCTCTTCATACTTAAAAGCAACGTCACGAGATGAAAACTTAGACCTACAAGACTGAAGAACAGAAATGGTAAATATATAGGTGCATATAAAAGATGGTGTCCTTTTTCCCCCTGAATTTCTTTAAAGGAAAGAAGAAACAAAGGGAAATAAAAACATGTAAGACAGACTGTAAACAAATAGCAAAATGATAGACCTAAAGCCAACCACATCAATAAGTGAATTCATCATAAATGGACTAAACACATCAAATCAATGGCAGAGGTTGTAACACAAGGAGGAAAAAAAAAGCAAAAAACAAACAAAAAAAAACTACAACTATATGCTGTGTATAACACACGCACTTTAAGTATGATGACACAAACAGGTCGAAGGAAAGTACAGAAAAAGATACATGCAAACAGTAAACTAAAGAAACCTGAAGTGGTAACCACGGTGTAATCAAGATTTAGATTTTCGTCACCCAGGAACATTTCCTTGTGTCCCTTTCCAGTCCTGTCTAGGATTTTCAGTATAGCGTTGAATAGAAATGGTAAAGTTAGACATCATCACCTTGCTCCTGGGTGGCTTATAAACCACTTCTGAATTTTATTTGCTGACAGTTTTTTTAGTGAATTATATAGTTAAGAGTTGTGCATTTTATTATTTATAAAACTTACCTCAACAACAAAAAAAATGAAACTTTAAACAAACATTGAACTCTAATTAGTAGGCTTGCTTTATACAACAGTATGGTTTATCGGTTATGAAACTACTTTCTGCAGGGTGCCTGGGTGGCTCAGTCTGTTAGGCATCTGACCTTGGCTCAGGTCATGATCTCACAGTTCGTGGGTTCAAACCTCATGTTGGGTTCTGCTGGAGCCTGGTCTCCCTCTCTCTCTCTCTCTCTCTGCCCCTCCCCTGCTCATGCGCGCGCCCGTGTGTGTGTGTGTGTGTGTGTGTGTGTGTGTGTGTGTGCGCGCGCGCGCATTCTCTCTCAAAAATAAACAAACATTAAAAAAATTTTTAAACTACTTTCTGTGTTTCCTTATGCGTGAACAAAGGTGAAATATATTGAGTACGATGGGAGCCTGGTTGCTTACTCTTGGAAAGATACATTGATTTCCTAACTGTGTCTGCTAAGGGGCATTAACGCAGTCACCGTAAGTAGCAAGAAACACATCTTGCTTTCTCAATACCATTCTCCACTAAATGGAACAAGTCTGCCTTGAAGAAACGATTGATTCTAAGGTAATTAAAACACAAGATAAACATGGAATATCTGTGTACCCAAAAGCAAAGAATTGGCTCAAACAATGATGGGACCTGTCAAAATGACAAAGGAGCCACCATAAAGAGGCTCCCACTACCAGTTCAAAATCAACCCACACCCTCCAGCAATTTATCTGTTACCTTATCAGTGGGCTGCACATTCTGCGGCAGGAACCACACCCTCTCTTCAGAGGTCTGAATCTCTACCTTGTGGTTGGGGAAGGGAGCACTTCCTTTAAGTTTCTAAGGTACTTGCTTAACTCTTCTTCAGCCCAGAAGTAGTAGCTGCATCCTGTAGTTGCTACTTCTGTGTAATTTCTGTAACTTCGAGTCCTTGTTTGCCTCCTCTTAGTAATGATTTACTAGAAAACCAGTCTACATTAATTGTTTCCTTAAAATCACTGGTGTGGTATCTGTCTTCCAATTGGATCCCAACTGATACAAGAACACATCACTTGTCTCTTAGCCCTACTGAAAAAATTCATTCCTAAATATAATCATCAGGAAACATCAGACATACCCAAAATGAGAGACACTCTACAATTTAAGTAACATGTATGTTTCAAAATTTCACGGGCAAATAAGGTAAAAATGACAACTAACCTCACTGTGTGACCCCTGCTTGGCTTCTGTGGTTGGGGAATGGGAAATCATTATAAAGCATATTTCCTGGGACAATGGATGAAATGTGAATATGGACCATGGATTAGGTAATAATATTGTATCAATGGTACAGTGTCTAATCTTGACAATTACACAGTGATAAGGTAAAAGAATGTCTTTATTCTTAGGAAATACACACTGATGTGTGTAATGGTAATAGGGAACTTTCAAATTGTTCAAAATAAACTAGCGTCGGGTGGGAGCAGACTAATAAAGCAAACGGGGCAACTTGTAAAGGACTGGCAAATCCGGGTAAAGTGAATACCGGAGTTCTAAAACAAGGGGCACCTGGCTGGCTTAGTTGGTTAAGCTTCCGACTCTTGACTTCGGCTCAGGTCATAATCCCCCGGTTCAAGTTTATGGGTTTGAGCCCGAATACGGCTCTGTACTGACAGTGCAGCAGAGCCTGCTTGCGATTCTCTCCCTCTCTGCCCCTCTCTCTCCCAAAAACAAACACTTTAAAAAGAATGCAAATTACCAAAACCAAAAAAATACGCTGAGTCCTTGAAATATGTTAAATATTTTAAAAAGAAGTCATCAATAAAAATTCAAAACTGAAATCTAGTTCAAGATGGCAAGTCGAATACATGCATATCAGGACTGAGAAACTACCAAACAAATTTCAAAGATCCCTGAGCAAGTGCACATGGGTAGCTCAGTCAGTTAAGCGTCCAACTCTTGGTTTCAACTCAGGTCATGATCTCACAGTTCGTGGGTTTGAGCCCCGTGTTAGGCTCTGCGCTGACAGCGTGGAGTTCAAACCTCATGGTTGGGAGAGGGTTGGGAGCCCTCTCTCTGTGCCCTTTCCCGGCTCTCTATCTCTCAAAATAAATAAATAAACTTAAAAAAAAAAATCCCTGAGTAGATCAGAAAATTGTGAGCAGGTAGGATTTATTTGATAGTGAAACCAGAGCAACACGTGTAACGCAAAACTCATAACTGAAGGAAGCTGTTGAGAGATTTTAAAAAGCCATTCCCAACCAAGCTTCCAGCTCAGAGTTAACAAAAAAGCATACCCGGGAGAATTCTCAAAGCAACAAACTGAAGGAAGAATTCAGAATATAGTGGTCTCCCCTAACCCATGGTTTCGCTTTCTATGGCATCAGTTACTCAAGGTCAACCACATCCTGGAAGCAAATGATCCTCTTTTGACTTACCAGCAAAAGGTCAATAGTAATCTATCATCAAATCACAACATATATGTCACTGACCTCCCTTCGTCTCATCATGTAGGCATGTTATCTCACACCATCACAAGAGGAAGGGTGAGTACCTTCGGGTAAGATATTTTGACAGGGACCACATTCACTTGTTGTTATAACTGCTCTAATTTATTATTAGTTATTGTTGTTAGTCTCGTACTGTTGTTATGCCCAGAATTCGTGATCCCCAAAGACCACCAGGGAGCCGAGTCCGATGCAAAAGCAAAGAGCCTTTATTCGAGCTAGCTCAAGCTCAATCTCCTACCTGCACCGACAAAGCGGTGAGATACCAGAGAGAGAGAGAGAGAGAGAGAGAGAGAGAGAGCGAGTTTCAAAAGCACAAAGGTTTTATAGGGGTCTAGGGGCAGTTGGTGAGGTAATGGCTGTGGCCTCAGCCGATTGGCTGGGGAAGGGTCGTAGCCTCGGCCGATTGGCTGGGGAAGGGTCGGAGTCCTGTTAACGCAGGTCGCCAGGCTGTTTTGATCGGGAAGTTTGAACGGGTGAGCGGGAGGTTACTCAAGGGGAGGAGGCGTGGTTCTGCAATTTTCCCGGAAAGGGGGCATGTCGGGGACATAGTCACTCAAGGTGGAGGACACCGAACAAGATGGAGTCAGCTGGCGTAGGTCCACTCTTTCACTGTGCCTCGCTTATAAATTAAACTTTATCATAGGTATGTATGTATAAGAAAAAACACAGGCTTCAGTACTATTTGCAGTTTCTAGGGGTCTTGGAATATATCCCCCGTGGATGAGGGGTACTAGATCTTTCAAATACCTTTCCTTCTTCTGCTTATACTACACAGGAGGTATTTTTGCGCATTTGATTTTAGCACAAAACTGCTAAAAGGACTGCTTTCTAAACAAACTGAGCAATTTACCTTGTATGTGGGAAGCGGGTATGGGTGTGGGTATTACGTGCAGGGGGGTGTCCTTGTTAATGATGCGGCTACAGACAGGCAGAGCAGAAAGGCAAAAAAGAACTGCTAATTTCAGTTTTTGTCCCTGGCACAGATAGTTTCCACAATGGGCACTGAAGCATGAGAAGCAGGGAAGTAGCCCAGGTTAGTTGTGAGTGGACGGAAAGAGACGTCTCTCCCTCCTTCTCACTCCTACAGAAGACAAGTTATTCACCCTACTCAACTGCATTGCTGGACCTTTTGTGACTTCCAACATGCACCCTTCCCTGCCTCCAGTCCAATGTGGCCCTAGGCAATGACCAAGAGGCAAGATTTCTGAATTCACCAACAAATGAACATCAGTTCCAGAATGAAAGCTTATTGTAAAAGGGATTTTTGTCTCCCCCCGCCCCGTGCACCCCCAAATCTGTAACAGTATATTGCTCAGTAAATATTTGTTGAATGAACTGATAAAAGCAGTTCAATAGAAATAAATACCTAATTCTAATGGACTTGCTCAAGCGGCAATCCATACACCTAAGTATTACGCAACCATTAAAAAGTTTATTTATAAAGTTAGTGATATGGAGAAACATTTGAGGATATTAAATCTTTTTTAAAAAGGAAATGGAGAACATGTTCTCTGTATTTTCTGATTACAAATTACTTTTATTGTTAAAAAATTTTTTAATTTTATTTTTTTTGAGAACACACCTGAACCCAACCCACCCTGCCTGAACTGAACGTACCAATTAATAAACAAACAGTATCCTACACAGTCAATGTACTGCTTGAGAGCGTGGACTCTGAAGACTATCTGCATACCTAATTAACGCCTAAATTATGGGAACTGAATACTGACACCGTAACTTAAATAGCTGCGGGACCCAGAGCAGGTTATTTAGCCTCTAGAAGCTTTAAAATTCAAGGTTACTTGTGAAGACTAAGCGAATCAGTATCCACTTCAAGCACGGACAACAGTGCCGGCACTGCAGAACTATACACGTATTAGCTTCTATTACTGTTGGATTCAAAACATTGTGCTAACTCTGGCGAGGAGAATGACGAATCAAAATCCAGTCTCTATCCGCAAAGATGGGAGGGGGAGGGACACACACAAAAGCCACGTAGGCGTCACAGCGGCATGAAAACGCGCTAAAACCGGGGATGGGCAACAAGTGTGCATTTAGAAGGAGTTATTTATTCCGAAGAGAGTCGAGCCGGGACACCACCGGAGCAAACAGCATTTGAACCACGTTCTAGGAACGCGCAGGACCTCCCCGAGCGACGAATAAGACAGACACGAGGGAAACCACAGAGGATCTTGGCAAAGGCACAAAGACAAACATTGACCTGCTCTTTCCCCAGGACGCCAGAAACGCGGGACAGGCTGGAGGACAGAACTGGTTACAGAGTGCTCATCACGCAAAGGGCCACGAGACCGCAAAATGCCAAGAGATCTCTGGCGAACTGAACTGGTTGCAGTGTTCCACGCAAAACGCCACGACACCGGGATGACACGGTTAACAAAAACAGTATCGGTTAACAACAGACCCCAAGGTACTAAGCTGTAGAAAGGAAATAAAGAACAAAGGTGTCGTGAAGAATGCCAGGACTACCACGACCCAGTCGCTGTCCACTGTCTTCTAGGCGCCGGGCTTGGAGACAACGCGACTCGGGGCCAGCAGACGGCAAAACAGCGCCTCCCGCAGGCGGCAAGCGAGCTGGGGAAGCGCGGAGAGGAAGAAACCTGCGGTGAGAACTACAGCTCCCACTGAGGCCTGGCCGACAGCACCCTCCCCATATTTCCGCTTCCGCCGCCCGCTCTTACGTACGGTCCGCTTGGGGACCTACCGGGGAGCGGGCCTGGCGCGTGACCGCGCGTGACCCCGCGTGACCGCGCGTGACTCCGCGAGCCGAGAGGCCGGGAGGCGGGATTCTGGGGCCCCATTGGTAGAAAGGCGACCCGAAAAGGTGGAACCCAACTTGAAAATCTCTATGGGGATTGGAGTTGACAAGACAAGGGCGGAGCTAAATGCCCGGATCCTGGCCAATCAGAGTCTGGGATCCGCCGGGAGACCGGGAAGGGGAAAGGGGCGAAATGGTTCTGTGGTCACATGCCGCGGGGTCTAGTGGGAGGAGCAGTTGCCCAGAGGACGCCTGGTGCTTCCTGTTTCCGGTTCCCGGAGTGGTGCACAGCGAGGCGTCTTGGGGAACGCTGGCCTTTGACACGAGTTGTGGGTCGGGGGCCTGCGGCTGGCCCCTCGCTGGCCCTGTCTCCCATCCCCAGGCAGGTATTCAGCCGGGGATTCTGCGCCTTGGCTACTCCCTTTGCCCGTGACACGTGAGTATGAGGGGCGTGGAGGAAGAGAGGAGCTGGAGAGCGCTCACACCTCGGCGTCCGTGACAGGGGCTGGGATCCCGAAGTCAGCTTTGGCCAAGGTTCTAGCCCAAAATGCAGCTAAAGAGCCCTAGGGCAGCGTGGAGGCGCAGGCGCAGGCGTGAGGGCAGGGAGTTACGAGTCCCGAAGGGAGCGAGGGAGAAAAGACCTACCCAGACCCGAGAGGGAATTGACGGGTATTGGAAAGCAGAGAAAGGAAGGACCCTAGGTATGGAGTCGTTTGAGGGATTACTGGCTACCTGGAGAAGGAATTTTTGGCCTGCATCGAGAAGGAAGCCAAAGTGGCATCATTTGGAGAGGATACGGCCCTAAGCGGTTGGAAAGTCAGGAGACGAAGACGGAACGAGAATTTCTAGAACCCTGGCAGAAGTTTGAAGGGGATGCGTGTGTGATACGGAGAAGCTCATGGAGGGCTTATCTAGGGTTTCGCTTTGTAGGGAGCTTCCGCTCTTGGGACACAGAGCTACTTCTCTAAGGCTTTGCAGCGTTGGGCCTTTTAGCTAATTAGGTTCGCTCTTCCAACGGTGTAGGCTGCTGGAGACAGGCGATAAGGGCTGCTACCTCGGGAGTGAGCCAGAGAGCAGAAAGTAGAAATTCCACTGAAAAATGGAAAGTGCTCGTGGCTAGTCTTGAGGGGTGGGAAAGAGTGGGACAGAGCCCCAGCGATGTGAACTGCTTCCCAATTCCTGCCTCCGTCATTGGTCATCCCATTAAAGAGAATTTTTTTTTTTTTTTTTTTTGCATTACCGAAATAGATCTGTCCCAGAACAGGACAATTGAAGGGGGGTTTTTCAAAATCTTAAAAGTCCTACTCTTTATTTCCAAAGTATCTAGACAAACTATGGCGCCTCAAGAATCTAATTGTAGCACACTCAAAGGGAACTACGCAGCCCTTGGATTTTAAACTCTTCCTAACAAATTTTTGCCCCTCTGTACTTTCCAGAAAATTGCCAGCAAGTAGCTTTGTGCCATGAATCCTCCAGGTTGTCCCACTAATTTCATACATGTTTAATACTTGTACAGCTTAGGGCAAATCATTTAACCTCTGTAAGCATCAGTTTCCTCATCTGTAAAACGAGAGAAATCATACCTGCTCTTCTGGGTTGTGAAGATTGCCAAAACGTAATCTAGATTAAAAACACTTAGAGCATTTGCCACTGAATCAAAAGAAGCAGTTCAAACACACAGATAAACCTTACACAGAAAAGAAATAATGTAAGTTTGGCATCCTAACTTCCTAAACCAATAAGCAAATGAAAGAGAGTTCAACTCAACTATTGCAGACCTCAGGGTGTTTAACCCTTCATCCTATTCTTTGTTCTAATTTGGGAAAAGAAATCATTAACTGTTAACAAATAAGGAACTGATTCTGAGGCCAAAGGACACCGCCTTCTGTGTGAGCATCCCTCCAGAAAACTGGTCCTGGGGGGAAGAAAAAAAAATCTCGAAAGTCCAGAATGTTGAAATTTTAAGTTAGATCCTGAGACCATATAAGGAAAATGGCATGTTCAATCAGTCCCATGAAAAGGGTCTCTTATTAATAGTTTTTTTTTTTTTTTTTAAGAACTCAGCTGGTTACGTAGTGTGCTGAGCAATGAATTTAGGGAAGGCGGGAGTCTGAGGTTTGAGTTCTTTATTCCAGCCTCTGAACTGTGTGAGGAGTCACTTCCCCCTGCTTTGTCAGAAAGAAAGCAGAGCTTTGGCTGCCGGCTCTGATCCCCAGAAAACTAATGTGAAAGGAGGTAACATGAACATGTGGTCCAGTGTAGACCGTGAGCTCTGGAGTCAGACTTTTCTGGTCCATCCACTAGCTGTGCCTCAGCTTTTTCATCTGTAAAATAAAGACAACAGTTGTATTCACTGCGTAGAGTTTTTGTAAGGATTAATTAGTTAATGCATGATAAGTGCCTTTAACAGTAGAAGGCAGGCACTCTATTAAGTTTCCTATTGGTGTTTTAAATGTGTATGGGGCCTCAGACTTTATGGCTGGTGATAATTATTCTATGGAAACATTTTATTAATATTACTACAGTGAATTGATGTTGGAAATAGTACAGAGTCAGAGAGACAAGACACCTTCCCCAGCATTTGTTGCCCTAGTGGAACGTGGAGAACAGAAGGCCAGATGTAAGTTGGTTTAGGGGAGTGGAGAAAATTCAGGGCTCAGAGCTTCCATTTTCCTGTTTTTAAACTTCTTAGTACCCATTAAATCCTGCCTAGCGTATTAACCAAAGTTCAGACTTGTGGTATGGAAGCATGCGTGAGGAAAGTTTGGAAGAATTCAATCTTTGTACCATAACAGTGAGAGTTATGAAATTAACAAGTAGCAGTGGCCTGAACGATCATCAGCTAAGAATGGATACCAGCGTGAAGTCTTCTGCAAGGGTAAATCAGAATGCCCTTGGGTGTGGGGATGGATTAGAGAAAAGGCGTCTGGGAAACGGAGCCAAGTGTTTCCATTCCTAGAACAGTACAAGGAACAGGTGAATTGGAAAGTGACTTAGTGATTCCCAAGAATTGCCAGCAATTTGGAGGATACAAAGACAACTGTCCTGGACATTTAGAAACTCTTGGGATTTGTGACATGTAGAGCCTGAGGTGGGTTTTGGAAGACTTCTTCAAACCACTCTCTCTCTGACCTCGTGAATTTTCTTCTTCCTATAATTTGAGTGACCAAATATTTTTTCAGACCTGAGACATCAGAGTAGATAAATGTCAAGGTTTAGGTGCTGTGGCTGTGTTTATCTCCATTCATCATTCTTAGGGCGAATATGAACAAAGATTGGTGGATGCTCCTGACTACTGATAGGAGAAGTTAGGGCCCAAAGTGTTCGAGTCTCTTTCTTTGTTTTACATCTTTCTCAATAACTTTCAACTGGACTTTATCAAGTGTTAAGTGAAAATTTGAGTGTTCTCTTAGGGTGGGTCACAGGTTGAAGCAGGTTTGTTTTTTTGTTTTTGTTTTTGTTTTTTTTTAATTTTTGTTTATTTTGAGAGAGCAAAAATCCCAAGCGGGCTCCATATTCAATGCAGAGCCCGATGCGGGGGTTCCATCTCATGACCGCAAGATCATGACCTGAGCCGATAGCAAGAGTTGAGCTCATCTGAGCCACCCAGATGCCCCTGAAGCAGCTTTTATGAACTGTATTAAACTATTAAACTTTAAATATGAGATATCGCAATCTAACTTTTCCCAAAAGCGTAAAGAAGCAAGGATGTCTCCACCCAAGTTGTCATAATTAAGTAATTCCTTTTTGTTCTTTCCTTTCCAACTCTTCGCACCCCCAGAGTTTGTTGTGAAGGACTCACCTGTGAATGACACAGAAAGCTACATGTCTGTATGGGTTTCCTATTACAGGTGCTCTTGGCACAAAGATACTAAGATGTACTATTTGTTGCATGTGCCAGAGAATCTTGGACATTCTGAAGAATCCCACTACCATTCCTTGGTGTCAGCTAGGTATTTCCTAGGCCATTGGTTGGTCCTTCTGACAGTTTCTAGGATGGAAAATACGCCTTTCTCCGTAGAGCTGAGGAGTTGGTAAATCGCCTCGGAAATTGAGACATTCCTGTTGTAGGGCACACCTATGCCGAAATCATCAGCAACAATCCGTAGACACTGACTCTTCACCAAGGCCAGTGCCGTCCTCTTTGCTGAACACACAGTGTGCCCCTTTCCTGAAGGCACCCAGGCAGGACAGGAGGTGAGCAACAGTGTCAGGCAAGAGAGTCCGCTAGGAAAAGACTTGCAAAATAAGTTTTATTTATTTATTTTTTTTAATTTTTTTAACGTTTTTATTTATTTTTGAGACAGAGAGAGACAGAGCATGAACGGGGGAGGGTCAGAGAGAGGGAGACACAGAATCTGAAACAGGCTCCAGGCTCTGAGCTGTCAGCACAGAGCCCGACGCGGGGCTCGAACTCACGGACCGCGAGATCGTGACCTGAGCCGAAGTCGGCCGCTTAACCGACTGAGCCACCCAGGCGCCCCGCAAAATAAGTTTTAAAAAGAAAAAAAACCTAGAGAGTAAGAATCCAATTCTGAACGTTAAAGGATGGGAAAAAAATAATGGGTGAAAGCCAAAAGCTTGAAACAGACACAAGAAAATGAACCCCAACTTCCTGATAAGGAGGAAGACTGACTAGCGTAAAATAAGTGACGGACGGGAGATGAAATGGTAAAAACAAAAACACATTCACTTATTACACGTTGCTGTGTTTTATCTCTCTCTCCCTTCTTTCCTGATCCTACCCCGCTTCCTCCACACACACACACCGTCTCCCAAAAGGATGTTCCCCTTCTGCAGCTGCTGGAGGACTGGACTGCTCCTGCCACTGCTCCTGGCTGTGGCAGTAAGAGAATCCTGGCAGACAGAAGAAAAAACCTGCGACCTGGTGGGAGACAAGGGTAGAGAGTCAGAGACAGAGTTGGCTCTACTGAAGAGGCTGCAACCACTGTATAACAAAAGGTAAAGAGTCTTTTCCTCCACTTACTGACGTTATTCTCCTGTTACTACTCTGTACGGAGGGAATACGTGTATAAGAACCTCCTCTGGGAGACGGTTCTAACTTGAACTTCAGTAGTATTGGTCTTATTTGGCCATGGTAGCTTGCCTTTTTTTTTTTTTTTTTTTTTTTTTTTTTATAATACAGAGCAAATTCTCAGCCCAGTTTTTACTAGCAATGTGCAGTTCTCTTATGCAGAAGGGTAGCTATTTCCGAGACTGGATCCAAGAGACCAACTTGTAGGAATTAAAAAGCATTATTTGATACCTCCATTTAGTGGGACTTTAGAAGAATCAGATGAACATTGAGGCCTACACACATCATCTTAACTGTTAGGAATCTTCAGGTATGTAAATCTGGAAATGATCTTCGAGGGACAAGGGATACTTCCTGTGAACACAGATCCTTATTCGCGGGGAAATAGCAACTAACACTTTAGCATAATCTGGAACAGGTGTTCTAGAATATCTAGGCGTCTTGAGTGTCGTGTCTTAATCAGTCATCATCAACAATTAGGATTGTCTCATGGTTCAGTAAATATGATTCACTCTTAACGTGGATATCTCATGATTCATGGATGTCGCGTGATGCGACGAATGTTATTCACTATTACGTTTAGTTGTGACATCAAATAAATAAATGGATCACACTTTCGGGGGACCGGTGTTAAAGGAAGAGAGGCCGCTTGTCCTAAGGCTGATAGCCAGTAACTCTCCTCTTCCTTCTTTCTCCACGCTTCTCCTTGCAGCTTTGAGAGCACTGTGGGCCAGGGCCCAGATACATATATCTACATGTTCAGGGTGTGCCGAGAAGCTGGCAACCGTACCTCTGGGGCAGGCCTGGTGCAGATCAACAAAAGTAACGGCAAGGAGACAGTGGTAGGGAGACTCAACGAGACCCACATCTTCAATGGAAGTAAGAGTCTCCCTGTTGATTGATTGATCCCAAGTCAATCCCTCTGACAGTCCTGTATATGTCAGCCTTTCTCAGTGTCTTTGGAGCATCCTACGGCATGTGGGCTTCAGTTCACCTGAGACTGTAAACCACAGGATACCTAGTTCCCCAGCTCCTCTGGAGCCATGGCTCAGGACCTCTGTGTGCTTGTTTTAAAGTTAATGAAAAGCTTCGGCAAAAAGAAGAATCTAGCTGGGATTCTGTAGCTTAATGCGTTTTTCGTGCTAGTCACGAAAATACCAACCGTGACCATTTCGCATTGAAATAGTCCAACTCTGCCAGTTAAATTTTAAGAGATTAAGTTAAGCTCTTTTGCAAACCAGTCTGCAGAAACTTCCCCACCAACTTGTGGTGTGGTGGTTATGTTTCTCAAAAGTCCTAAAATCATTATTGCCGAAAGGACTCTTTGAGCACCTGTGGTCTGATTCCCTCCTTTAAGTGGATGGCTGTATTTTCCAGTGCAGGCATTTGCTCCGATCAGTAATATAATAAAACGACATCGAGAGTTTAGGCCTCGGGGTTGGAAGACTGGGTTTCCGACCCAGCTTATGTTTACTTGTCCTGTGACTTGGAGGAATCATTTCATCTTACTGTGTTTTTTGTATCGGAAGCGGAATCTTTTACCTTGTTCACCCGGTAAACCAAAGGATATTTTGCAAAAGAAATTTGAATGTGGTAAACATTAAAGAAGAAATGGCAGCATGTCCAGGTGGCTCCGTCAGTTCAGTGTCCGACTCTTGATTTCGGCTTAGGTCATGACCTCACAGTGCATGAATTCGAGCCCGGCACAGGGGTCTGCTCTGACGGTGCCGACCCTGCTTGGGATTCTCTCTGTCTGCCCCTCCGTGCCTTGCGCTCTCTTTCTCTCTCAAAATAAGTAAATAAGCTTTAGAAAATAAAAACGGGGGGACCTGGGTGGCTCAGCAGGTTAATCATCCGACTTCAGCTCAGGTCATGATCTCACGGTCTGTGGGTGTGAGCCCCGCGTCGGGCTCTGGGTTGGTAACTCAGAGCCTGGAGCCTGCTTTAGTGTCTGTGTCTCCCTTTCTCTCTGTCCCTCCCCTGCTTGTGGGCGTGCACGCTCTCTCAAAAATGAGTAAACATTGAAAAAAAAAAAAAAAAGAATAAATGGCTCCCAACCTTAAAAATCATCCACTTTGAGGGGTGCCTGGGTGACTCAGTCGGTTAAGTGTCCAACTTCTGCTCAGGTCATGGTCTCGCCATTTAGGAATTGCGACCCCCACATCGGGCTCTGTGCTGACAGCTCAGAGCCTGGAGCCTGCTTCAGAGTCTGTGTCTCCCTCTCTCTATGCCCTTCCCCTGCTCACGCTCTCTCTCAAAAATAAATAAACATTAAAATTTTTTTCAGTCATCCACTTTGAATTTATCTGTGGCTAATTTTAAATCGTAGGCATTCCCCTGCCAGCTGCTAATTTTATGGAACCTCTTCTTTCGATGTTAGCAGGTGTTCCGAAAATGTGAATCATTGTCACAGTGTGGTTCATAATTGTTTTTTCACTATCAATTGCCTGCCTTTTATTGTGGAAAATTAAGATTATCATATGAATATCTGGATCTCAGTTGTCTTAAGGGAACACAAAGCTGTTACAAAGAAGCCAGTTTTAGCTTGGTATTTGGTATACAGAGCCCATACTGATTAGGATTATTTGAATTAAAACCAGTTTCATTGAACTTCTCAGTTCCTTTCTACCATAGTACCTAGGCCCGCCTCTGCTTTCCCCCCACCCCAAAGCTCCACTTTCCTGGTCTCTCTCAGGTAATTGGATCATGCTGACCTATAAAGGGGGTGATGAATACGACAGGCACTGCGGCATGGAGCAGCGTCGTGCAGTGGTGATGATCTCCTGCAATCGACACACCCTAGCGGTGAGGCGTCCTGGGGCACACGGGCCTAGAGAGCACATGCAAGGACTGACCCGAGGTGGGAGAGTCTCCAGAGGGGACGAGAAAACACTGGGATGGATCAGAAGTCTGGTGTCGCCCTGCACCACAGACACCTTGTCTTCCATCATATGTGGAAAATAAGTTATTGAACCAAGAGAAAGCAACTGGTTTTTTTGGCTTGTGGGTTTTTTTCTTTTTTTAATAAGAGCCCAAAGGAAACCGTTCACCACATAACTGTTGCGTTCTGGCCTTTCATCATCAGGACAATTTTAACCCTGTGTCTGAGGAGCGAGGCAAAGTCCAAGATTGTTTCTACCTCTTCGAGATGGACAGCAGCCTGGCCTGTGCCCCGGAGATCTCCCGCCTCAGTGTGGGTTCTATCTTACTAGTCACGTGAGTGCTTTTTCCTCTGTCAGTCCAAGCAGTCTTTTTTTTTCTCCTCTCAACTCAATTCCTTGGTGCTATTTAGATACAAATTGTGTTTGTAGGGAGGGTGGGGGTGGGCGGGGAGCTTCGCATGAAAATCCTCTTTAAACTCTGACTATGCAAGTTTTTTTCAAAACGAGTAAGAAGTATTTGCATTGGGAGGTGCTTTTTATCCCCCTACAGGAGGACCGGACTCTTCTTAAATCTATCCCATTAGACTATTAGAACTTTGGGAGAAATGGAACTGTAGATCTGTAACTATTCTTGGCTTTAGGTGAGAGTCATACACTAGGGTCTTGTTTTTTCTGAGCCTTTTGCTTTTAGACAATGTTAATTGGCTTTTTAAAGAGGCTAACCCTCCCCCTCCCCCTTTTTTCCCCCATTTTTACAGAATACAGCCTAGGAAACAGCTAGTGAATACAAAGATCATCTTTATTATTGAAGCTTTACTCTTCCTTGGTCTTTAAGCAGAGAGGTCTTTATTCCTCAACAGGTTTGCATCACTGGTCGCAGTCTACGTCATCGGGGGGTTCCTATACCAGCGACTGGTGGTGGGAGCCAAGGGAATGGAGCAGTTTCCTCACCTCGCCTTCTGGCAAGATCTTGGCAACCTGGTAGCAGTAAGTAACAGGACTGCTGGCTGAGTCTGTAGCCTGCATACGAGACTGAGTCACCAACCATCTCGGTTTACCCAGACTGAGGGATCTCTCGAGACACAGGACTTTGGGTGCTAAAACTACAAAAGCCCCAGCAAACCCAGTACAAAGTACCTGCTGGCCCTAGCACAAAGCAGTAAGTAGCGTAGCATCTTAGTGCCTGGCCTTTGCCAAAGACGTGGCTGGGAGAACAACACCGTTGCTTAGATTTAGGAATCTGAGAAAGCTTTGCAGGGGCCTAGATGGCGAGATGAGATGTGATTAGAATTTTTCTCCGGTTAGCCCCAAATTCAATTCAGGCTGATGCTTAGAGCATCTAGGTTTTCTCCTCATCCCTGAAGAAACCTAGTTCTTGCCACATTCTTGGCCCATGGGTACATTTTGCCTCCCCCTAAAGTTGGTTATTCCAAATTATCATTTCCTTCCTTTGCTTGTCTCTCTACAGGATGGTTGTGACTTTGTGTGCCGTTCTAAACCCCGAAATGTGCCTGCTGCATATCGTGGTGTGGGGGATGATCAGCTGGGGGAAGAGTCAGAAGAAAGGGATGATCATTTATTACCAATGTGATTGCACTTTAAATGCCCGGCTGCTTCTTCGGTCCCCCAAACCAAAGCATACTCAGCCAGATTTCTTAAGCAGCGTCCACTCCAGTCTCTCATCCCACCCTTAATATTGCTCTTGCTTTCCAGTTTGCTTTTGGTTTGCATTCTCTTCTCACTAGCAGAAATGCCTTTCCTTTTTCCCCGATCTGTTCTTTCTCTAGAGAGGTACAGTTACAGGACAGATAAAATGATAGGGCCTGTGCACAAGAGGCTATTACACTATCTCTTGGTGTCAGAAGGTACAAATAGGATAGTTCTAGTGAGCAAAAAAGCGTGGCAGCCTCCCTGACCTTTTTAAACACATTTTCACAAGTTTTTGAGACACTGGATTTGTTTAATTAAAAAAAAAAAAAAAAAAAAAAGGCAAGAAACATTATTTATACAAGGTTTGATTGCTTTCATGCCATTACTCTGCACCCTGCAGTGGTCTCCGTGAGAATCTGGATGTGGTCTCTTGCTGCTTGAAACTACTCTACAGCGATCCTTTGGTTGCAGTCCAAGTATTGCCATTTGGTCTGAGCCCGGAGATGTTGCAGACTTCTCCCACCTCTGGGATTAGGATGGGGAAGATGATTCATTTCCCACTTAGAGGATTATAAAATACCATCCCATCAGTTGTTGGCATTGGAGTGACCTTCTAGCTGGAACTGGGCCCTGGATTCCGGGTTCATGGTCATTAGTCCCCATGTGGCTGGAAGTCTAGTCTGTTGAAAAGGGAAAGTGAATCAGACCCCGTGTGCTACAGGGGTTCCAGAAAAGGAAGTCTGTTTACCTGTAGTGGGACGTCCTCAGTGGCTTTCTTCTCCCACTTGCAGTAAAAGCTGGTAGAGCTTTTCTTCTAAGATGTTTCCCTCTGCTGATATTTCTAAGTATGTTGCACTTTCTTCGCAGGCATGTCAACCTTCCCCCACCCGACCCTACCCCCCAAAATCTTCTGGAAAGGGAATGAAAGCAGAGGTGGGACATCTAGGGCTCTGCCGTCCTGTGCTCTGGGTGTGGAATGCTGCGGCGCTTGTCCCTTCTGGCTCAGGGAAGGACCTTCTTGCCCACAGCAGTTCTGTGGGGGGAGGTTTGGAATCCTCTGATGCTTCCTTTCTTGTTTAGGCCATGTGCCCACAAGCCTGGCCCGATCTTTCTGTGATAGTGAACTTGGGCCAGTGAAGAGTAACATGGCTCCACTGGACACAAGAGGACGGAGTCAACAGGCAGGGGCCTTTTACAGCCTTTAGGGAAGAAAATGAAATTATTTCATCTTTGGACTTTTGAATACTTTTGGAATGATTTTTTTTCCTTCTTTCTAAAACAGGGAAAATAATGTTATAAAAACATCTTTTTTGTTATTTGTTTGCATCCCTCCCCCACACCTGGTGTTTTAAAAACGCAAAAAAAAAAAAAAGGAAACTACATTCTTTTGTACAAAAACACTTAAAAGATTAAAAAAACAAACAAACAACTTGCCCTAGTCTTTTGTATGAAAGAAGAGGGTAGAGACGCTGGAATGGAGTAAGAGACAACTGAGACCAATTTTTATCCTTTTACTGAGGAGGAAAAAAATATTTAATATTTTTGTTGTATAAGGAATAGCGCCTAAGGCAGGTACTTACACTCCTGACCTCAGCCCCACACACTCCTGTTTGAATAAAGCTATAGGACAGAGCAGAGTTGGAACTGAAAAGAAAGGGAGGGTAGAAGACACACAGACTGAAGGGAGCACGGGGATGCGGAACGAATGACGGCCACACGCGTGCCCAACACCTTTTAGCCCCTGCAGCGGGTCAGAATGACGCCGACCGAGTCTCTGCGCGGGCTGGTGACCCTGCCAGGAACGCAGGAGAAAACGTTCAGTACCGAGGGAGCGACGACAAAGACCCCGGGCCACGGCCAGGCGGTCCAGAGGGAAGAGGGGCCGCCAGATTTGGCCGCTCGTGTCACGCCAGCTAGAAAAACCCCACCTCGCTCTCCCGCTGCGGAGGCGCACCCGCGTTCCACCCACTTCCTTAACGGTTCCACACGGTCTGTTCCTCCTCCCGGAGAGCTGAGGCCCTGGCTATGTGCTCCACTCCAGGATAAGGCGGAGCAGTCCTACTTCTCTAGACTGCCTCTTTTTATAAAGATTGGATCAGGGGAAGTGAGAAAAGCGAGAACCGTAACTTTTAAAAATGAAGGTAGAACCCGGAGAAAATGTCACAGCTGCCGCCATGTAGCACCAGCAACCAATTCTTGCACTTTTCTTCCCTGTCTCGGTAATCCCCTCTCCAGAAGATTCACGTAATTGGAACAGCTCTTTCTTCCCTGTAAAGTCTGCTGCTACCAGGTTATAACCTGGACAGTGGAGAGTGTCCGCCTTCGGCTCGTGTGTGCGAGAGGGCCACCTTAGGTCTCCTTGAGGACGTTTATCTTGGCGCAGATCTTGAGGGCAGGGCCCAACTTGATGTTCATGGCACTCATGAGATGTTCCTCTTTAAGTAATAAAAGGGCCTGTCCATCAATCTCCTGGGAACGGAACTCCTCTGCAATCTCTTGGCAGCCTAGAAGGAAATGGGGGGAATACACATGAGAAACCCCATAGGGGCACCCGAGGATACGAGGGAGAAACTAAAGATGAAAACGGGCGCCCGGGTGGCTCAGTCGGTTAAGCATCCAACTTGGGCTCAGGTCATGATCTCACGGTCCGTGGGGTCAAGCCCTGCTTCAGGTCCTGTGTCTCCCTCTCCCTCTGCCCCTCCCCTGCCCATGCTCTGTCTCTCTCCAAGATAAATAAACATTAAAAAATTTTTAAGTAAAAATTAAAAAAAATAAATATGAACACAAAAAGCCTCGGGGCCCCTGGCTGGCTGTCGGTTGAGCATCAGACTCGCGATTTCAGCTCAGGTCATGATCTCGCAGTTCGTGAGTTCAAGCCCCCCGTCTGACTCTGCATATACAGCATGGAAACCGCTTAGGATCCTCTCTCTCCTCGCTGCCTGTCCACCATTTGCACGCGCTCTTTCTCTTTCTCTCCCAAAAATGAACATTTAAAAAAGCCGAGATAAAAGAAGAATGACAAAGTTGTCCAATCATAGAAATAACTTCATTCAAATAGCTTGAGCAAGGAGGAAAAAAAGGAAGGAGCGAGATCAACCTGTTTTCTTTCATAATAGCAAAAAGCAAAGTTCGGAGCCTTTGTGGCAGTTTCGCTTAAGGACCCATAATTCACACAAATGGCAAAACGGGTACAGTGATTTTGTTTTCTGGAGAAAACCATCCTTTTTCCAGAGTAGCTGATAAACAATCCTGCCTTGAAGAGCGTGGAGTTAACAACGGCCCCTCATTTCCTAGTCCCTTTAGTGGGAAAAAGTCTTCCATCCGTGACAGGTATCACAGTCACACACAAAAAATATACTTTATCCAAAAATTACCGGCAAGAAACATGAAGGTGAAAATCAAACACTGCAAGACTGCTGACACAGTTGAGGACAATCAACACAGAAGGAAATTAAGAAACCAGGCTGTGGACAAGTAACTTGGGCCAACGATCAAGAGTAGAGCCTTCATCATCCCGTACTTCAGTCCCTACTGCTTAAGAGTCAGTCACGTTCCGTGTCACCAAGGCCCACACTGGGTGACCTAAGGAAACTCTCAACCTGTATGGGATCCGGGTTCTGCCGGATAGATCCTCAGTACCTTGTAGAGAAGCGATGAACTCATACACCTCTTCTACGCTCCAGCGGCTCGGGTTGCTGGACAGGAACACAGGGTTGATGCCATGTAATTCTGGTGTCGGTGGTACCGTATTGGGGGTCCCCAGGTCACGTTCTCCATGCCCAGTTCTCACAGATAAAGGCCCAGGAGATGTCGGAGAGAGTGCTTCATCGTAACTGGAATTATCCGAACCCCTGCTAGAGTCCTCTTGACCCTAAGGAGAGAATCCCAAAGCAGTGAGATCATGAATACGGGGCGTGAGGTGTCCCCCTGCCCTCCCCAGCCATTGGGGTTTGAGCCAATAATTGTGCAGAGAGGAAAACCTAGCATCACCGCGAGGGAAAAACCCGCGCTTGGTTTGCAAATGCCCAGTCACTAGCCCACTCTCAAGTCGCTTTCAAGTATATGCTATCACTTCCTCGATTCTCCCTTCTTCCAACAATTTGGGTTTTCCCAAATGTGATGTCGAGATTAACGGATACGTGAACCAGTCATCAGGTGAAAGGAGACCAGAGGTCAGGATCTCTTGGGATTTCAAGTGATGCAATCAATACAAAAATGAGTTCTGGTCTCCTGCTGTCTTTCACCTGGGCAAAGGAATCGCCCGGTAGGGGAGGACCAAGGGAAAAGGACCACTTGAAAAGGGAGCCGGCTCTGCACCGGCAGCTCACCCGGTGGCGCTTGCCCTGGATCTTGGCGCGGGCGATGTCGGAGGAGCTACGGCGGGGTCCACGCCGACGAACACGAGCATAGTTGGCTTCTTGGAACTCTTTCATTTTTTTCCTCTTCAGCCGGAACTGGTGACTACAGCTCACGTTATACCTACAGGTCAGGGCACGCGCCAGACGTCAAAGGTGCTACAAAGACTACCCTGCTACCTTTCGCTAAACGTGAATCGGTGTCTTAAGAACCGACTCGGGGACGAACGGGCCAGCAGACAGGCAAGGAGACTCATTGAACGATCAGCTGTGAGATGATCCCAGGGAAGGAAGGGGGGGGCGCCCTGTTAGACGGAGGAACGGGTGCAGAAGGTGAGGAAGGGGTGCCCGTGGTACCTCTTAGCGCAAGTCATGGAGCAGAACCTCTTGGAGCCGCGAAACTGCTCTGCGGGAGCATACTTCCCGCAGTACTCACACTTCAGGAGATTCGCCTTCTTATCCAGCTCTGGAAAACAAGGCCTCGTTGGAGAGCGGTCACCGGTTCCGCTGCCGCTCAGGCCGTCGTGCGGCCCACAGTTGACCAATCACTCTCAGGGTTCGCCCCCACGGAGCTACGCGACCTAAGTCAGAATCCCTACAACCTGAAGTTCAGAATCCAAAACCATAAAGGTGTGTCCCTCAGGAACGTCCCCGGGCTTCGGACTTCAGGCCGACTGTTTCCGTTTTCGATGACTAGCTTTGGCCTTTTTTTCCTTGTAATGTTTTTTTTAACGTTTCTTTGTTTTGAGAGAGTGCGCTTAAGAGTGGGGGAGAAGCAGAGAGAGAGGAGAGGGAGAATCCCACGCGAGCTCCACGCCACCGGCGCAGAGCCCGATTCGGGGCTCGAACTCCGGAACCGTGTGATCAAGACCTGAGCCTAAACCAAGAGTCGGACGCTTAACCAACTGAGCCACCCAGGTGCCCCGAAGACGAACTTTATCCTAATTCATACTCTCAGATTTCAGATAAGACTGCCTTGGCGAGCAGGACAGAGGAACTAATTACTAACTACAAAGATACAAGATCCCTCTCCCAACAACAGTTTACAAAAGCCGTGGGGGAAATGTAAACAGAGTCCATAATGTACGTTATAAAATCTAGACTAAGGTGAACTAGGGGTGCCTGGGTGACTCAGTCGGTTAAGCGTCCAACTTCAGCTCAGGTCACGACCTCACGGTTCCGGAGTTCGAGCCCCATATCGGGCTCCCTGCTATCAGTGCAGAGCCGGCTTCAGATCCTCTCTCTGCCCTTCCCCCACTCCACGCTCACGCTCTCTATGTCTCTCAAAAGTAAACGTAAACTTTTTTTTTACAAAAATAAGTATCCTATTTTATTTTTTTAAATGTTTTTATTATTTATTTCTGAAGAGACAGTGAGAGACAGAGAGAGAGAGTACAAGCCGGGATGGGGCAGAGAGAGAGGGAGACACAGAATCTGAAGCAGCCCCAGGCTCTGAGCTGTTGGCACAGAGCCCCACACGGGGCTTGAGCTCACAGACCATGAGCTCATGACCTGAGCCAAAGTCGGAGAAGTCTCCTCTTGGAGATCTTTTGAAAAATATATCCTTACAGTAAATAATTCAAGAGGTTAGCTGGAAAAAACTACCCTAATCCTCTGGAACTCCTTTCGTGTGATTCTACACATTCTGGTATTGAATATAGTTGCTGTGTGTGAATGGACTTCACCTAATTCCCACCTTAAATAATCACTATTTTACACTGAGTCAAACACATCTCCGTGAGCCTCCTTCCCCAGAGGGGTCTCTAAATTAATACTCACCAGCCGATGGGCTGTCCCCTCCCAAGGGGCCACCTGACTGATTCTCATTCAGCCCCGTCGGGAGGCCGGTCTGCAGCGGCTTCTCAGACTCTTTCAGTAACTGAGAACAACCCACCTGTGCCAGACAAAGTTTACAGGGAAGTCAGCCCGACTCCCTTCTGCTTCTCGATAGCTTTCCCCAGCGTTCCTCAGCCGTCTCTGCCTGGTTCTCTGAGTTAACCCAACCCTGGTGCAGAGAAACCTGTTCAAGAGGACAATCAGGAGTGCCTAACTGGCTCTTCTCCCATAAGCCCCTGGGAGACAGGTTTCTACCTCGGCTGTCCTCTGCCTTCCAAAGTCGCAGAACACCGGCATTCTGGTCCTGGTTCTGCAAGGGCTGGCAACCTAGAAAAAGTCCCTTAACTTCTTCACCACACGTCTCTTCGTTCTCATACAACCCAGTTTGTGGAGCTAAACATGAACAGCTTTTTCCTTTTCTTCTCCTCACCCAACACTGCCGTTTCTTCTGGTCTACACATAACCTTCCCACTTCCCTTCCTTCTTTTCCTTCACAACTCACTATGCGCACAACAGAACTGGACCATTCTCTAGCAATTAAACGGTTCTGAGACCGTTGATTTTAGCGGACTTTGGAAAGACAGTAATCAGACCACGCCTCCACTTGAAAGTCCCACCTTATGGCCCTGCCCTCACCGGGAAAGGCTCTGCTCCTTCCTGGATAACGAAGCCTTCAATGATGTGGGTGAGAATCTGGGGCTTCACGATGGCCTGTGGGGGTTTTGAGTCACCCATCTGTCTGGACACCATGGCTAGCGTAGGAGGGGGTGCTGACGGGGCAGGAGCCAAGGCTACTAGTTCACTGCTTGGAGTATTAGCATTCACACCGGTCACTGGTTCAGCTTTCTCTGGAAAACAAACACAGACTAAGGAGCAGACCGGGGATGACATAACCGGTCCGTCTGTTCGCCAAGCCAGTGCGATCTTCCACAATGATACACGTTCACCTCTGAGCATTCACCCTGGTGTCCCTATTTTAGGATCCACTCATTCATCCAAGTTCAGGCCCGTATTCCCGTATTCTCCGGAACCAGATTTATCTTTCGGCCCGCTCCGAACATTTCTCTAATCTCTGCACTGCACAAGTCAGTTACTCACCTCCAAGACTGCTCTTCTCCTCCAGGGCCTTTGGGCTCTCTGCTGCTGGAGATGCCTTGGCAGGAAGCATTGAACCCAATGTGGAGACATCGTCTCTCTCCTCCTCAGATTCTGCCTTCCGTTTGACAGCCAACGTCTGGGGTTTGCTCTGTCAAGTGAAGAACAGGAAAGAAATCAAGATATATGAGTGAAGGAGCATAAAGAACCTCAATTACTCCCATAATACCGGCGAAAATTTTCTCGTTTCCAGATTCCCCAATTGGTATACTCCCCACGGTACACTAAGATTTCCTGGCCATTCCCAAGAAGTGTATCTTCTACATCAGGACAAAAGAAAACGTCACATGTAGCCCTGACCTAGACCTCAGAACCCTGGATCCATTCTGGCCCAACCGAGAACTACTGTTTTTCCAAAGATCCATTTAAGTGATCAAGGCTATCTCGATCTAACTTAGTAGAGATCCAAAAACCCAGAATGAATTCAGTAGCAAACTCAGGAGTATGAAGTACAGACTATTACACACATTAACGTCTCTCTGTTACAAAAGGAACGAATAAGTACCAGCACCTTAACCTTCTATTAATGTCTCTCTTACAAAAGAAGCAAATACCAGTATCTTCTTCAGTTTTAGGGTTTGTAACAAGTAACGGTCACCGATGAAACAAGACGATGATTAACAGAGCAACTGATGCAGTAACTTATTCACACACGCGTGCTCACTCACTCACATGTATGAATTATGGATTTGTTATGGACTGAATGTGGTCTCCTCCTTCCCAATTCGTAAGTCCTAACCCCAGTGCAGCTGTATTGGGAGATGGGGTTTCCAGTGAAGAAGTTAAGGTTAAATGATAAATATCAGTATCTTAACTTTTCCAACTCTTTTTTTTTTTTTTTAAGAGAGAGAGAGAGAGAGAGTGCGAGTGGGGTCGGGGGACAGAGCGAGGGAGGGAGAGGGTCCCAAGCAGGCTCCATGCTCAGTGCAGAGCCCGTCACGGGGCTCCATCCCACAACCCGAGGATCGTGACCCGAGCCGAAACAAGAGTCGGATGCTCAACCCACTGAGCCACCAAGTCTCCCTTCTTTTCATTCCCCTCCTATGTTAAGCTCTGTTTCCGCTGAGCCCCAGGCCCACTGGAAGGTGACCGTGCCCTCAAAACCATCAGCTGGCACTCACCGGCAGGTGCACGGACTGCATGTAGAAGGCGGCAGGTACCTGGGCTACGACAGGTGAGGAGGTGGTAGCCCCACCCTTTACCACGTGCGCCGTCCCCTGCACAGGAGCAAGGGTCATCCCGGAGGCCAAGGCGGGAGGGCACTCTTGCGGCGCGCCAGGAGCCTGGGACGAAGGTGGCGAGGAGGCCAAGTGGGCCTGACCAGGCTGCGCTGTGCTGGGCATCCCCCGGGAAGTAGGTACGGCGGCCGCCAGCTGTGCCAACCCCAGGGCCTGCGCCTGGGCTGTCCCCGGCTGCCGGGTGCCCACGACTTGCACGGGGATATGGGGTGGTGGTTGCTGGGTGGCCGCCATCTTCGCAGCCCCTAACTGAGGCGGCTTGATAGGTGCTCCCGGCGGCTTGGACTGGATGGGGATGGGCGGCTTGGGGG
>NW_024412572.1:203164-251438 GCF_014898765.1 Herpailurus yagouaroundi
GCGGCGGCGGCGGCGGGGGCGGCGGCGGCGGCTGCTGCTGTTGCTGCTGCTGCTGGGCCAACTGGAGGTGCGTGGCGGTGTGAAGGAGCTGGGACTGGCGGTGCTGGAACTGCTGCTGGTGGTGGATGGCGATCTGCTGCTGGATCACCACCTGTTTCTGCTGGAGGTGGATCTGCTGCTGCTGCTGGATCAGGGAGTGGGGCTGGATCTGCGTGTAGGTGGCTGCAGGAACCGCCCGAACGGGACGGAGGGGAGGAGCAGAAAATCACCCTCGTTACCGACGAAGAGTAAAACCACCCTTCCAAAGCGCGCTTGCTCTTGGTATCGCGCGGCGACTGCCAATCTAACCTGCGGCGGACCCGAGAGCGCGCTTCGGTCACGCTCTTTCGTCTGAGGCAGACATTACCACCTCTGTCTAGGATGAAGGACCTCAAGGAAAGAACTCGAGAGCCCTCGGTAAGTTCTTGTATCCATCTAACTTCTTTCCCTTTGCTATGCTAAATCCTGCTAGTGGGACCCAGCAAAGGAGAACGGCTGGCCCATCTTCTGTGCGACTGGACTGGACTCCTCAAGGGTTGAGTCCCCGCTTTCTTCACTTTTTTATATCCCTAGAGCCCAGCCCAGTGCCCGGCACATGAGAAAGACGTTAATAGTGGCTGAAAGAACGAAGGTCCTCAGAGGTAAAGATACTAACATTTTCCGGTGAATGCCTCGGTTTTCCAGACTCATCAGTTTAGGTCACCACCTGTGGGGGTCTTTAAGAGTCGCAGCTATAATCTCTGACTTTACCCAGGTTCCTCCCCTGCAAGTGGAGCTGACAAGGCCGGCCCCCCCCCCCCATATCCTCCCAGATTGTCCAGAGAGCGTATGTGAGACAAAAGCCCTTTAGAAATAGAAGCGCTATGGTACGTAAATACCTAGGTATTAGTAATACAGCCAATAATTAACTCCTAACTTTTTGTAAGTAAATCATCCCAACACAGCAACGACCAAAGTGCTAGAAACAAGGCAGGCAAACATAAACCTTACCAAGTAAGGTGCACACATCTAACTCTATCTAACCACAGTCTAAAAGCAAGTACAGGGGCACCCGGGTGGCTCAGTTAAGCGTCCGACCCTTGATACCGGCTCAGATCGTGATCTCACTGTCATGAGATCGAACCCCACGTCGGGCAGAGCCTGCTTGGGAGTCTCTCTCCGCCCCTCCCCCACTCGCATGCCCCTGCTGGCGCCCTATCTCAAGTATCTTTTAAAAAATGAAAAAAAAAAACATAAAAAATAAAAGAAGTATAAACCATTTGGGGTTAACATTATTTATTCTTTTTTTACCCTTATTGATACAGATGATCACAAGGTGACTATATTAAACTGTGCTCTGCTTGCTAGTCCAAAGTGCTCTGCTCTACCCTGGCTGGTCCAACTAATCATCATTAAACAGTGAGAGGAGAAGTCATCCCTTAAGCTAAATCCTAAGCTCCAAGAGGACAAGGCCTCTGTTTTTCAAAGATGCATCCCTGAAGCACCTGGGTGGCTCAGTCGGTTAAGCGTCCAACTCTTGATTTCGGTTTCAGGTCGTGATCTCACGGTTCGCAAATGAGCCCTAAGTCGGGCTCTGCGCTGCCAGCGCGGAGCCTGCTTGGGATCCTCTTTCTCCCCCTCTCTCTGCCCCTACCCTGCTAGCGCTCTCGCGCTCTCAAAATAAATAAACGTAAAAAAAACAAAACACATCCCTAACACCTCCTACAACACAGGAGGCAATTCAGTAAGAACGGGGGAAATGAACGGGTAGGGTGGGTAAACTCAGGGCCTAAGAAGGGAACGAAGCAATTGTTTGTGAACTGATTGCTGCCTGGTGGAAAACAGGGCGCGATCTAGCTCTATTACCAGTCCCCCTCTCTCCCTGGACGAATACGATCGAGGCTGATGCGATTTTCTTCCCTTCCACTACTCCAGGACCAAGAGAAGCAGGAAAAAAGGCAAAGAAACGTACTCTGAAGATTTCAAACAAGTTCTGAGAGAATGATGCCGTGACGAGAGGTGACAAGCTTACCTGAGCTAATAAGGGTCTGGCTGGGAGCAGGTGTAGCTGTCCGTGTCAGGTTCATGCCCACGTTCTGCTGACCAGCCCCATCTGCTTCTGCCTTCTTGGCCGCTGCACTTTCTGCTTCCGTCTGGCTTCCCTGACTCACAGTCACTGTCTGGGCTGCAGGCAAGGGCTGCACCACTCCTGTGCCCTTCCTGGGACAGCTCCCACCACCACCCATTCCTGAGGAAGGCAACTGACCCAAGCCCCCAGGTGCCTGGCCACCTCCACCTGGACCCATGGACCCTGGGATGCTACTTCCGCTGCCTCCACCAGCTTGACTGAGGTTCAGGGACTGGCCTGAAGCCCCAGAGGATGCCTGAGCCACAGCGAGGGCCTGGCTAGAGGCCTGGGAGAGGCTAGACACAGGGGAGGCTCCAGGAGGAACGGCCTTCTGAGTAGAGCCTTGCATTTGGGGTCCTTGGGCCGAGGCCTGTTGGTTCCTCACTGCCAAATTCTGCACCTGAAAGATAAGAAGAAAGAGATATACTGAAAAGGGGGGAACAGGAGGGACTAAGGGCAAGATTTCTATGATGATTCAGTAGCAGTGAGGATAGCCACCAATATTCCCCAGCCCCCCTCAAAACTCATACCCCCCACCTTGTCAATTACATACACGAAAGTCCTTCCAGTCACTCAGGGAGGGACTCGAATCACATTTGATTTTCAGTTTCCTTCATCCACTATCGAACCCATCAGCAAGTTCACTCATTTATTCCTTCAAAATGTCTCAGATTTTCCCTTTGCTCTCCATTCATTCCTTCAACATCTACCAAATACCTACTATGCTTCAGGTACTACGTTGGATACTGGAAACGCAGGGACGAAAGACACACGATCCCTCCTCTTAATGAGTACTTTCCACCAGAAAAGACCAGAAAATCACCAGTAGCCATAGGATACTATGCAGAGATATGCACAAACTGCCATGGGAACACAGAGGAGGAAGACTGAGTCAGACCAGGGAGATCAGAGAAGACTTCCTAAAACAGTCTTTTGTTTGACCTGAGACTCGACAGGTAAGAGTGAAGGCAGAGGTTTGAAGATATAGGTAACAACATCTGGAAAACCATCAAGCCAAGAAAGAGCACAGCATTTCTGGAAATTATAAATATTTCGTTATGTGCGGGGGGAGTTAGAGGGAGTGGCAAGAAACGAAGCTAGGAAGGTAGGCTCAGGCTGGCGAGGTAGAAAGGTATCAGATCATGAAGGGCTTGGTATATTAAAATTAGGAGAGTCTGAACTTCGGTTCGCAAACAAAGTTGATCTGTCTCCTCCACTGTTCCATTTCTAGCACCTAGCACAGTGCCTGACATAGTAAGTACTCCAAAATATGAAGAGAGGAACGATGAGCGCCTAACAGATTACAGGAAGCCATTGAAGAGTATTAAGCAGAACACACAGACACAAATCTACAGTTGAAACCATTCTTTTAAATGGTGCCGATATGGGGCGCCTGGGTGGCTCATTCGGTTGAGCGTCTGACTTCGACTCAGGTCACGATCTCGCGGTTCGTGGGGGTCGAGCCCCGCGTCGGGCTCTGGGAGGACAGCTCAGAGCCTGGAGCCTGCTTCGGATTCTGCGTCTCCCTGTCTCTCTGCCCCTCCCCCGCTTGTGTTCTCTCTCTCTCTCTGTCTCTCAAAAATGAATAAACGTAAAAACAAAATTTGAAAATAGAAAAATAAAATAAATGGTGCTGATAGAAGCATAAGTCAATACAAACACTTTGGAAAACAGTTTGGCATCATATCCTGTAGTTGAACATTCTTCAACTCCTGAAACCAGTATTACACTATATGTTAAAACTAACCAGAATTTAAGTAAAAATTGGGAAGGAAATAAATAAATAAATAATAAAGTTGACCATTCACACAGCCCCTAATCCAGGAATTCCGCAGGAGAAACTCTTGCTGATGTCTAAGAATGTTCACAGCAGCACTCTTCACAGGTAACAAAAGCCTGGACACAACCCAAATGACCGTTATCAGAAGAGAAGATGAATGAACTGTCGTACATTCACACAATGGAATGCTACATAGAAATCAATATTAATAAAACACAACAGCATGCAACGGTATGGACGGATCTGGACAAGTATTCCCCCAAAATTATGTACAACCCAAAGACTTTCTAAATTTAATTACAAAGTAAATATATATAGATAGATAGATAGATAGATAGATATCTAGATCTATGTATATATATATATATCTCATATATATGTATGATATATATATATCTCAAATATATATGTATATTATATATCTGATATATATATAAATGTATATTATATATATAAAAATATATATATTATATATATATCAAATATGGTATCTGGAATTTGCTTCTAAATAATCCACAGGTGGAGGGAAGGGGCCTGGCTAGAATGGCCATGTGTTGACAAATGTTGCAGCTGGTTGGTAGGTACATAGGGCTCCATGTTTTTTACTATTTTTTCCAGAAGTGTGAAATTTTCCATAATAACAAGTACTTCTGAGAAATGTAAGCACAATAAAACTATTAAGAAAAGGGACACAGGGAAGGATGGACCTAGGAATCAGAATGATTGTGACCATGGGCAGGGGCAGGCAGTGGGTGGAACTGGGGATTGCTTATTACATCATGAAAACATACTGAGTAAATACATAAAAGTGGACCATGAATGGACCGTTGCTGACAGGATATCATGAACCAAGGATTGTGATTTATCAAATCTGATACACCAGGAGTACAATTTAAAATAATGTTAGTAACAACACATATTTTCTTATTTAAGAAACTTATTCTGGGGCACCTGGGTGGCTCAGTAGGTTAAACGACTGACTCTTGATCTCAGCTCAGGTCATGATCTCACAGTTCATGAGTTCAAGCCCCGCACTGGGCTCTGTGCTGATGGCACGGAGCCTGCTTGGGATTCTGTCTCTCCTTCTATCTGCCCCTCACCTGTTTGTGCAAAATAAATAAATCTCAAAATAAATAAACTTAAAAAAAAAAAAACTCATTCTGGGGGCACCTGGGTGGTTCAGTCGGTTAAGCATCCTACTCTTGATTTCAGCTCAGGTCATGATCTCAGCGTCATGAGATAGAGTCCCGCATCAAGCTCCATGCTGTGCAAGGAGCCTGCTTAAGATTCTCTCTCCCTCTCTCCCTCTGCCCCTCCCCCACGCACATGCATGCGCTCTCTCTCTCTCTCAAAAAAAACCTTATTCTGATAGTAATACGGAAGATGCTTAGAGGTAGATAAGGCTGAAGTCAAGAGACCAATTGGAAAATTAGTATAGTAATTCAGGTAAAAAATAATAAGAACCTGAGTTCAGGCAAGCAGTAAAGAAGTGATAGATTTTAAGAGACTTAGAAGAATCATCAGGATTGGGTGCTGGGGTACTTAATACGATCTGGCAATTCTACAGTTTTTTTTTTCTAATCAGCTTTCCATAACGGTTGTTTAAAACTGTCCTAGTCTGGGATGCCTGGGTGGCGCAGTCGGTTAAGTGGCTGACTTCAGCTCAGGTCATGATCTCGTGGTCCGGGAGTTCGAGCCCCGCGTCGGGCTCTGTGCTGACAGCTCGGAGCCTGGAGCCTGCTTCGGATTCTGTGTCCCCCCCCCTCTCTCTCTCTCTGCTCCTCCCCTGCTTGTGCTCTCTCTCTCTCTCTCTCTCTGTCTCTCAAAAATAAATAAATGTTAGAAAAAAAATTCAAAAATAAATAAATAAATAATAAATAAATAAAACTGTCCTAGTCTCCCTATACACCTCAGAACCACTTGCTCGTCCCCCTCTTCCTCATCACCCCTGCAGGGACAATAAAACCATTACGAGCACCCTCCATGAGCTCCATCACCACACCTATACATCCCCCTCATAAACACCCACCACTTCCTTTTTCCCTGCTCTCCCTTCCTCCCTCCTATCAAATCCCACAGTCGGGGCCCCACCCCTCATCCTTCTCAAGGAGATTAGTCTATCAATTCCTTCCAGTCTCTTCAACCTTTCCACTAACAGTTGCCTCCCGTCACAACCGAACCCCACTGTCCCAACCCCAGCTTCATCTTCCTTTCCTGTTATTGCCAACCCGGCAGTAACTGTTCACATGCGCTGTGCCTGTTCTCACTATCCAGCCATCCCTCAAGTCGTACTACTTTGACCTCCACCCCCCACCAACTCCACTGAAATGGTTCTCGATCCCAATCAGTGACTCTTTCTTGCCCTCTCTACTGCGTTTGACAGAGGACTTCTCACCACTTCCTCCAACACTGTGCTCCCGTCTTAATGACACTACACGATCCAAATTTTCTTATTTCTCTGCCACTCTCTCCTATTCCCCTTGGCCAGTCCCTCACCCTCTACTCGACCGTGACCGGCTCCATTTTCTAAGGCACTGTCCTAACCCTCAGGGCTCCATCTTTGAACGCTTTTCTCTTGTCAACCCATACCTTTCCCCCCAAGCAATCCCAAATGTTCTATGTGCCTACTACTCCTGAACGTTTATCTCCAACGCACAGACCTCCCCTCCAAGCTCCAGCACCAGATATATAAAACTGCTGACCTCCTCGTGACCCAGTGACTCACAAACACATCCGAAGCCGGCATATCCAAAAGGGTGAACTTCACCCTCAATCCCCTTCTCCAACATTCTTCATCCCCTAAGTAGCACGAGCAGCCACCTCACTGCAGTGTCAGACCTCATCTCTGGCATTCCCTCGACTCCCCCATCCATGGGATCAGTTTTCCGTTTTCAAAGATCTTCCCAAGTTTTTCTCCAATCTATTCGTTTCTGTCCCTCTCCCTTGTTACTGCCCAATCCAAGCACCACCCTTCCCCCCGACTGTTCTAACGCTGTCGTTCTCCTTATATTCACACCGGCACCACTTCCGTCTATTCTCCAGCGAGGAGCCAACGTAATCTCGAAACACACAAATGAACAAACCTCGAATCGCTCCACGTCACTTCCAAATTTCAAATCCGTCCACAGCGTCCTCTCGCCCTTCGCAGAAAGCCAAAAACCCCAAACACTGTCCCCACCATCTTTTTTAATTCCTCCCACGTATAAAGCTCCTTCCCTCCTCTTTGGATTTAAAGGGTCTTGGGACATGAGGTGTCCCATGTCTTCACCACTCTCCTTCCAGGTAGACACCTCCCTCAAGGGTGGCTTTCTTGCTTTCCACCCCAATCCCAAGGCTAAATTAGGTCTCTTCCTGTGTTTGCGGAGCACTCCGTACTTTTCTCATGAAGCAATTATTTATTAAACCATCCAGGTGATTCTTTGTTTATAATGTCTGGTGCTTCGGTGATTTGCGATCCCTAACAGTCCAGTGTTCATGATCTTCTTGGGCATACAAGGCAGGGGATATGTGATACATAGTAATGACAGCCAACAGTCTCAACACTCAACGCATCCAGGCATTGCTCGAGCACTTACACCGACAACTCATTTAAACCCTCAACACAACCTGAGGTAGGTATTTAACAACAGCTATTTTATGGAAGAAGAAACTGGCAGAAACGTATTAGGTCATTTGCCTGGGTCACACAGTAAGTCATGGACTTGCATTCTGACCCAAATATCAGATTCACGTCTTCGACCACTACTCTGTCCCCCCACATACGGACACTCAAATATCTGATGAATAAGTAGACGGATAAATGAAAGAACTGGATACGAAGTCACAACCTCAGCCTCGGACCCCCCTGCTGTTACCATAGTCTAAAACAAAGGTCTTACCCTAATGACTAAATGACTCCCAAGAATCTCTTCCTAGGTTCCTTTTTTTTTTAATTTTTTTTTTTTTTAATGTTTACTTATTTTTGAGACAGAGAGAGGCAGACCATGAACGGGGGAGGGTCAGAGAGAGAGGGAGACACAGAATCCGAAGCAGGCTCCAGGCTCCACGCTGTCAGCACAGAGCCCGACGTGGGGCTCGAACTCACGGACCGTAAGATCCTGACCTGAGCCGAAGTCGGACGCCTAACCAACTGAGCCACGCAGGCGCCCCTCTTCCTAGGTTCCTTAATTTCTCTTTCTTCTCCAGGTACATGTTCGTAGAAAATTCTTTCCAAAATACTGTCCTTATCCTATTAATCTGCTGTTCAACAGCCAGCCTTGACCCCTGCTACCTATGAAGGTACTTTCCAGACTTCTCCCTGCCATTGACCTTTTCTGCCATCAGGTCTGTTGTCTCCACTTTATCCACTCATCCCCAACTCAGGCACATACAGGAGTTACGCCTTTACACATCCTGTTCTCTCTCAGTTTTCTTCTTGCTCTGAATCAAATCCTATCCATCCTTTAAGAATCTACTCAGGTATCCCCAGAGTCCCCGAGAAGGAATGCGGCCAACTCTTCTCTAAACTCGTGTGTCCCTCTAAGTTAGTACCATCTACTTCGCACTTCTTTGTTCTCTAAGATCTTTGAAGACTTGACTTGTATTGCTTTCCAATCTTCCAAAGTCTCTAGTATATTTCTGAGCACATCAGTAGAAAGAGTTCAAGCTCACTATTTACTTGCTGACAAACTAAGAGAAAGAAAAAAGTGATTGTGAGATCCCAGTGGGCATTCCATCCATAAGAAGCAAAAGCTTCATGCTCGAAATAAATATACGTATTTTGGGGATAAGGCACGGGAAGCAGGGGTGAGGAAGACTTTACTGGGCACACAGCGAGTGGGAACACGCTGCCGAAAGTGGGCAGCTACCGTAACTCATGAAGAGAAGGAATCAAACGTTCCTTCAGCAACTCAGCCAGGCTGGCTTCCCATCTAGCTAACTGCAGGCTTCCCTTATCCGGAAGAGAATACTGCAAAGAAAGAGAATTAAGACTTCCTGAATAAAACTGAGCCACAGAGGGCTAAAAGAATGTAAGGAAATCTACCCTGGGATGAGAACAGGCTTCCCAGATCCACAGGGCTGTTTTCAGTCAAATCTACTTCCCTTCCTAACCCGAGTAACTCATCGGCTATAAGGGATTCAAGTTCTATAGAAACTAAGAAAAGGGGAGGAAAAAAGAATCCTGAGAAGCAGTAATGGGGTAGCAGGGCAGGCCCTGGTCTGCGGTCGTTCCCTTCATCCTCCCCAGTGCCCATCCCCAGGTCAAGTGGTTGCCACTGACCTGATCTGCATCTGCATGGACTCCCGGAGACTGAGCCGATGGCACCTCCTGCTGGACTGCAGCCACCGCCCCGTTAGGCATCAGGATGAGCTGGGAGGCTAGAGGCACATTCCGGCCCAGGGTCCGGTTTACCTGCAATAGGTTTCCCAGCTGTGGCTGGCAAGGAGAGGAGGAAGAGGAAGAGCAAAGGAAAGAGAACAAGAGGGAAAGAAGAAAGACAGAAGGAAACGGAAGGGAAGGACCACAAGACAAAATAAACAGAAGATACGAAACTGCTAAGCCCTGCCCCTTTCCACACCAACCCAGGAGACCCTTATTCTCCATATGCGATGAGTCATCCGGAAGGAAACCTAGAATGTACATAAAACTACAGATTGATATCAAAGAGTCAAACATCAAAGACGTTGAGACAATGAGGATTTCAGAACAAGTATTTGTGTATATAGCAGGTAGACAGGCTAAGAGATAACACTTAGTTTGTGTACTTGAGCCACAGGTTTAACGACTGGACTATACGTGACGCTCCTTGAGTCAAACGTTAAGGCGAACATCTAACTTAGGATCTCGATGTAATCTGCAGGCTACCCGTGGATACTGAGCATCAATTCTACACATAAGTAAGGCCTAGGAGGCAGATCAGTGTGTCTTAACATATCGGGGTAACCGTAGTTAAGTAAAATAGCTTTCACTCAAGTCTGTGTGTGCCAGGGCCACTCACAGTTGTGCCCCGGAACGATGGTGGTCGTGTTGGTGGCTTACCCGTAGATACATCTGGGCCTGCGACTGGTTGAGAGGTGGGGAGGTGGTGTTCCCCAGTAGCACAGATTGGGTCAAAGTGGTAGCACTGGGAGAGCTCACACTCTGCGATCGGCTGATGAGCTGGGCGGCCGACGTGGTGGCCAGATTGATCTGCGTGGTACAGAGAGGAACCAGGCTAAGGCTTTGGGCGGGGTCAAAGGAAACACACACCACGGACAAATTCAGGGTGACACAGTCAAGAGCAGAATATCTCATTTTCAGAACCGGGGGGCGGGGGGAGGGAGGGGATGAATAACACCTTCCCATCCATAACCGTCATCCCAGCTACTGTAGGGGTATTACCGAAGTAAAGAAACCAGTCCCTACCCACTGGCATTAACAGCTGGGAGGGGAAAGGAACAAGAATGGAGCAGACTTCACGTCTCAGGAAAGGGTCCAGAGATCGGTCCCTTCCCTTCGTTATCTCCTCTTCTCCCCCCGGGGATTGTCTTCCTCCTCTCTCAGACCTCCTCCTTAAGGGTCCTATATAGATTCAAGTCAGTTATTTCCCTTTTACTGACATTCTCTACGTCAGAGCGATGAATACTATTGATGGCTCAATAAGCACTCTCCGACTGGCTGCCCAAAGCTGTTTACCCCAGAGACAAAGACCCAGGACAGGGTGCCACTTGGTGGGAGGAGGCAGTACTCACTGAGGCCTGGGTGGTGGTAGTCTGCTGCTGTGTGGTGCTGTTTGGGGAGCTGGCCTGCCGACTGGCAGCGATCGTGGCCTGTTAGAGGGGAAAGGAAACAAGAAAGAGCAGAGACAACGAAGGAGAAGACTCGGAATCTTCTAAGCGCCAGCACAAAATGGCATCGAGACTTCGGGTTAAGAACCCAGAGACTACCACGGAGCAAGGAAGAGTATATTCGCTATCCCAATAACGCTGGCATTACCACATCCGCTAGCCTAGTAACTCCCCCCCGGCGGGGGGGGGGGGGGGGGGGGAGATCCAGTAATCTGTCCTCCTCCTCCTCCTCCTCCTCCCACTTTCTCTTAGGCGGAAGAACCTGTGATCAGATCGTATCAAGAGTCACTCGCAGGTCTGGTCCGCGGCCGCCCCACACAAATATAAGGCGAGCCACATATATAACTTTCTAGGACACACGCTTTTCGAAAAGCGAAAAGAAACAAAATGAGCTTTGATTTTACTGAAGCCGATAGCTCTCATTTCAACGTATAACCAAGAGAAACAAACCACTCAGACAGTTTACTTTTTTTTTTTTTTCCACACGAAGACCTTGCGATCCATAATGTTACCATTTGGACTAGTCCTGTTGTCAAGGGCTCACTAGCTACACACGGCTGGTGGCCGCCATGTGGGACAGCGCAGTTCGAGAACACAGCCATTCTATCTCCCAGCTCGTACTGCAACCCCAGAGACTGAGATCCCTTCGTCCTCCTCCAGGAGGGCAGGAGGCAGAAAAGACACTGTTGCCAGCCGGACTTAGTGGAGGAGGCGGTACGCCCCTACCCACCTGGAGCGCCTACCCCCTCCCTCTTGGGCCAGCCGGCTGCTGACCTCTCACCTGCTGGACGGCGGCCAGGCTATGCAGCTGGGCATTGCTGAGCTGCTGCTGGAGCATGAACTGGTGGAAATACTGAGCCGCGTTGGGCTGCCGCTGCAGTGCCTGCAGAGCCTAAGAGGAAAAAGAGAGGATCAACCCAACCCACTCAGAAAAGAATCACTTGGAACTCCTATTCTATGCAAATGACTGCGATCCTCGGAAAGGGAGGCTTAAGGAGGAGAGAAACAAAAGAAGAGGGGGAGTGTGGCGAAATCAACAACCATCGGACTTGTCCCTTTCTACCGGAGAACTAGGAAGTTCACAGACTTCAAAAAATAACGAAACAATTCTGTCATGCTCTATTCTTGTATATAAAGAAAAGTAAAGCAACGTAACTCACATGAACTCTTAATTCCCAGAATGGAATGTGGAGAAGCATGCGATGTAGTAAGGAAAAGAGCGAGGGCTGGACAAGTTGAAAACAATTAATGAAAAGAAAAGAAGAGGCATCAGGCTTGCTCAGTACGTATACAGCATGCAACTCTTGGTCTCAGGGTTGCGAGTTCAAGCCCCAGATTGGGCGTGGAGCTTATTGAAAAAAAATAAATAAACAAAGGGGCACCTGGGTGGCTCAGTGGGCTCAACATCTGACTCTTGGTTTCGGCTCAGGTCACGATCTCACGGTTCGTGAGACGCAGCCCCGCGTCGGGCTCTGCACGGGCAGCACAGAGCCTGCTTGGGATTCCCTCCCTCCCTCCCTCTCTCTCTCTGCCCCTCCCCAGTTCTCTCCCACCCTCTCTCTCTCAAAATAAATAAATAAACTTAAATAAATAAATAAATAAATAAATAAATAAATAAAACAAAAATAAGAAGAAAAACTATAAAGAACAAAAAAATAAAAGACCATACGCTAGGGATACAATAAAGGTGAGAGAGCCCCAAGCAGTTGAAAATGATGCAAAAGAGAGCAAACAGGGGCTTGTGAAAGATTCTATTAGTACAATTTTCCAACAGCTGGCATTATAAGGATGACACTGGTAATGCAGTTTTAGTATTGACTTTAGGATATTACCGTCTTCTTATTCTTTAATAATTAGAACTATTCTTACGACGTGCATAGTTATTCTAGCAACCACGCTATTTTAAGTAAAATGCCCCGTTCCCAAGCAGATTTTTTTTTTAAATGTGGAATTTTACTATTTATCAAAAAATAAAACTGAGTCTCAAACTTCCATTACTCAGGGTGATTGACAAGAAAGACCAAATATTAAAAACCTGACAATCCACGAAGAGAAGTGGGTAGTCAGAATCTAGCTACATGAACTGAATGATATACAAATCCATGGTTTAAAGACTGAATTTCATTCTCTGGTTGCTTGGTCACACTGTTATAAACCCCTAAGATTCTCAGGGCTGGAAGGGGCGTTAGTCATCACCTAATCCAACTGCCCCGGTTTGCTGAAAAGGAGCTAAGAGCAATTCTCCCCCAGCACCCGTGCCTACCCCAAGCCCAGACTCACAGATCACAGCCCCTCCGAGTTGAGCCTCACCTGCACTGCTTGCCGTTCATACAGCGACATCTGAGCTATCTGGGGCCGAGAGCTGCCCCCAGAGCTGGAGCTCCCATTGGTGGAGTTAGAGTTCTGCTCACTCTCCGTCTCCATGATACTGGTCCAGGGTCCCCAAAGCCGGCGCTCTAACTCAAGACCTAGAGGAAAGTAGCGAAGGATTAAAATTTACACCGGATCTCACACTATTATTTCTTGTTATTATTCAAGCTATCTAAGACTCTTCCTCTTCTTTCCAGTAGCCATGATTCCTTGGGTTTTTGAGAATTACCAAATCTACAACACACACAACCATATATGTTCCCCATACCATCGTTTGAAGCTACGCAGTGTCTCGAAAGAAACCTTTACATAGTCCCTTGGGACTGTCACTGACTAGCAAATGGCTAGAATTCAAGACTCCTAAGGCTAAGGCTACCTTACATTCCCGCAAGCCACTTAACAGTTATCTCCTTTTTGTCTGGATCCTCAACGTCATTATCAGCATCATCTTAACAATGGTCACCAGGCACTGAGAAGCCGCCAGGTGCCTCCTCTCACTGACTAGCTCTTCATCTCCATTATTTTTTCACAGAGCTTTAAGGTAAACAGGATTATCCCCATATTATCACTGCAGAAAGGAGGTTTTCTGAGGTTAAAGTTGTGCTAGGAAGTGTCAGGTCTTTTACATGAACACATGCTACCTCCTCAAACAAACAAAAAAATCTGTGCTTAAGGCAGTGTCATTGGGTTTGAGTATTCATTGTCCTCATTTTATGGAGGAGGGGCTTGAGATACAGATATGTTAAATGCATCATGGAAGGTCAGAAAACTTGGAAGGCAGACGGGCCCCTGGCTGGCTCACTCAGAAGACCATGCAGACTCTTGAGTCATGAGTCAAGCCATGAGTTCGGAGCTTAAGGATGGGTGCAGAGATTACTTAAAGAAATAAAACTCGAAACAAACCAACCAACCAGCAGGTAGAACTGGGCTACAGCCCAAATAGCTTCCTGGTTCCGGCTCAGGCTACTATTAATCACACACTGGGCATGTCACTTTCCCTGCTTATACCTCAGTTTCCCCATTTGTAGAAAAATCTTCACAGTTGAATGTACTGTATCATTTTCACAAATGGACTCCCACGTATTAAACAGATGAAATACACAGCAATGAAAATCTTCAAGAAAGTAAGATTCAACTTTTTGGTGCACTTAAGCAGTCAGAATTTACGCCGCGGCGCGGCGCGCGCGCGGGGGGGGGGGGAGGTCTACGATAAAATTTGCAAACAGACATGAAAACAGTGCTAAGAACCAAGCCACGAGACAGGAGATGAGAAATAAGAAATAGGCCTCCAAACAGCACTAAATCACCATATGGCTTTTTTTTGGTTCATTCTTATTTTTTTTTTCTCTCTCTCTCTTTTGTTAAGCCTGGACACTATATTCTCTACCTCTGAGGCACGGGGCCACTAGAAATGTTAGGTCAGCAAAGCACTATTTGGTTTAGGAATGTAAACATCAAACCAGAATTTCTGCTAAGGCCTGTCAACAGTTTTATTAAAATGGACTGATCATAATGATTACATCCAAAACACAACAAGGTAGACAAAATCTAACCGTTTGGCCCCGGACACAGAGTTAGGGAGATTTCTCAGTATTCCATTCGGGGCATCATCTGATCACATCATCATCCCCCAAGTACTCTACCCATCTCTGCAGGTGTGGCAAATGTCACTGCAAACATGGATATAACCCAAGAAGCACCCAGGGGAAACCCTATCAGCCTCAACTCCGGTTACCTTCTCCCACATCTTTCGCCAAAATATCAAAGCACTCAACAGATACAGACCCATGAATCCTCATTATCAGCATGTGAAGAAAAAAAAAGTGGGTAAGGATTAGAGGCAGCATGGCAGAGTTGTATATAGAGATCAATGGACTTAGTTCTCTTCACTGGACTCAGAGACAGGAGTCCCCTTTACTAGCTGGAGGATACATTAATTCCTACATTCATTGGGAGAAGTGCTAATAAACCGCAGGATCCTAAAATGGAAGTCGGAGTAATATTTTTTTTCAGAGTGTGAGAGGAACACAGAGATGGAAAGGGACCAGCTTAGGGAATAAAACCGGGAGAAACTGACATCAAGAGTGGGATTCCTGGATCTCAGCCACGTAAATCTGTTCATCTGTGATCAATGTTGGGACTGCAAAATTAAGTAGAGAAAATGAAAACAACAAAAAGTTTGGGAGGCACAGTGAATTTACATTTTCGGAACCATGCCAGAAGAGAAAGAGCAAGAAGCTGATCCACGGAGGTCCCCACAATAGCTCAACTGTGGTCACCCTGAACCGTAGTAGTTGGGTGTGTATGGACTGGATTGGGTTGGGTTGGTTTAGGACGGACCTCTGGCGGGGAGCTAGAAAAGGATAGTGAAGTGGACCGGATACTGGGCCCATTGAGCCAAGAGTTGGAGGGAATAAATTTCCCTAAACATAAAAGTCCGTCTTGTAGAAAGTACCGGGCATAGGAAGGGCGGCAGGAGAAGGGGGTGGTTGGGAGAAGACTGTGCCAAAGAAATGGAAGTGATCTGAAGAACAGGGATAAGTAAGCGCCCACGGGTCCTCGCTGTATACAGAACCCTGATGAAAATGAGGTTCCAAAGAGGAGTCAAAGACACCGAGGGAAGGGGGCAGATAGAGCGGTGCCAGGCGTGAACTGACCCAAGTGAGCTGGGAGACGTGCCTACTGATAGCAGGGAGCCAAGCAGGAGAGGGACAGACAAGTCAAGGAACTGGGAGACCGAGGCACCAAGCGGACCATCCAAAGCAGGGAGATTACTAGACAGCAGGCTTGGATGGGAGAACCAAAGTCAGAGAAGGAAAAATGAATGAGAAAATGAGCAGTCAGAAGCAACTAGGGTGACGGACAGACGGCGTGAAGCGCAGCGCAATGAATAGCAAGAAGACTTGGACAGACAGAGCCGAAGGACCGCAGAGCTCAGCGCTAGAGGTAGGCAGGGAAAGAAACTGGGGGAGGTACCTGGGGCGTTACACAGACGGAGGTGGCTGAAGAAACATCCCCGCGCAGCCAAGCCCCCAGAGGTCCTGCCCCTCCCCAGCCCGCGGCCGCCCGGTTACCTTCGCGCCCGGCTCCGCACCGAAGTGCTCCCGGGGGGCGTCCACCTCATGTGCCGGGGTCCCCAGTCGCCGGGCCGGGCGGGGGGCTCGCTCGGCCTCCGCGGCGGGCTCCCCTCGCCTCCTCCCCTTCCTGGAGGGGCGGGGGCGCCGAGGGCGGGGTGGGAGGTGCCCGGCGCGGCCGCGGCTCCCCGCCCCTCCCGCCGCTCCGGGTGCGGGCCCGGCCGCGGCTCTGCCAGGCCTCCGGGGCTCGCTCCGGGCCTGTCACTTCCTGCCGGGCCGAGAGGGTGGGGGCTGCAGGCCGGGGGCTGCGGGCCGGGCTGGAGGAGGGGGCTGGCGGGGAGGTGCTTCCGGGGCAGCCGGACCCCTCCCCCGTCCCTCCCCTCCCCTCGGCGCCCTCCTCCCACCCCTCCTCCCTCCCGCGCGTCCCTCGTTTCCTGCCGGCGCCCGTTGCCATGACGACGCCGCTCCCGGGCCTCTGCGCTCCAGGCCCCGGGGTTGTTGTTCCCCCCCCCCCCCCCCCCCCCCGCTCTCTCTTTCTCCTCTTTTTTTCCCTTCTTTCTCTCCGAGTTCGGCGCGCCGGTTGGAGGGACGAAACTGAGACAGTGCTGGCCTCTAGTGGGGAACTCAGTCTCACCGACAAGGAGAAGGAGATGGGAGAAGGGAGGGAAGTGACGTGCAAAGGGGGGGAAAAAAAGGAGGTATTTTCTGGAGCTTCTGGGAATAAGGGATAGAAAGAAAGGATCAAAGGGGCGAACAGGCAAAGAGGGAGAAAGCGAGGCAACCACCCGAGAGAAACGACAGACTGGGGAAGGAAATAGAGCCGAGGAGCGGAGAGAACAGGAAAGAAAAAGATTGAGGCACTGGAGAGAGACTGCTGATTGTTAAATCCTCACCTCAACTCCGAGAAGGCGGGAAAGAATGCTGCCCAGAAACTGAACCCATTAGGAGTTGACATTCATTTAAAAGCGGCAACCCAATAAGCCTTGCTTTGAACAACACATTTAAGTCTGTCATTTCAGGGATTTTGCGCGCGCGCGTGTTCTTGGGTGCAAAGTGTGTATGCAAAAGAACGACAAAAATCAGGGATGAGGCATAAAGAGAGTAGAACAATGGGGCTGTATTGGGGGATGCTAAACGTTTGATGAGGCAGTGGCCTTTGCCATTTTATTTATGAGAGCAGTTGGTCGGCTTTTAATCCTCTTAGCCTTGGGAACATTCGGCAAATATTAATCGAGCACCTACTATGTGCCACCTCCCGTTTTGGAAACTTGGGTTACTTCGGGGCACAGAACAAAGATAACTGTCCTCGTTTAACCTTTACAGCAGGCTGGGGGACCCCTGGTGGATAGATAACGAAGGCTGCTGCCTTCCCTGGGGTTATCTTCATCCAGGAACAATTCTTACCTCCTAGTTTTTCCCCAGCCTCTGGTCTAGTCTGTCCTTCTCTCTGTCCACCCGCTCTTAATTCTCGCCTTTGAAAGCCAGTGCATGATTTGTTTTTCGAGAAAAAAAAAAAAAATAGAGGTGTTCTCTTTGTTTATAAATGAGATCCATTTAGATCTGCGCTCAGGGAGGGTTTGGACTCCGGCTCTTCATCCGTGGTAGCCAGATTTATGTCAGAGGCGAAATCTCTGCCAGGCTTCTAGGAACCAGCCAGACAAGTATGTGAGGGAAGGAACCGGAGGGCAGCCAAAGGACTGGAAAAGCAAAGACGTGAGGTGTGGGGAGGTGAAAGGGTGTGTTGCCAGGATGGTTGACAGGCTTTGGCTGAGGATGAATCGAAAAGATGCTGGCAGAGCACTAGTGGTAGAAACTAGGTAAAGCATTAGTCATTTAATTCAAACTTAGATTGTTGGCATGTCAAAGAAGTTTAAAGCTTTCTTGCGGAGGCTTAACAGTGGATATACTGAGCCTGAACGGAGTCTCCTTGGCACCAATGAAAAAGAGGTATCCGTAGACAATTTTCAGCTGATACGACGTTCGGGTCAAGAAACGTTACTCACGTGCTCCCGTGGGTTCCGTGGGAGAACCGGTGCCGTCAAGTGTCTAAAGAAGGCCTGTGATATATCCCAAGTATTTTCACCGGTGGAGGTGAAACAGAATCACCCCTACTGCTTGTCGATGCATTCCGCCTCTAAAGATGGTTTGCATTCCTGGTCACCAGCCCCTACATCTCCTAAAAGTTACGCATTTCGAAGATCTTAGGGAATAAGGTAGTGATGATGTGTAATTTGGGGGAATGCTATAAATCTAGCCTGGGAATACTCTAGCGCAGCCCATGTGTTATTGATTATGAGCCAGAAGTTTCATCTTCTGATGTGAAGGCTTGTACCCCATATTTCACAACAATTGTTTTCAACTTCATTTCCCGCTGAGACGGACCAGTCTTCCCGAGGCGCGGGTCTAAGCAATGTTCCAAAGGAAATTTCAGGGTTAAAAAAAAAAAAGAAAAAGAAATGTGTTAATGATGAAGTGAAGTATTAAGGAAAACCTCCATCCATATGAAAACCATTCCACGGACTAAGTCCACTTGGGAACCGGTACTGAAGAATTTGTCTCTACCTAAAGGGAGCAAAACAATCTGTTAATCCCTAGAAAATCCTTAACAGGCTCTTCTTTTTTTTTTTTTTTTATTATTTTGCTAAGCTTTCTCATTTTCATTTAATGATTCTGCTGGAGTTAGTGTTTTCTTCTTCGAGCCAAACAGTTCTCCTGAATAGAGGCTGAATAATTTTTTACTCTGCATAACACTGCAAGTCATTAGCCTAAACAGGTGAAAAGGAAATGCGTTCTATCTGTCGTGTCGAAGCAGACGCCCTCCCCCCCAGAAAACTCACCTAAATAAGGAAGATCAGGTTGTGAAAGGCACTCACTCACCTCTTTGGCAACAACTTCAAGCCAACAGAATAGTAGCAGGCCGATTTAATTTTGCATATCAACTGAACACAGACTAAGCATCCTCCAACCCTTCTAAACCCAGCTTTGCACCATGAATTGTGGAGGAAGAGAAGGCCCTTAACCCTGGAGGTGTTAGCCTCATTGGAATGTATGTATCTATTTACAAGCCACCAGGCAAGGAAGCCCGTGCGCTCAGCTTCTATGCAAAGGTGGACTGGAGGAAGTAGGGGGAAAAGGGAATCGTAACTTTTACTCTAAACACCACCCCTTGCAGATGTGAACCACCATATACACATCACACACCCCCCCTCCCAGCCCGCCACCATTCTATATGCCACTTTAAGGTCTACTTGGGAGGTGAGGGTTGATGGGAGGAAAGGGGGGGGATGGGCTAGACGGGTGCTGCCTATGAAGGAGGGCACTGGTGTTGAGCACTGGGTGTTCTACGTAAGTGATGAATCGCTAAATTCTACTCCTGAAACCAGTATTACATTACAGGTTAACTAGGTAGAATTTAAGTGAAATTTTGAAAAGGGAAAAAAAAAAAGATCATAAGGCAGAGAGGAAGGCTGTTACCATGTCACATGTGACTTTTTAACCTGCAGGAAGTGTTACTAAGTGAAAAAATAAATGGTCCTTGGTGACCTACAGCCAAAAAAATAAGTACAGTCGAATTGGGAGAAAATGAAATGAAGGTTAAAAGAATTTATGGGCTCTTAGATTTATAAAACAAAAAAGAACTTTAAAGTTATCCAAGCGGGGTGCCTGGGTGGCTCAGTCGGTTAAGCGTCCGACTTCGGCTCAGGTCACGATCTCACTGTTCGTGAGTTCGAGCCCCGCTTTGGGCTCTGTGCTGACAGCTCGGAGCCTGGAGCCTGTTTCCGATTCTGTGTCTCCCTCTCTCTCTGCCCCTCCCCTGCTCATGCTCTGTCTCTCTCTCTCTGTCTCAAAAATAAATAAAACATTAAAAAATTTTTTTTTTTAATTTCTCCCAAGTTATAACAATTACCTCACACTCCTTATGCTATTCCTCTACAACTGTCCACTCTTGATCAAATCTAGCATAAAGACACAGTTCTATTTCCTTAGATCTTCATTTTCTGATGAAGGCTCCCGTGTCACATCGAAATTATATTAAAGAAATAAATTTTGTTGAAAGAAATCTCTAGGCAAGATGGAGTCTCTTCTGCCCGGGATGTTGGGTCAGCAGATTGAAATTTAGGTAAATTTCATGTCCCTGTAAATGCTTCACTAGGCCAAAAACTCAGGATGTCCAATCAGCCAATCCCCAAACACCAAACCAACTCTCGGCTCTATACTTACTTCCTTGTTCTTTCATTCTTTATCCTCTAAAATCTTGCTGCCTTCTGCCCCCATTTTGCAGTTCTCTGTCCACTTCGCAAAGTGTTAAATAAAGTCTGTTTGTATCACCTAAATTGTCTTTTTTAATCTTTTTTTTTTTTTAATTTTTTAAATGTTTATTTTGGGGAGACAGAAAGACAGAGTGCAAGTTGGGGAGGGGCAGAGAGAGAAGAAGACACAGAACCCGAAGCAGCCTCCTCCAGGCTGTCAGCCCAAAGCCCGACACGGAGCTCGAACCCATGAACTGTGAGATCATGACCTGAGCCGAAGTCAGGCATTCAACCGACTGAGCCACCACCCAGGAGCCCCCTCTGATCATTTTGAAACAACTTGTATGCTCTTCTCCTGTTAATCTGTCTTTGTCGATTTCATTTTTAGGCTCAGCCAAGGGCCCCTAAAAGGGTTAAAGAAAACTTTTTCCTCTAGTACACCCACCCTACTTCCTTTCTTTAGAGTACAAATTTAAAATTACCATATTGATTGGTTCTGCTCAGTATTCCGTCCAGCATTTCCATCAGAAGAAATGGATACACCCCCACCCACATCCTTGAGTAGCATAGAGTGGGCAATAACATAAAAGTCACCAGTTTAGATGATTAGCGTGCAGTTGAGCTCAAATATTGTACCTTCTCTCGGCCTTGACTTTCTTTTTGTAAAATGGGGATAGCAGCCAGTGGTTGCTGGAAATGAATGCAACATTTATAAATTATTTCATAGGATGTCAGACACAGAGTATGATCTATTATGATTAGTTTCCAGCATATTTTTGCCATCATCAGATGCATCTAAATCACTGCTTTTTTTATTCAGCGTACATCACATCTTTATTAACTCACAACTGAGTTATTGAGTTTATATGCTAATGACTTTAATGAATTTACTGTTGAGGAGGAAAAATGTTTACTCTCTTAATGGGGGTCCATGAATTAAACCAACAAAAGATAAACAGGAGGAAAGGCACAAAGTTTTATTAATATTTATTTGTATGAGAGTTCACAGAAAAGAAGTAAAACTCAAAGGAGCTGTTAGACTCAGGAGTTTCTATACCCTTCTTAAATGAAAGAGGGGTGCCTGGGTGGCTCAGTCGGTTAAGAACTTATCTGACTTCAGCTCAGGTCATGATCTCCCGGTTGGTTCATGGGTTTGAGCCCCGCGTCGGGCTCTCTGCTGTTAGCACAGAGCACGCTTTGGATCCTCTGTCTCCCTCTCTCTCTGCCCCTCCCCAGCTCACGCTCTTGTCTCTCCCTCTCTCAAAAATAAATAAACATTAAAAAAAAATTTTGTAATAAATAAATGAAAGAGGGTTTGGGCTTTCGGGAATGATAAATTTGGGTGCAGAAGAGATCTTAGGCGGAAAACTTGTAGGGCATCTGTTAATTCTCAATTGCCTTCAGCTCCAAATAATCTTTATGCCAATGTGGTATATTTTGTGGTGGCATATTCTGATCCCCTTTATTACTACCATTTTATATGAAAACAGTATTCCCTTCCCTATGTACAAGATTTACCTCCTTGGGGGGCTGCCTGGCTGCTCAGTCAGAAGAGCTTGTGACTCTTGATCTCAGGGTTGTGAGTTAGAGCCCCAAGTTGGGTGTAGAGATTACTTAAAAAAAATTACTTCCTTTGGGGCCTCCAGTGTGCCTTTTGGTCTACTTTTCTAGGATTTGGGTACAAATCCATGTTGACAATAAGCACTAGATTTATTTCCTTTTGGGGCTATGTACCCTAGGCCAAGAGAGCTAATCCCCCTGGGAAGAAGTCTAAAAGGAAAAAGTGATTTAAAATATACTTAGAAGGGGCAGGGGATTAAAAAAAAGAAATAAAATAAAATAAAATAAAATAAAATAAAATAAAATAAAATAAAATATACTCTAGAGCCTCTGTTCATGGCTTTGTCCAACCCTCTCAAAAACCTTTTTTTGCTACCTCCTATTAATCTTTAACTGACAGGTGAGGAAATTAATGCTCAGGAAGGTGAGGAAAATTGCTCAATGTTCATGAAGATGGTAGGTAATAGAGTTAGAATTTAAATTCAGGGGCGCCTGGGTGGCTCAGTTGGTTAAGCGACCAACTTCAGCTCAGGTCACGATCTCACAGTTCGTGGGTTCAAGCCCCGCGTCGGCGGGCTCTGGGCTGACGGCTCAGAGCCTGGAGCCTGCTTCCAATTCTGTGTCTCCCTCTCTCTGCACCTCCTCTGCTCAGGCTCTGTCTCTGTCTCTCAAAAAATAAATAAATGTTAAAAAAAAGTATATATATGTATATGTATATGGAACTTAAATTCAGGTCTGTCTGACTTCATCACATCTTTTACACAAAAATAAAGAAGTGCAAAAGATCTATTTAAAACACTTAGCGTGGGGCGCCTGGGTGGCTCAGTGGGTTCAGCGTCCGACTTCACCTCAGGTGAGGATCTCAAGGTTTGTGAGTTCGAGCCCCGCGTCGGGCTCTGTGCTGACAGCTCAGAGCCTGGAGCCTGTTTCAGATTCTGTCTTCCTCTCTCTGCCCCTTCTCTGCTCATGCTCTGTCTCTCTCTGTCTCTCAAAAATGAATAAACGTTAAATAAATAAATAAATAAATAAAATGCTTAGCATGTCGTATATAAGTGATGAATCACTGAATTCTACTCCTGAAACCATTATTGCACTGTATGTTAACTAAGATTTAAATTAAAATACATGTATGTTATAAATAAATAAAATGCTTAACACACATAAATGTTTGCATGAAGATACTTGGCATTTGCTACTGTAAATACATACGGTGGAAGACCCGCTTTGCCTTTGTTAACCAGGGATACAGCTCTGATCCACAAAGATACTGGGGACATGTCTCAGCAAAAAAATAAAGACGAGAGATGTATGTATTATTTCCCTAAATTGTTTTCTCCCTTCTCCCAATGGTAAGCAGATAATGATCCCAGAGATGTCCTCGTCCGTGACACCTGTGAATGTGTTATGCTATGGCAAAAGGACATTAAAGTTGCAGATGGAATTACACTTGCTAATCAGTTGACCTAACAATAAGGAGATCATTCTCTATTATCTGAATGTTCTGTATTATCTGAATGAGCCAAATAACAAGGGTCTTTAAACGCGTAAGCGGGAGGTAGAAGAGACAGGCAGAACAGACAGAGAGGACTCATCCTGCCGGTGCTGGCTCTGAAGATGGAAGGAGGACCGTGAACTGAGCAATGCAGGAAGCCTCTAGAAGTTGGGGAAAAAACAAGGCAATGGATCTTCTTCCACAGCCACTAGAAAAGACAGCCCTATGACACCTCCGTTTTCACCCAGTGAGACGCATATCACACTTTGATCTATAGAACTGGGAGGTAATGAATTTGTGTTGCTTTAAACCACTAAGTTGTGGTAAATTGTTACAGCAGCAGTAGAGAACTAACACCCACTAACCAGTATGTCCAATGTGGTGGCTAACGGTAGACCTTTAAGTCCAGCCAACTGCCAACTTCATTACCTCTTTGTCTGCTAACAGCAAGAGAATCTATTGTATCACCTGCTTGGGCTAATCAGTGAATAAAGTGCCCAGGAATCATTTTGAGTGGTGGCTTTGCAGGTCTGTGAAAATGATAGTAAAGGATAATTTTCTTTTTTTTTTTAATTTTTTTTAACGTTTTATTTATTTATTTTTGAGATACAGAGAGACAAAGCATGAATGGGGGAGGGTCGGAGAGAGGGAGACAAAGAATCTGAAACAGGCTCCAGGCTCTGAGCTGTCAGCACAGAGCCTGACGCGGGGCTCGAACTCACGGACCGCGAGATCATGACCTGAGCCGAAGTCGGCCGCTTAACCGACTGAGCCACCCAGGCGCCCCTAAAGGATAATTTTCAAAAAGGTAGAATCATAACTCTCATGCAAATATAAAATGAACACGTGTCAAACGTTTTATGTAACTTGTTAAGTAACGAGAGAACCAGTGAGACATTAAAATCAGCTCAAAGTGCATCTGAGATGCTCGATGTTTACAGTCAATTTAATACAGGAATGCTAGAAAAGATTGCTGGGTTGGATACAAAACTGGTTGACGTCCTTCTGAACCGCCAACCGTAACCTTAAGGATTGATTCTCTTTTCTAGGAGCACCTGGCTGGCTCAGTCAGTGGAGCGAGTGACTCTTGATCTTGGGGGTCATGAGTTCGAGCCCCATATTGGGTATAGAGATTACTTCAATAAATAAAACCTTAAAAAAAAAAAAAAAGGATTATCTTTTCCACCACCCAGACAGGGAGCATTTGCATCTTTGAGTCAATCTGTGCCTCTTGAGTTGTAAAGTAGCCCAGTCAAGAGGAAATCAATCAAAGGCGCAAACCTAGTCCCACACTGAAAGGACACATTTCTAACTTTTGGGTAATTTTTTTTGACATCTATAAATCTGAGTAAAGAAATTGTTAGAGTTACCAGAACCAGGGGAGATAGATCTCCCTGGCAGAGCACTCTGCCTGAGTTTCCTTCTTTTTTTTTTTTTTTTTTTTAAGTTTTATTTATTTTTGAGAGAAAGAGCGCCAGCGAGGGAGAGGCAAAGAGAGAGGAGGACAGGGGATCTGAAGTAGGCTCTACGCTGACAGCAGAGAACCCAACGCGGGGTTGGAATTCATGAACTCTGAGATCATGACCTGAGCCGAAGTCAAATGCTTAGCCAACCGAGGCGCCCCTGAGTCTCCTTCCTGACTGCATTCTAGAGGCGTGTGTGACAGACGACCAATAATTTCAGCAAATCTGCTTGGCTTAGCCTTCCCCAGCTGAGAAAATGGCGATCCCACCTATCTGGGCAACACGCCTTAGAATTATCCTTGACGGCTCTCTTTAGTTCATACTGACATCTAATTCATCCATATATTCAGTATGCACCAAAAATAGTTTGAGGGCCTACTATGAGACAGCCACTCACAGCCATTTGCTTCTGTCACGGACATCCATTGGTAGACAAAATGGACAAAAATTCTTACCCTCGTGGAACTTGCATTGTCGTGGGGGAGAAGAGCGATCAACAAATGAGGAAAATCCACAATCTGTAGAATGTCATATGATGACTAGGGCAACGGAGAAAACATTTTTCATGGAAAGGGGTTGGGAAAATTAGGGGGCGGGGCTTAGAATGTAAGGAGAGTTGTGAGGGAATACCTCATAGACAAGATGGCCATTAAGAAGGGATCCGGAGGGAGTGACAGAGGCAGTCATGGGTATATCGGCTCCAGGCACAAGGATTATGCGCCAGTGTGTTAGAAGAAGGATGGGGTTCAGGGCGCACTACCCCAAAATAGGGCGCCTTGGCATATTGATTATTTTCAGCTGAAGGAGTTAGAACCAGAGAAACAAGAATGTCATTCTGACCTTCTCCTGAGCCTTCTTCCTAGAAATAGGTCTTAGAAGCCTCATGGCAGAGGCACCGTCTCTATACCTGAAGGAAAGGAACACCCCTATCTCCAAAGACAAAGGGATGCTGTGAGGAATCTGAACAGGACTTACTGAGTTCCCTCCGGTTTACTACAATTACATCATACTCTCAGACATATCATATTTCTCCTCGACCGTCAGCTTGTCATCCCACCTGGCATAAAAATCCTCAGGTGGAACCATTCCTTTGGGTCTTCGTTTCCTTATGAAGGCTCCCTTGTCAAAATTATATCAGGACATTTATAATATATATGAACATTTATAATATATATATATAATATATAATCAAAATTGGGGCGCCTGGGTGGCACAGTCGGTTAAGCGTCCGACTTCAGCCAGGTCACGATCTCGCGGTCCGGGAGTTCGAGCCCCGCGTCGGGCTCTGGGCCGATGGCTCAGAGCCTGGAGCCTGTTTCCGATTCTGTGTCTCCCTCTCTCTCTGCCCCTCCCCCGTTCATGCTCTGTCTCTCTCTGTCCCCAAAATAAATAAACGTTGAAAAAAAAATTAAAAAAAAATTATATTCAGAACATTTATATGCTTTTCCTTTGTTACTCTGTCTTTGTCAGTTTGGCTTTCAGACCCAGCCAAAGACCCTAGGAGGGTCAAAGAGAACACTTTCCTCCCCTACAGGAACAGCAAGCATAGTGTGTGTGGACCAGAAGGAGACCAGAGGTGAGGAACGGGAGACGGGAGACGAGGGATAAAGAAGTGTGAGAGCGCCGGGGAGGGAGGAGGAGGGAGGGAGGAATGGAATAAAGATTATGAGATCTGACTCTGACTCTGGCTTTTACTCTGACGGAGAAATATTGGGAGAATTTGAGTAGAGGAGTAATGTGATCTGATTTACCTTTTTAACAGGATCACCCTGGCTGTTTGTGTTAAGAATAGGCATGAGAGGGGAGCTTGGGTGGCTCAGTTGGTTAAGCATCCGACTTCGGCTCAAGTCATGATCCCACGATTTGTGAGTTCAACCCCCACATGGGACTCTGTGCTGACAGCCTGGAGCCTGCTTCGGATTCTGTGTCTCCCTCTCTCTCTCTGCCCTCCCCTGCTCACACTCTGTCTCTCTCTTTCAAAAATAAATAAATATTTTAAAATTTTTTCAGAGAATAGGCATGAGAGACAAGGATAGAAGCTGGTAGATCCGTTAGGAGGCATTTGCAATAGACCAGAGTGATAACAGTAGAAATGATGAGAAGTGGTCAGATACTGAAGATATAGATATTAAAAAGTATGTGTGTGTGTTTGTGTGTGTGTGTGTGTGTGTGTACTTTTTTAAAAGTAAGCTCTACACCCAAATGTGGGGCTTCAACTTATGACTTCAAGGTCAACAGTCATTTTCTCTACTGACTGAGCCAGCCAGGTGCCCCTGAATATCTTTTGAAGCTAAAGCCAACCAGATTTACTGACATAACGGATGTAGGATATAAGAAAAAGAAAGAAAACGTAAGTGCCTCCAAGCTTTTTCTCTTTTAACGTTTATTTATTTTTTTGAGAGACAGAGACAGAGCATGAGTGGGGGAGGGACAGAGAGAGAAGGAGACACAAAATCCAAAGCAGACTCCAGGCTCCTAGCTGTCATCACAGAGCCTGACGCGGGGCTCGAACCCAAAAACCGTGAGATCATGACCCCAGCCGAGATCAGACGCTTAACTGACTGAGCCACCCAGGCGCCCCACCTCCAAGCTTTTTGACATAAGAATAGACTTTAGCGATTATCCTCTAAGAGAATATGTAGAGCTGCCATATTCTTTTTTAACAATTGCACAGTATTCCCTTGTGTAGAGATATTGAATGGACATTTTGTTATTATACAATACAGACATACTGATGAACATTTTTGTTATTTGTACCATTGTATAATCACAATATCCTTAAACGTGTATCAGTGCACACAGATGCAATCATAACTGTAAAAGAAGTTCCTTAAAGTGTCACTGGTAGGGGCGCCTGGGTGGCTCGGTCGGTTAAGCGTCCGACTTCGGCTCAGATCATGATCTCACGGTCCGTGAGTTCGAGCCCCGCATCGGGCTCTGGGCTGACAGCTCGGAGCCTGGAGCCTGTTTCAGATTCTGTGTCTCCCTCTCTCTGCCCCCCTCCCCCGCCCCGTTCATGCTCTGTCTCTCTCTGTCTCAAAAATAAACTTAAAAAAAAAAAAAAGTGTCACTGGTAGGTCAAAATACACGTATGTTTGGTATTTCAGTAACTATAGCAAAATTGCTATCCATAGAAGTTGTCTCTGTTTTCTTTTCCTTCTTCTTTATGATTTTATTTTATTTTTTAAAGTAATCCCTACATCCAACATGGGGCTCTAATTCAAAACCCCAAGTTCAAGAGTCACATACAGCTAGGCACTCTTGTATTTTCTTTTTTCTTTTTTCTTTCTTTCTCTTTTTTTTTTTTTTTTTTTTTTGCTTTTTTGCCCCTGTGTTTTCTTTTTCTCTTTCTTTTTTTTTTTTTTAAGTTTATTTATTTAGTTTGGGAGAGACAGAGACAGTGCAGGTGGGGGAAGGGACAGAGAGAGAGCAGGAGAAAGAGAGAATCCCAAGCAGGCTCCGTGCTGCCCATGCAGAGCCCAAGGCAGGGCTCAAACTCACAAAACCGTGCGATCATGACCTGAGCCAAAACCAGAGTCAGATGCTTAACTGACTGAGCCACCCAGGTGCCCCTGCCCCTGTATTTTCTTAAGTGGGTACATTAATGTCTAATGCCAGAATTGGGCATATTCCTGGGTCCCTTTATAGAGATAAGTCAGGGTAGGGATGGCATGTGAAAATGTCACCTCATTCATAATGTGGCGATAAAATGGTTAAAAACCTGTGCTTTTGATGACTTCGTATCTAAGCCTTGTAATTTTATAGTTGTCTTTTTCTATCTTTCAAATTTTTTCTTTCTGCCTTTCCAACCATCTGTATGCACATCCATTAACACACACACACACACACACACACACACACACACACAGAGAGAAAACATACATTTCTCCTATGGACACTTGTTAACTAAAGATAAGCTATAATTCCCATAGAAAGATGATCTACGATCAATTGAATACACACGTTTGATGTTTTTTGTCGCAATACATTTACGCTAAACTGACAGCAACATCATATATTTACAAGACGATGGTTAGGGTTAGAAATCGATTATTCGACCATAAATGAGCTTTCTGCACATAAACCAAACTGGTGGATTCTAGCATCAAGACTATTCGTGGGACATTTGAAAGTGTTGCCCCTAAGAAGTATCTAGGTATGTTTAGCTTTAGTAATGCTCCACTTTATGCTACATTCAACCATTTTCCCAAAAGGTTTAAACTGTAAGTAAAGAGAAGTTTTGGGGCGCCTGGGTGGCTCAGCAGGTTAAGCATCCGACTTCAGCTCAGGTCACGATCTCACAGTCTGTGAGTTCGAGCCCCGCGTCGGGCTCTATGCTGACAGCTCGGAGCCTGGAGCCTGTTTCAGATTCTGTGTCTCCCTCTCTCTCTGCCCCTACCCTGCTCATGCTCTGTCTCTCTCTGTCTCAAAAATAAATAAAAAACATTTAAAAACGTGCTTAAAAAAAAAGAGAAGTTTAAGTTTTTTGAAGCCACCGACTATGATGTCACGTGATTACTCATGGTTCTTTCATTTTTGTACCGAGAACTATTTGCAATGATAACTCAAGTAGAGAAAGCAACAACAGTGGCCCTAAGCGCCTATGGCTTCTGTAGCCTAACAGCTCGAGAGTCTTGGCAAAGGTGATTGTTTTACTATCTATCACCAAGGTAGTCTCATTTTTGAACTTTTAAACATGTACTCTATTAAGTTCTGTCACTGGGGCCTGTGGATAGACTAACCGAAGACAGATTAACAGCAGAAAATGTTTTTTTCAGGTGCACACGGGGGACGGGGCTCGCAGAAAAGAATTGAAAATTCCTCAAAGCAGTTAGACCTGTGAGTTTGTATATCATTTTAACAAAGGGCAGTTAATTGGGGGGGGGGGGGGGTTTGTGGGTTTTTTAAATGTTTTATTTATTTTTGAGAGAGAGAGAGTGGGGGGGCGGCGGGGCAGAGAAAGAGGGAGACACAGAATCGGAAGCAGGCTCCAGGCTCCAAGCTGTCAGCACAGAGCCCGACGCGGGGCTCGCACTCAGAAACAGTGACATCAAGACCTGAGAGGAAGTCGGATGCTTCACCGACGGAGCCACCCAGATGCCCCAAAGGGCGATTAATTTGTGAAGAAAGGATAAAACAAAGGAAAAAAAGGGCTTGAGTTTCTAGGAGTGGTAAGTTGTGAGAAGGTAAACATATGGGGGAAACTAATGGCGAACAAGGGTTACTTTAGTCAGGTTTGTTTGTGCAGACCCATCTCGGTGCTGTACGCCTCTTACGGTGTCCAGTGATTAAAAGTCTATTGTCCTGGGGCGCCTGGGTGGCGCAGTCGGTTGGGCGTCCGACTTCAGCCAGGTCACGATCTCGCGGTCCTTGAGTTCGAGCCCCGCGTCGGGCTCTGGGCTGATGGCTCAGAGCCTGGAGCCTGTTTCCGATTCTGTGTCTCCCTCTCTCTCTGCCCCTCGCCCGTTCATGCTCTGTCTCTCTCTGTCCCAAAAATAAATAAACGTTGAAAAAAAAAATTAAAAATAAATAAATAAATAAAAAAATAAAAGTCTATTGTCCTTTTCCTGGTGTGGGAGAGGGGAGGAGGACACCTTCACAAAGGGAAATTGATGCCCTAATTTTAGGCAGATAGGGAGAGGGGAAGGATAGAGAGCTTTTCTGGCATCTGCTGTTTCTTTCCTTTTTTATTTTAAGTTTGTTTACTGAGAGAGAGAGAGGGAGAGAGAGAGATTGAGATTGAGATTGAGAGATTCCCAAGCAGGCTTCATGCTGCCAATGCAGAGCCCGACTCAGGGCTCAACCTGACAAACATGAGATCATGACCTGAGCCAAAATCAAGACTGGGACACTTAACCAACTGAGCCACCCAGGCGCTCTGCATCAGCTGTTTCTGAACGGCCGTCAGCTCAAAATAATTCTTAGGCCAAAGTGGCATATTTTGTAGTGGTCTATTCTGATGACGTTCAAATGCATCCCTCATGAAACCTGAATTCATGTACCTGGATCTGTACTTCTTTGCACAAATATAACAACCTCCGAAGGATTAATAGATATTGCCCATGATTTATTATTTGCTTTGTTCAAGGTATTGTGCTAAACGTTATGGACATACTGAGGCGAACAAAAATATTGATTCCTTTGCTTTTTAATTTTTTTTAATGTTTATTTTTAAATTTTTTTTAATGTTTATTTATTTTTGAGACAGAGAGAGACAGAGCATGAACGGGGGAGGGGCAGAGAGAGAGGGAGACACAGAATCGGAAGCAGGCTCCAGGCTCTGAGCCATCAGCCCAGAGCCCGACGCGGGGCTCGAACTCACGGACCGCGAGATGGTGACCTGAGCTGAAGTCGGACGCTTCACTGACTGAGCCACCCAGGCGCCCCTTAATGTTTATTTTTAAGAGAGAGAGACAGAGTGCAAGCAGGGAAGGGGCAGAGAGAGAGGGAGACACGGAATCCAAAGCAGGTGCCAGGCTCTGAAGCTGTCAGCACAGAGCCCGATGCGGGGCTTGAACTCATGAACCCCGAGATCATGACCTGGGCCAAAGTCAAATGCTTAACCGACTGAGCCACCCAGGTGCCCCAAAATTGATTCCTTTCAAGGAACTTAATATAGTTGAGAAACAATGTCAGGTATATGTATTATTTAAATCTGGTGTTTCAGTTGAGAACATGAACTTTGAGATCCGGGTTCAGATTCTGACTGCTACTAGCCATCTCTGCCACTCCCATGGTCGTGTAACAGAACCTCTGTAAGTCTCATTTTCCTTATCTGTGAAAGGAGAGATTCACCTCCCTTTCACGGTTGTTGTGAAAACTGAGTGACGAGCAGAATTCAGATAACCCGCTGATTGTCCTTGTAAGCATTAAAAAAATATTGTAATTGTTAATATTAACAACTAGAGTGTAAAGCAGGCTGTGATAAGGACTCTAAGATTTTGCATACTCAAGGGTACCGATGTCCCCCCCCCCCCCCTCTGGTGTCCAAAGAGTTGTCCTTCCTATGAGAAAGGGACAAATGATGTCAGGGGTGGGGTTTGATCAGAATATGAAGGAATCGGAGGGAAACTCTTGAACGATCCTATCTCTTGGGGCGCCTGGGTGACTCAGTCAGTTGCCCATCCGACTTCAACTCAGGTCATGATCTCACAGTTCGTGAATTTGAGGCCTGCATCAGGCTTAATGCTGTCAGTACAGAGACCGTTTCAGATTTTCTGTCCCCCTCTCTCTGCCCCTCCCCCACTCACACTCTCTCAAAAATGAATAAACATTTATTTTTTAAAAAAAAATCCTATCTCGGGGCGCCTGGGTGGCTCAGTCGGTTAAGCGTCCGACTTCAACTCAGGTCACGATCTCGCGGTCCGTGAGTTCGAGCCCCGCGTCGGGCTCTGGGCTGATGGCTCAGAGCCTGGAGCCTGCTTCCGATTCTGTGTCTCCCTCTCTCTCTGCCCCTCCCCCGTTCATGCTCTGTCTCTCTCTGTCTCAAAAATAAATAAACTTAAAAAAAAAATCTTATCTCTTGATCTCTTGATGGGGCGCCTGCGTGGCTCAGTGCGTTAAACATCTGACTCTTGGTTTCAGCTCAGGTCATGATCTTGCAGCCCCACATAGGGCCCTGTGCTGACAGTGAGAAGCCTGCTTGGGACTGTCTCTCTCTCTCCCTCTCTCTCTGTCCCTCCCCCACGTTCGTTGTCTCTGTCTCTCTCAAAATAAATAAATAAACTTAAAAAAAAGAATCCTGTCTCTTGATCCAACTGACCAAATGACAACCTCAACAGTCATTTACATGAACTATGTTAGATGTTTTTTACTTATTATCCATTTAATCTTTTTTTTTAATTAAAAAAACTTTAACACTTATTTTTGATAGAGAGAGACAGAGACAGAGACAGAGCATGAGCGGGGAGGAGCAGAGCAAGAGGGAGACATAGAATTTGAAGCAGGTTCCAGGCTCTAAGCTGTCAGCACAGGGCCCGACGTGGGGCTTGAACTCATGAACTGTGAGATCATGACCTGAGCCAAAGTCGGACGTTTAACCAACTGAACCACCCAGTCACTCCCTTATGCCTTATGTAAAATCATCTCCATCTTCCACACATCACACGAGGCTAATTTTTGTGGAAATATACCAGCATGTAAATCTCACAGCATTTTCTGTGAGATTATAACCTGTCCAACTTCTCAGGTCTCCTCTGGCTGCTTGTCTTGAGTATCATAAAGGATTCTGTACCTTGGGCCTCAGTTTCCTCATTTTTCAGTTAAAGAGATCATATTAGGAGATTTCTAAAGACATTTTCAGTTCCAAGAAATTAGAGCTCCGTCTTCTGCCAGCGGTGGCCAGTTCTTGAACTTTATACAGGATTCAGAAAGTGATTTTCATTGCATCTCCTAAAAACTAAACAGTAGTACAGGGCTGTCTTTCCCTAAGATCACTAACATGAGAGGCTTGCGCTGAGGAGGGACATTAGTCACAGAACAGATTCTTATGTATTCAAGTTGATGCCTTTTTTTTTTTTTTTTTGGTTTTATTTAAGTGATCTCTACACCCAATGTGGGGGTCCAACTCAAGAGACCAAGATCAAAAGTCACATGCTCTTCCGGGGCCCCTGGGTGGCTCAGTTGGTTAAGCATCCGACTCTTCCCTTTCAGCTTGGGTCACGATCTCACGGTTCATGAGCCTTCTTGAGATTCTCTCTTTCTCCCTCTCTCTCTGCTCCTCCCCTATCTCTCTTTCTATCAAAATAAATAAATAAATAAATACTTAAAAAAAAAAAAACAAAACAGTCATATGCTTTTCTGACCAAGCCAGCCAGGCACCCCAGGATAATGACTAACTTGGAAAATCTATGTGTACATACCTACGCAAGATATTTGGAAAGGAGATCGCAAGATGGATGAACAAACGGCTGGACACAGAAAACAGGGAAACTAAAAAAAAAAAAAAAAAAAATGATAACAATAACCTCAGTCTCCAGAGAATGCGAACACTATTTCCTCTATGTGGAACATTCCCCACACTCGTCACCCCATACCTCTATCCTTCCTGCTTATCCCTCTGCATGCAGCACAAGCATCGGTTCTGGGAATCTTTACTTTGGTCCCAAGATTAGGTGAGGCCCCCCATACCTCTCGCTCTTTGTTATGTTCATTCCACTCATAACTATATGCTCAGTGTTGATCTTCCTCATTAAGCCCTAAGCCCTGTTAGGGCGAGAGTGTAGTCGTCATATTCATCCGGTGCCTAGCACAGTACCTGGAAGCGAGTAGATGCCCAGAGAACATGTATTTGATAAACATCTCTGCAGGTGTCTTCATATCTCAGTGCCATGGAATGATTCTTTCTCTCCCCTGGTGCACAGCCTTGTAACTGCACTTTAAGACGGAAAAGAACGGGGCGCCTGGGTGGCTTGGTCGGTTAAGCGTCCGACTTCGGCTCAGGTCATGATCTCACGGTCCGTGGGTTTGAGCCCCGCGTCGGGCTCTGTGCTGACAGCTCAGAGCCTGGAGCCTGTTTCAGATTCTGTGTCTCCCTCTCTCTGTGACCTCCCCCGTTCATGCTCTGTCTCTGTCTCAAAAATAAATAAACGTTAAAAAAAAATTTTTAAGACGGAAAAGAAGAAACCAGGAATAAGAGAAAACGTGCCCTACTGGTTTTGCCAAAATCGTAATCCGTTACATAAATTGTTAAGGAGGAAAATGCTAGAATACTGCAAACAGTAATTCCATTCAACACAAGAGATTAAAAAAAAACAAAAAAACAAAAAAAACCAAACCCATGCATACTCTGAAAACAGTACATCACACCGAACTACAGAGCGAACGCTGTTGGATAGCTAATATTTAAGGAGTATCTTATACCTAGTTTCTGTATTTCTGCAACAAGTGTTAGAAGATAAAAGATGACACCTTTTTCCTTACCTTAAAAAAAATTTTTTTTTAACGTTTATTTATTTTTGAGAGAGAGAGAAACAGAGAGAAGACAGAGAGAAGAGGCAGAGAGAGGAGGCACAGAACCCGAAGCAGGCTCCAGGCTCTGAGCTGTCAGCACAGAGCCCGATGCGGGGCTTGAACCTACGACGCGTTGAGATCATGACCTGAGCCGAAGTCGGATGCTTAACCGACCGAGCCACCCAGGCGCCCCTCTTAACTTTTTTTTTAAAGGTGACATTTTGTAAATGTATATATGCGTGTATGACCGAATATGCACAGAATATTTTGAAAAGATAGACGAGAAACAAAGAACCATCTACACCCACACTGTTTACATGAACTTGACTTTACTATTGCACTGTCTTCGTTAATATGAATTTAGTACTCCAGGAAATACTTGCCCAGAAAATAAAAGTTGCAAATAATTGTGGTGTGTAATTCAGTAACACCCAGAAAAACCATTTTAAACTGCTCAGCTTTTCCATAGGCAGTTGGCAAACGATTATTTAGTCTCTAAGACATTTCAAAACCCTCACCGTGGCTGAGTCTACAGTCCTAAACCATGTTCCTTTTTTTTTTCAACGTGTATTTATTTTTTGGGACAGAGAGAGACAGAGCATGAACGGGGGAGGGGCAGAGAGAGAGGGAGACACAGAATCGGAAACAGGTTCCAGGCTCTGAGCCATCAGCCCAGAGCCCGACGCGGGGCTCGAACTCCCGGACCGCGAGATCGTGACCTGGCTGAAGTCGGACGCTTAACCGACTGGGCCACCCAGGCGCCCCCTAAACCATGTTCCTTAACCAGTCTTAATGAAACCCCTACATTGAAAGACTCCACCACTAAACCAGACCCCAGAACCGCATAAACATCCTGACTTAGCCCTCCCCTCCCAGACACTACTAAGGTTCTTTCAGGGAGCTAGCATTTAACAAAACTAAGAATAGCTACTCTTGAGGAGGGAACTGAGAGAAGAGACGTAGACGGTGATTTTTTTTTTTTGCACCCTTGAATTTTACATCAGGATGTCTTGTTTATTCCAAAGTAAATGATTTTTTTGAAGAAAAGAAGTAAAATCTAAACACGTTCAGCAAAAGACACATGTGTGCTTTCCTCTCCGGCCAGCAGGTGTCACTTTCTCGCCTAGGTAAAAGCTGCCTCCACCCTTTCTCCTGGATGCGGAAAGAAGGCACGGGGTTCATAGGACAGCCTCAGTTATGGGACAGAGGACTTAAATGGGCCTGGAAATGTTGATTCCTAGAAAGAAGGGTTCAGGTTCTCTCCTCACAATAATAACTAATATTTATTGAATACATTTTAAAATGGCTTTAAGGTAAAATTAGGACAATTAACCACACATATTTAAAGTGCACAATTATTATCATTTTTTTTTAACATTTATTTATCTTTTGAGACACAAAGGGAGAGAGATTGTGAGCAAGGGAGGGGCAGAGAGAGAGAGGGAGACACGGAATCTGAAGCAGGCTCCAGGCTCCAAGCTGTCAGCACAGAGCCCGACGCGGGGCTTGAACTCACAAACTGTGAGATCATGACCTGAGCTGAAGTCAGATGCTTAACCGACTGAGCCACCCAGGTGTCCCAAAGTGCACAATTCTTAATTAAGCTTTACCACCCTGTGTAGGGCTTGAACTCACAACCCTGAGATCAAGAATTGTGCTCCACCGAGTGAACCAGCCAGGTGCCCCCAAAGTGTGCAATTTGATGAAGTTTGATATATGTATGCAATCATAAAAACTATCACTACAATCCAGAGAATGAACATATCCATCACCCCAAAAAGTTTTCTCATGCTAATTTGTAATTCATCCCTCCCTCCTCCAGATAAGTACTTTATATGAATATATTTTTCACCCTCACCACCCCTTTTTAAGTAATGACCAGAGAGAAATCAGGGGTATATCCTGGAGGGGACCGTGTACTGTCTCGCAAGATAGAAGCCTCTACCTCATCTTTCAAAGAGTGCTTTGACCTTGGCAAAGCAATCTGGAAATGGCTGAGAATTCAACTTTCTCTGGAGCTGTTCCTCTTTTTTTTTTTTTTTTAACATTTATTTTATTTTTGAGAGAGAGACAGAGCGCGAGCGGGGGAGGGACAGAGAGAGAGAGAGGGAGACACAGAATCCGAACCAGGCTCCAGGCTCTGAGCTGTCAGCACAGAGCCCGACGCGGGGCTCAAACTCACCAACTGTGAGATGTGACCTGAGCTGAAGTCTGCGCTTAACCAACTGAGCCACCCAGGTGCCCCTGGACTGTTCCTCTTGTAACAAAATGTGGAGCCTGCTCTTGAGATTTTCCTGCACTGTGATTGCAGAAGTTGAGAATTTTTATATCTGGCCAAGAAGCCCCCAGATTTTCATATGTAGCATTTAATTGCTTATTAATCACCCTCAACAGGTGAGAGGGTGTCAGCATACCTCCTTAGTAGAGTTTGGGAGGGGAGGGCTAAGTCAGGATATTTATGTGGTTTGGAGGTCTGGTTTAAGTGGGGGAATCTTTCAACGTAGGGGTTTAAGATTGGTTAAGGATCGTGGTTTAGGACTGCAGACACAGCCACGGTGAGGGTTTTGAAATGTCTTAGAGACTAAATAATCATTTGCCAACTGCCTATGGAAAAGCTGAGCCATGTAAGCCCCCTCTCCGAAATATCTATTGCTCCTCATACGAAGCCATCCAATTCCATAGTCCTAATAACAATTTTATTATTTTAATACTATATTGCTAAATATAGTAGTAAATATTATTTGAATATTATATTATTAAATATAGCATTAAATTTATTATTTTAATACTATTAAATAGTATTATTATTATATTATTTTAGTAATAGTATAGCAGTTTAGTATTATTTTAATACTATAAAACACTATTATAGTATTATATGTAGGCATATTGTATCTACATCAATTAATACATTAATTGCTATTACTTATGATTAATGTCTTAATTTATAATCATATTAATATGACATATATAATAATGTATAATTCTGTTCATATGATAGCTAATAAATATATATTATAATGTTATATATATTATAATACATATTACCACACAATATGGTGGTATAATATAATATATATTATATAGTAGTATATAATAGATTATATATTTAATATTATAATATATTATAACACTGTAGTATTATATGTTATATTATGCCACCATATTATACTATGCTATTTTTTCAAATTTATTTTTTTTGAGAGAGAGAGCACATGAGCAGGAGAGAGGGGCAAAGGGAGAGAAAGAATCCTAAGCACACTCCATACTGTCCGCACAGAGCCTGATGCACGGCTCAGTCCCATAAACCTTGACATCAAGACCTGAGCCCAAATCAAAAGTCAGAGGCTTAACTGACTGAGCCACCCAGGCGCCCCCAAGTCTATCTTAAGGAAAAATCACACAACTAGAAAACTATACCAGCAGATATCATATATATAATAAATGATATGTATAAAACTATTATAAATAAAACTAGTGTGTGTGGGGAGGGTATTATTATGAGGATAGGCAAACACAACAATGAAACAAACAGAACACAGAAATAAACCCTCACCAGTATGGTTACCTAGTTTATGGTAAAACCACACACTGCAATGTAGTAAGGAAAGAATGGTCTTTCAGTAGATGGTGAGGAGACAGTTGGATATCCATAAGGGGAAACAATGTAGCTTGTCCCCTACTTCATGCCATTTGCAAAAATTAACTCCAAGTGGATTGTATGTCAAATATGAAAGTTGTAGGGGCGCCTGGGTGGCGCAGTCAGTTAAGCGTCCGACTTCAGCCAGGTCACGATCTCGTGGTCCGTGAGTTCGAGCCCCGCGTCAGGCTCTGGGCTGATGGCTCGGAGCCTGGAGCCTGTTTCAGATGCTGTGTCTCCCTCTCTCTCTGCCCCTCCCCCGTTCATGCTCTGTTTCTCTCTGTCCCAAAAATAAATAAAAAACGTTGAAAAAAAAGTTTTTTTTAAAAGAAAGTTGCAGGGGGACACCTGGCTGGCTCAGTTGCAAAATATGTAACTCTTATCTCAAGATTGTAAGCATGAGACCCAAGTGGGGTGTAGAGATTACTTTTAAAAAATTGTGTGTGTGTGTGTGTGTGTGTGTGTGTGTGTCTGTGTGAAAGCTGAAACAAAAAAGCTTTTCGATGAAAACATAAGGAAAACACTTTTGTGACCCAGAGCAAAGATTTCTTAAATAGAATATAAGGGGCGCCTGGGTAGCTCAGTCGGTTAAGTGTTCAACTCTTGATTTTGGCTCAGGTCATGATTTCATGGTGGTGAGATTGAGCCCCGTCGTGCTGGGCATGGAGCCTGTTTAAGATTCTCTCTCTCTTCTTGGGGCACCTGGGTGGCTCAGTCGGTTTAGCGTCCGACTTCGGCTTAGGTCCTGATCTCACAGTTCGTGAGTTCGAGCCCCGCGTCTGGCTCTATGCTGACAGCTTGGAGCCTGGAGCCTGCTTTGGATTCTGTGTCTCCCTCTCTCTCTGTCCCTCCCCCACTCGTGCTCTGTCTCTCTCTCAAAAATAAATAAACATTAAAAAAAAATTTTTTTTTAAAGATTCTCTCACTCTTTTGGGGTGCCTGGGTGGCTCAGTCGGTTAAGCATCCGACCTCGGCTCAGGTCACGATCTCACAGTTCGTGAGTCGGGCTCTGTGCTGACCGTTCAGAGCCTGGAGCTTGCTTCAGATTCTATGTCTCCCTCTCTCTGTACCTCCCCTGTTTGTGCTCTGCCTCTCTCTCAAAAATAAATAAACATAAACAAAATTTAAAAAAAAAAAGATTCTCTCTCTCCTTTTCCCTTGGCCCCTCCCCGGCTCTCACACAAATGTTCTCTCAAAAAAAAAAAAAAAATTACACATAAGACACATAGTAACAAATTAAACAACAACAAAAAAACAGAACCTAAAAGCACTCACTGAAACTGTATTAAAATTAAGAACATTTGGGGGCGCCTGGGTGGCGCAGTCAGTTAAGCGTCCGACTTCAGCCAGGTCACGATCTTGCGGTCCGTGAGTTCGAGCCCCGCGTCAGGCTCTGGGCTGATGGCTCGGAGCCTGGAGCCTGTTTCCGATTCTGTGTCTCCCTCTCTCTCTGCCCCTCTCCCGTTCATGCTCTGTCTCTCTCTGTCCCAAAAATAAATAAAAACGTTGGAAAAAAAAAAAAGTTAAAATTAAGAACATTTGTTCGCAAAAAGACACTATTTTAATGAGTGAGAACGCAACCCACAGACTGAAAGAAGACATTTGCAGTACATACATCTAACAAAGGCCTCCGATTTCAGATACATAAAGAATTCCAAAAAGAAGACAACCCAATAGAAAAACAGACAAAAGACTTGAACACTCTGTAAACAAGGACACCCGATATATCCAGCTAGAGTGTCCAGAATCAGAAAATCAGATTAACAACAACTAAAGGATATGGGGTTTCTTTTGAGATGATGGAAATATTCTCAAGTTGACTGTGGTGATGGTTGCATATATCAGCATATACTAAAAGCTATTGAATTATATACTTTCAATGGGTGAATTGTATGATATGTGAATTATATCTCAATAAAGCTGTTTTTAAATTTTTTAAAAAGTGTTTAAAAGTTTATTTATTTTGAGAGAGAGAGAGAGAGAATGGGGGATGGGCGGAGCGAGAGGGAAATAGATATAATCCCAAGCAGGCTCTGCACTGTCAGAGCAGAGCCCAATGTGGGGCTCAGACCCACAAAGCGTGAGATCATGACCTGAGCTGAAATCAAGAGTGGGACACTTAACCAACTGAGCTTCCCAGGCACCCCAATAAAGCTGCTTTTTTACAAAAAAGAATATCCACGAGGCCCATAAGCTTTTTTCAAAGTACTCAACTTTATTAGTTATCAAGAAAATACCAATTAAAAACCAATGAAATGACAGTATACATCTACCACAATGGCTAAAACAAACAAGTCAGGAAATACCAAAATGTTAGCAAAGATGAAGAGTAACTGAAACTTTCATACGCCGCTCTTGAGAGTGTAAATTGGTCCAAGCACTTTGGAAAAGGTTTCAGAGCATCTACTCAAGTAAAACATGTGTTATACCCTATGGCCCTCTATACCCCTAGGTATATATCCAACATAAAGGCGTACAATATGTTCACCAAAAGATATGTAATCGAATATTCATAGCAATGCTATTCCAAGTAACAAAACGTGAAACTACGTCATTTCTCAGCAATTGTACAATAGAGAAATAAACTGAGGTATACTTATACAATGGAAAACGATGTTGCAATGAGTATGAATGATCTATAGCTATACAAAATAATATCAATGAATACCTATAAACATTTTGTTGAGGGAAACAAGCCAGCAGCAAACATTTGTATTCTTACATATTCTTTTTTTTTTTTTAAGTAATCTCCATACCCAATGTGGGGCTCAAACTCCCAACCCTGAGATGAAGAGTCACATACATGCTCCATGACTGAGCCAGCCGGGCGCCCCATGTTCTTGTTTTTATATGGGCAAATATAATCTGTGCTTTTAGAAACTGGCGTTGTTTCTATGTTTATTATACTTGAATAAAACGTTTTTAAAAAGCAAAAGCAAAAAGTAAACCATGTATCATTCTCATTGCCTATCCCAAATGTCCAAGGGCCCAAAGTCAAAGACAGATCTATGATGTCGTCAAGCACCCAAACTCCTTTCGTCTCTCTGCTCTCTCCTCTTCAACATACAGCTTTTATCTGCATGGCTGCAAAAGGATGCTTTTCCTCCAGCATCCTCGTCGTCGTTCAAGTCAAGAAGAAGAAGGAAAGGCCAAAAGCTATCCCTTTGTGAGGTTCTGTCATCTCCTTCAGAAGGGATTTATTTCCAGAGACTTCCAGTTACCTTTTTTTTTTTTTTTTTTTTTGGCTAGAATTCTGCCACAGAGCCTCCCCGAACTGTAAGTAATTCTGAGAAGGTGAGTATTTCAGTTGGGCACGTTACAATTATGCTTTTCCTTAGTGAAGAAAAAGAGAATGGATACAGGAGAGGTATTCGACGTGTATACCGTCAGGTTAGAAGCCCTCAAGGATCTTACGTGCTCGTGGGGCAGAGGGGGTATTAACAGAAAAATGTGAACCCAGTTTGATAAGTCCTCAGCGGAGAGTGCTACAGGAGTGGAGAGGGATTCTTGTGGAAGATTCCTGACTAGATTAGAAAACACCTCTCGAAGGCCGTCTTACAGGACCAGTGGAAAACCTCCAGGCAGAAGAGATGGAAAGGCTTTGCAAGCAGCATAAAAAGCATATATGAAAATGATCAGGGAGGGGCGCCTGGGTGGCTCAGTCGGTTAAGCGTCCGACTTGAGCTCAGGTCACGATCTCGCGGTCCGGTCCGTGAGTTCGAGCCCCGCGTCGGGCTCTGGGCTGATGGCTCAGAGCCTGGAGCCTGCTTCCGGTTCTGTGTCTCCCCCTCTCTCTCTGCCCCTCCCCCGTTCATGCTCTGTCTCTCTTTGTCTCAAAAACAAACATTAAAAAGAATTTTTTAAAAAATGATCAGGGAGCATAGTCGAAATAGGGAACTAAATGCAGTTTGGTGTTCCTGGAGAAGTTAAGGGTAAGGTTGGAACACCAAAGGCATATCTGGGAAGCAGACACAGGAGGAACTCTCTGCCTTCTCCTTTTCTGCCTGAAAGCAGGGCGTTAATTTTCTCTTGTGAGACTGTCTCCCCTCCCCTCTCCCATACCAGGAAAGCGATCTTTATCACAGGACCCGGAAAGTCAGCATAAACAAGTCTGCATAACAAACCTTACTAAAATAACCTTAATCTTTCACTCCTTTCCCCCCTATATTTACCTTCCCACAGTGTTATTGCCCCTAGAAGACCAAAGACCTTTTCCTTTGTTTTGTAACTTCTCTATAACATATTGCCCTTTGTTAAAACGGTAATATGAGCCCCCAGACCTAACCGACTCTTAGGGCTTTTGCTTTCTTCCTGTAAAGTGACCAGGTGCATACAAATAGACCTTTTCTCCTGTTAATTTGTCTTTTGCCAATTTAATTCCCAGTCCCCAGGCACAGAATATAAGAAGTTAGAGGAAAAGGGGGGAGAAGCTGGATGGTTCAGTCAAGTTGAGTGTCCGACTTCGGCTCAGGTCAGGTCATGATCTCACGGTTCGTGGGTTCGAGCCCCACATCGGGCTTTGCGCTGACGGCACAGAGCTTGCTTCGGATTCTCTGTCTCCCTCTCTCTGACCCTCCCCTCCCTCAAAAACAAATATTTTTTAAAAATGACATAAGAAGCATTAAAAAAAAAAAAGAAGTTAGAGGAAAAGGTTTTCCTCTCTTACAAATTCTACAGTCTGGCAGTAGACTGGCAGTTTTTCCAGATTCTTCCCGGACTCTTTTGTCTTACATCCAATTAGTCACTGACAATGGTGAGTTTCACCAGCCCTCTTTGCTTCTGGAAAACAGGTCAGTTAAGAAATACCCCCATTTTGTTCTGTTTTCCAAACCCCCGTCACCTTTTGTGTTCCATCCTGTTCTCGTATATTCCATGAAAAGACCCGTCTCTACACTGGCTCATGACTCCAGTAAGATTGGGACCCTGTGTTTTCCTACCTCCGTAAAACCTCAGTTCCCCTTCCTTTTCTATGAGACATTCTTCGTTAATAAACATGTCCTCTATTGCAATAGCCTGAATAACATCACCTCAGTTGTCTGGTGCATTTTGTCTCTGACATCACTGAGTTCTGATGCGATCTCCCCTGCGGAGTAACTTCTACCTACGCCCCTTCCTCCTAACTCCCGCTGCCAGTTCCCCAGCGTGTGCCCAGATTACCACAGCAGTTTCCTAAATGACTTTGAGAACTTCAGCTTCACCCTTCTCTTCTCCATTCTTCAGTCTGATGCTGCAATGATCTTTCTTTCTTCTTCTTCTTCTTTTTTTTTTTTTAAGTGTATTTATTTATTTAAGTAATCTCTACACTCAACGTGGGGCTCAAACCCACAACTCCGAGATCAAGAGCTGCACATGCTCTGACCGGGCCGGCCAGGCACCTTGCTCTTCTGAAAAAGCGAGTCAGGATCTGACTTCTCTCTACTTTCTCAACTCACTTTTCTTTTTCTTTTTTAATTTCTTTTTTAATTACTACTTTTTTTTTTTTTTACATTTATTTATTTTTGAGAGGCAGAGAGAGACAGAGCACAAGCAGGGGAGGGGCAGAGAGAGAGGGAGACATAGAATCCAAAGCAGGCTCCAGGCTCTGAGCTGTGAAGCACAGAGCCTGATGCGGGGCTTGAACCCATGAACCGTGAGACCATGACCTGAGCTGAAGTCAGACACTCAACCAACTGAGCCATCCAGGCGCCCCTCAACTCACTTTTAAACACACACACACACACAATCCATGAGTTGCATTGAACTGCTTGGATGAAATACCCATGATTTCTTCCACCTCTTTGTCTTTCATTTGTAGCTCACTTTGCCCAAACTTGCTTCCTCTTTCATTTTCTCATTGTTCATCCAGCTCAGGCATCAACCTGGAAAAGCCATTCTGACCACTCCTTCACTTCAGTCTGGGAAGGTGCCTCTCCTACGTAATCCCATAGCTTTTTGTATTTTCTACCTCTCCCTCTCCTTCCTTCCTTCCTTCCTTCCTCCCTTCTTTCTCTTTCTTTCTTAAAAAATTTTTAATGTTTATTTCTGAGACAGAGAGAGAGAGAGAGAGAGAGCGCGCGAGCATGAGTGGGGGAGGGGCATAGAGAGAGGGAGACAATCAGAAGCAGGCTCCAGGCTCTGAGCTGTCAGCACACAATGCAACACGGGGCTTGAATTCACAGACCGCGATATCATGATCAACTGAGCCAAAGCTGGACGCTTAGCTTAACCTTAGCTTAACCAACGGAACCACCCAGGCGCCCCGCCCCCTCTTTCTTTCTTTCTTTCTTTCTTTCTTTCTTTCTTTCTTTTTCTTTCTTTCTTTCTTTCTTTCTTTCTTTCTTTTTCTGTCTTTCTTTCTTCTTTCTTTCTTTTCTTTCTTTCTCTTTCTTTCTTTCTTTCTCACACTGTATTGTAACTTTTGATTTATTTATTTTCTCCCTCCACCAGTCTGTGAACAACTTGAGGACAGAAACTTCATTTTACTTATTTTTGCATTCCCAGAACTGGTAAAGTGCCTGGCATATAATAAATGCACGTATTGAGTCCCTACTATAAGCACTATAATATGACAAGTCACTTAATCCTCACAATCGCCTTGCTTCTTAGATATGCAGAAATGTTTACGTTTCTGATTCTGTGTCTCCCTCTCTCTCTCTGCCCCTCCCACTCACTGTCTCTTTTTCTCAAAAATAAACGTTAAAAAAACTATTTTACATAAAAAAAGAATATTCTTTGCCTTCAATCTGAAGCCCAAAAGATACAATGAATACAGAAACTCTATTCATTTCAAACATTCATTTAAAATACTCTATCCAGATATAACTTCTTTAAAACTTTTTTTTAAATGTTTATCTGTTTTTGAGACAATGCGAGAGACAGTGTAAACAGCGGAGGGGCAGACAGAGGGAGACACAGAATGTGAAGCGGGCTCCAGGCTCTGAGCTGTCAGCCCAGAGTCCGATGCGGGGCTCAAACTCACGAACCGTGAGATCATGACCTGAGCCAAAGTCGGACACTTAACCGACTGAGCCACTCAGGCACCCCCAGATATAACTTCTTAAGTCCTGAGGATCACTATCTCCCTCCATTGCAAAAAGGGGGAGGTTCTGAGAGCAGTCACAGAGCCAAATGTAACAGGGTAGAGGGTTCAGGAGTGGGGGGGAGCGTTCATGAGTGCCCTCTTTTCTTTAATTTCCATGATACCTGAGAGGTAAGGCAGGCTTGGGGATGACCTCCTTTGGGTATGTTCCCCATGTTCTCTCACTTTGGGAACTCCCAGGAGGTCCAGGGCAGAGTCTAGGGCGGGGGAGACAGGAAATGAACAATTTTTGCAAATATGGCCCTGGGCTTATGGAAATATCTCAACATCATGGACTTACTTTCCCCTGGCTCTTCTGGTCAAAATTTACAGTCCAGAGGAGCGAGATCAGAGAGTGAATATCCAGGGTGAAAAGGTGTGGTTGCCTAGATGATCTTCTCTGTTTAAATACTATTCATCTCTTTCCCCCCCCATACCTTTGCCTCCAGACCCGTTTCTAAAACAAAAACATTGCTTCCAGAAACAGCTTACAACAAAGATAGGTATCCCCTAGCGGAAGAGGCTGGGGGAATCCTGAAGGAGAAGCGCAGAGATAGGGAATCCTGGCCAGCCACTTCTCTTGTTATCAATCACTGTTTTGCCCTGCAGTGACAGCTGGCTGAACACAATCCCTTAATTGGGACTCTCTGACCCCTCCCAGAATCGGCAAGACGATTCTCTGACGTGTCTGGGTCAAAAGGTTTAAAGAGGAAGCCAAAATACAAGTTCTGGTTAAAGGATGATTATTATCTTTCAACAAAACCTTTGGGAGCCACAGCAAGACGCACAGAGTCAAGGACACGGGTTTTCTTTTCAAGGAAAAAACTTTTTTTCATCTACTCCCAAAGCGCTAAATTACATCTCCCCTTAGATTTAACCTCCGGAAAGACATTTTTATCTTCCCTGGATCCCCCTCTACTTCCAAATCTTCTCTGGAGAGTCCCCCCTGTGGCTAAATCACATCTCCTCCCCCAGGGGTCTTCTCCAGGTAATTCTTCCCTGGGGTGATTATTCCGAGCCCATCCCCCCCGCCCCAACCCTTTATTCCGGCACCTATGCATCTGTGAAGTGGAAGAAAAGTAGCTGAGGTTCACGCCTGCTCATCTGTTACACACTCAGTAGTCAATCAGAGAAATCAAATTAGTTGATTGAATGAGTTTTGCTTTAAGAGGCAGAAGAATGTTGTCCAGTAATGTCACAGGGGATTAAATTAGTCTCTTTCCAACTTCTATCCTGGGAGAGGAGGGGGGGCGGGGCGGGGGGAAAGAAGACATCATTATACTCAGAATGTAAAAGAGTTTTTCCTATCTATTTATTTGTTTAATTGTTTTTCTTTTTTAAGTTTTCTCTAGGGGCACCTGGGTGGCTCAGCCGGTTAAGTGTCCGACTTCGGCTCACGTCATGATCTCACCGTTTGTGAGTTCGAGCCCCGCGTCGGGCTCTGGGCTGACGGCTCAGAGCCTGGAGCCTACTTCGGATTCTGTGTCCCCCTCTCTCTCTGCCCCTCCCCCACTCATGCTCTGTCTCAAAAATAAACTTTTTTTAAAAATAAATAAATAAATAAATAAAGTGATCTCTACACCCAAGGTGAGTTTAAACTCCCAACCCGGAGATCAAGAGTCACATGCTCTACCGAGCGAGCCATCCAGGTGCTCCCTCAGCTTTTTCCTACCTACAAGAAAATCTCCTGAACGCGCAATGAGATTATTAATAGTGTTATCTCAGAGGAACAGGATCAGATAATCTTTACTTTTCCCTTAGTATTTTTATATAACAAAGATGTAGACTGTAAAAATAATTTTAAAAATTCATCAATTTCAATCAAAAGAAAATCTTGTTTTTAAAAACCACATAGAACCCCTCCCACAAATGCCACTATTAACTTTTTCTGGTGTGACCTAAGATTATTATTCTTTCTTTAAGAGTTTAGGACCGGGGCGCCTGGGTGGCTCAGTGGGTTAAGCGTCTGACTTCGGCTCAGGTCACGATCTCGCGGTCCGTGAGTTCGAGCCCCGTGTCGGGCTCTGTGCTGACAGCTCAGAGCCTGGAGCCTGCTTCAGATTCTGTGTCTCCCTCGCTCTCTGCCCCTAACCCACTCGCATTCTGTCTCTGTCTCTCTCAAAAATAAAAATAAACATGAAAAAAAATTTTAAAAAAAAGAGTTTAGGACCAAAAAAAGCTGGCTGGGTCAGTAGAGCATGTGACTCTTGATCTCAGGGTCGTGAGTTTGAGCCCCACGATGGATGTAAAGCTTACCTCAAGAAGAAAAAAGGATTTAAGATTTAAAAAAAAGAAAAAGAAAAAAGGAAAGCCCACTTTCTATCAAAAACTAGCTCCCCGAAGGTAATAACATAACTCAGAAGAAGGTCCCTTAACTTTTGAATACTATCACCCTACCGCAAAAGCTCATCCTTACCTCATTCACAAGGATCAGAGTACTGAATTGTTGCCTGTTCACCTGTAAGATGAAAGGACATATATTATTACATAAGGGCCCTCATGCATTCAAAGAAAAAGTACTTCATAAAACCTACTGCTTTAACCCTATTCAGAGGACCCCTAGACGCGATGAGCATATTATGAGCATATTCCGAATTACGGGAAAGTTCCAAACACTACTGTTGTGGTAAATTCTTAATCGCAGCAAAAACATTAAGAATAGTCAGGCCTTAAAGAACAAGGGT
>NW_024412572.1:251448-275180 GCF_014898765.1 Herpailurus yagouaroundi
ATCGCAGCAAAAACATTAAGAATAGTCAGGCCTTAAAGAACAAGGGTCCCTCTTGTCCTTTTGGTCTGTGGACCATCGTAAAACATCGCTAGTGCAGAAGACTTTTAAAAATGACATACAGTTAAAATGCAATGTTTTGGGAGGTCAAATAATGTAATTATATGCTACTTGCTTGGGAAAGAGTATCTGTAAAATTAGGGGAGATAGCATGAAGAGCGAGGTAGAACTACGTTGGGAGATACAATAGAGCTCAGCCCTCACCTGGGAGGTAGTAGTCATAGACCGTGATGGTTGCTGGTTTCAGGTTAGTGACCAATGTACGTTGGCTGATGGTGAAGGTAAAGGCCTGAGTCTTCTTATTCAGCTGTGGAGAAGAAAGACAAAACAGCATATCAAAACTAAAGAGAAAATAACACTCTCTGTAACGCGGAGATTAAAAGACTCTTGTCTTCACCCAAATCTCCTGAAACCCTTCTGTCTCTTCTTGCCCTAGGCCAGTCTTCAAGATGTTGGCTTCTGCCGACTTCCTGACTCTTTCTTCTTAGGATCTTATGGCTTCCTGGCCTTCTTGTGACAAAGTCCCCTCCATTCTTGGTCTACTCTAACCCATGGTTCCTCCACTAAATTAATTGAAGTGGCCAAAGGAACAGAATCTTTCTTTCTTTTTTTTTATTTTTTTAAAGTTTTTATTTATTTTTGAGACAGAGAGAGACAGAGCACGAACGGGGGAGGGGCAGAGAGAGAGGGAGACACAGAATCGGAAGCAGGCTCCAGGCTCTGAGCCATCAGCCCAGAGCCCGACGCGGGGCTCGAACTCATGGACCACGAGATCGTGACCTGAGTCGAAGTCGGATGCTTAACCGACTGAGCCACCCAGGCGCCCCTCTTTCTTTTTTTTAAAGGCTCTTTGCTTCCTAGTGGTTTTCTCTCTTCCTTCAGGTCTCTGATCAGGTAACATCTCCTCAGAGAGGCCTTTCCTGACCACCTTATTTTAAAATGGTCACATCCTGGCCGACACATTTTTAAATGACATAGATAGCGGGGAGCCTGGGTGGATTAGTTGGTTAAGTGTCCGACTCTTGATTTCGGCTCAGGTCACGATCTCATGGTTCTTGGGATCGAGCCCCACATCAGGCTCTACGCCGACAGGACGGAGCTTGCTTGGGGTTCTCTCTCCCTCTCTCTTTGCCCATACCCCCTCTCAAAATAAATAAATTTAAAAAAATAAATGACATAGATGGCTAGCATGATGTATCTGTTAGTACTGCCCTGGAGGGGAATAAGAATATTTTATAGTGGGGCGCCTGGGTGGCGCAGTCGGTTAAGTGTCCGACTTCAGCCAGGTCACGATCTCGCGGTCCGTGAGTTCGAGCCCCGCGTCAGGCTCTGGGCTGATGGCTCGGAGCCTGGAGCCTGTTTCCGATTCTGTGTCTCCCTCTCTCTCTGCCCCTCCCCCGTCCATGCTCTGTCTCTCTCTGTCCCAAAAAATAAATAAAAAACGTTGAAAAAAAAAAAAAGAATATTTTATAGTAAACAACATGGAGGTAGAATTCACCTCATGGCTTCAGACCCATTCTCTCAGTTCCCTCATCCCTGTGCATGTGACACCAGTATATGCAGATTAAAAGGGAAGTTGCAAAGCTACATAAGGAATCAAGCTCTTGGGTTCAGTTTCTGAACACCTACCTCTTCCAAGTAAATGTTCAGTACGTCAGTTCCAGATTCAACCTTCTTCACCAGTGGTTGTTGGAGAAGCTAAATGAGAAAGGGGGAAAATGAAACAGACTAAGATCCAGAGCCTTCCCTATCCCCTAGGGTACTATACCAAAGCTCTGTCATGATCAAGGAAACAATATATACTGTGGAAAAGGTAAGACAAAGGAACCAAGATGATTCCAGTTTCCATTTAACACATCTGATGCACTTTTGCAGCCCATTGAAATAATGTAATTATGAGTTGTATATATACATGCATAGATAGATGATAGATAGATAGATATACCATGAAGCCCATTTCACCAGCTTTTTAGGGATCATGTTATGTCCTTTTAGAGCTTGTTAAATGAAGAAGAAAGAACAGACTTACTAACTGATTGGTGCCCTCCATGGGACTGAACCCAGAAAGCATCTTCACTTCTACAATGGCCATATTGGAAGAGCTGCGACTCCCCACATAACTAAGGGCAGAAAGAGGTACATCTGTGTCAACCCGTTATTTTCACTCTCAGCAGACTCTGTAGCCCCAACGTGCGCGCGCGCGCTCGCGCGCGCGCACACACACACACCCCCCTCAGCTTCTATGATCCGGGTGCCCCCCCCCCCAGCTCAGCTTTTCTCACCTGGTGTGGATAGTAAGCACCAAGGATCGAGGTGAAGTAACTTGCTCACATGTACCCTTTCCCACTTCTACACTAAGACTAAAGGTATCCGCAAATTTAGGAGGGGGGATGTTGTATTTCAGCACCGTCTAGCAGGAGGAAATAGATAACCAAATCAGAGCTGGGAAGAACTTTAACTATTGCACAGCTCAAACTACTCTCTTCACAAATGAGACAGAAGGTTCGACTGGAGGCAAAGACGCCCGCAGGCTCTCCTTCCCAATGCGTGCTGGTTCTTTCTCATGGATCTCTGCTTACCTGCACGTAGACACAGCCCTGGCCCGAGGCCTCCAAGGTATAGGCTCCAGGGATATTAGGTAGAGTCTCCTGCTGAAATACCAACCGGTTGGCAGCCTGAATGTTGAAAGCACGCTGGAAATTCTCACTGGATTTCACAGCCAGGTTGACTTCCTCAGATGGCACATAGGCAGTGGTGGCGTATTTGGCAAGAGCTTGGAGGGCAACTACAGTATCCTGAAGAAAACGGTGGAGCATATGCTTACATTTTGTGAGCCACTGGAATTAACTTCAAATAACCCGATAACCTACGTGTCTGGCGGTTCACTAGTGTGGATGACGCCTCTTCTTTTTTTTTCTAAAATTTTTTTTTTAACGTTTATTTATTTTTGAGACAGAGAGACAGAGCATGAACGGGAGAGGGTCAGAGAGAGGGAGACACAGAATCCGAAACAGGCTCCAGGCTCTGAGCCATCAGCCCAGAGCCCGACGCGGGGCTCGAACTCACAGACCGCGAGATCGTGACCTGGCTGAAGTCGGACGCTTAACCGACCGAGCCACCCAGGCGCCCCGCTGATGACGCCTCTTCTAAGTATGTAAGAGCCACGTTCATCAATGCCGGGGAAACCGACATAGAAATCATATCTTGCCTGTCTAGAAAATTGTCATCAAGTTGTTATGACACAGCTATAGGTTATCGGGTTCATCTCATATTCGTCTTCAACCAAACCTAGCTTCAGAATGGGCTATAGTTAGAAGCAAGTGGGTAACTGTTCAGTATATATTTTACAGTTTCCTTATTTGGAGAGGAAATAGCAGTAACATAATAGCCCTAAAAACTGCACATTCTTCAAAGTCATTTAGCTCTGTGATGATCTTCTATGGCACAGCTGGAGAGGATATCAGGGTACCCTTCCTTGCGAACCAAGGCTTCTTCGCCGCTGTGCCATGTGACCATCTTTTCTTCACTTGGATAGTAGACAGATAAGCCGCCACCAAGAAGGCAAGGCATCAGAACTTTCCCATTCTGAAAATATGATTTATGTAAGTGACAACTAGAGGAAAGAAAAAACAGAACGAGATGTCCAGCAAATTGCTATGTTTTACTGCTATGAGAATATCTACATGCTCGACACTTTGTACAGTATCTACAGAATAAGGGAACCCCCACATCTTCCTATCCCAAATGAAAAAGAACAGCTGTATTTAGACATCATGCTGTCGTATAAAAGCCCGGGTGGCTCAGTCGGTTAAGCGTCCGACTTCGGCTCAGGTCATGATCTCACGGCTGGTGGGTTCGAGCCCCGCATCGGGCTCTGTGCTGACAGCTCAGAGCCTGGAGCCTGCTTCGGATTCTGTGTCTCCCTCTCGCTCCCTGCCCCTTCCCCACTTGCACTCTGTCTCTTAAAAAATAAATATTAAAAAAGATTTTTTTTTTGAAAAAACAGGAAGGCAGTTCACCCACTCTGGGGAAGCTGCGAACAAGTGATTCCTATGCAGCTTGACTATCTACACACAACTTTTTATCTACTCTCCGTGAACTTGATCCCAAAAGGTCCTTATTGCTCTGATATGTGGAAACAATTCAAGAAACGAGACCTCATCACTGGCTGAAAAACCACTGTGGGTGACATGTGCCTTCTTGTAATAGCTAAGGATTTTATTAAAAAACAATTCTGACATGTATCTGTCACTGAGAGTTCTAAACATTTCACTCATAGCTTTCTGAAATTGTATACCATAATTGTTTAGGGCTCAGCAAGAAAGAAGTCCTTCCTGATCTTTGGCCAAGAATTTCCTTGAAGGAAGGAAGGATAGTACCATATTATTTATTTATTTATTTATTTATTTAGAAAGAGAGAGTGCAATCAGGGAAGGAGGAGAGAGAGAGAGAGAGAGAGAGAGAGAGAGAGAGAGAGAGAGAGAGAGAGAATCTCAAGCAGGCTCCACGTTCAGTGCAGAGTCCGATGCGGGGCTCAATCTCACGACCCTGGGGTCATGACCTGAGCCAAAATCAAGAGTCAGACACCCAAGTGACTGAGCCACCCAGGTGCCCCAGTGCCATATAATTTTTTTAAAATTCCTATTAAGGCATTACCTTATTCAGTTTCAGTGCTCTTAACATCTTTACCAGACACTTCATCAGTTAAAATATATTCTTTTTCCAGGTCTAATTTACATGTTATATCCTCAACGAAACTGGCCTTAATTTCAACGAGTCAGAATACAATCTTTACAAAGACAAGAAATATGTTTTTTTGAGTATTTTGTATGATCAGTGAGTTGGATATGGTATGTATTTAATAACATTTGCAGCACAAATGAATTAATGACTACTCTCTGTATAATCATCTAAGATGATTTTTATGATACTATTTGAATATATCATGCGATTTTACATCTTTTTCCCAACTGCCACCAAATTCAAGTTCTCCTTACCCCTAACCTAGACAAATGAAAGGGTGTCCTATCTCTTCAAATCCAGTGTCTCTCTCCTCAGAACCATCCCCTACACTAAGTAACAGTAAGTAACAGGTTAATCTTTCTGACACAAAGTTAAAAAAATTAATAGCTTCTCAGAATGGGCAAAATCTTGAGTCTGATACACAAGGGCCTCCATGGTATAAACCTGTCCGAATTTCTAAACTGAGGTCCCGTTATGCATTGGCTAACCCAGTTTTCCCGACAGTCATTCTATACTTTTGCAAACTGTTGTCTCTGCTCATGCCATTTCTCCTTCCTTGTAATAGTTGTCCCCCCAAATCTTACATATCCTTTTATTTATTTGTTTGATTGTAAGTAGGTTCGACACCCAACATGGGGCTTGAACTCACGACTCCAAGACCAAGAGTCACATGCTCTACCAACTGAGCCTGTCAGGTGCCCCTGCCTGTGCTTTTAGATCTACCTCAAATGCTACTCCCCTGAAGACTTTTCTTATCCTTCAAGTTGTTGTAAGCTCTCTTTCCCTTTTTAAGTGCATTATTTTGTATCTTTTGTTCCTTTCTGGTATAACCAAATCCTGCTCTGTCGCTATAGAGCTTTTCCTAACTTTACTTCTAGTTTGTGAACTTTTTTTTTTTTTAAGAGTCCAGTGGGGCATTTTATTTGCATGAACATATTCTATCCCTAGGAAAAGAATTCCCGGGATTTTCCCTCCTGTGTGTTTTCATCCTGCTTCCTCATGGTCCATGATGCCACCTGAGGTGGTCAGTACAATGAAACCAACTGGCAGGAGGGGAGCAGATTTTTCTGCCATTTTTCTAGACCTTTGAGCTGTACATCAAACCTGGGGCTGATCACTCCACACTTGTTTAGCCTCCCCCCCTCCGCCCTGTGAGGTTTCCAATAATTTTCCCAGCTCTGTGAGCATCGATGATTTCAAATTCGCCAATGCAACCATGCTTCAGTATCACAGTTAGAAATCAGACGATGACTTTGGAGCACGACCCAATAAGAACCTGGTGTTTGCTTCTCTTTTCAGCATTGTCAATGCTCTTGAGAGCCTCTGCCAGGACATTCATGTGCACCGTTATGGCGGCACGAAAAATGGCGGAAAGAGCTAGTTTGTGAACTTTTTAAAGTAGAAACTGTATATCTTACTAGCTTCCCAATACCTGCAATAGAAGGAAGTATACCTGTAAAATCTTGCTTTTATGTTTCTGACTCCATAATTGGCTTTCTAATCTGTTAATGTAAAATTTAGCCATAATTATATATGTCCTATTCACACATAAAACACTGATCTTATGTTTCTCTTTATTCCATTATGTTTCATACTCTACAAAGGAAGAGAATTAAGTACATATAGTACTATTTATGTGTTCATATGACCCGTTGTTATGAACCCTATATATTTTTCACACGTTTTTCCTCCCTCCCTATAGAATTATACGTCTCTTGACCTAGAAGTCAAGGGCAATAGTTTTTTTGTCTTGTTTTTGTTTGTTTGTTGTTTTGTCCTCTCTCCACACAGAACCTAATACTACCTGATAAGTCGAGGTTGGAGAGTGGGTTATTTACCTGAGTAGAAGAGAAGCCCCCATATGCGTTGCGTTGCTTGGCCAACCAAGCCACTATGGCAGTGGCCTTGGCTATCTCCTTTTGAGTTAGGCTGGCTTTGCTAAGCTGGGCTAATAAGATATATGCTGTAAGTTCCACATCTACAGCCTCAGGCTCAGACCAAGGTCTGGCATCCTGGGACCGAGTAGGCTTTTGGCTCCAGTGAATGGACTCTCCTGTGGAGAAAGAAGCATAATCAGGAAGGTCTTAGAAGGAGATGATTTCCCATATTCAATGTGTAAATGCTACACCTCAGAGCAGAGCAAGCACCAGCCAAAAATTAATCATGAGTTAGAAAAAAAATATTTCTCAGAATCTTCGGGTGTATTGGCCATTATGTTTACACAGGGATGTGTGTGTATACGTGTGTGTGTGTGTGTGTGTGTGTGTGTGTGTGTGTAGAGCCATCCATAATTCCTTAAGGTGAAGCTGAGAGTATCAACAAATGCCTCCAGCAATCACATGAAAACCACTCTTGTTAATTTATCAATTCTAATGCCAGTGGAGATAAGGTAAGTAGAAACTTACAAGAATCTTATGTGTTTGGGGGCATGTTTTTGGCGTGTAGAATTTTGTTAATTTTTTTAGCCTTTATTTTACCTAATCAAAAGTTTAACATTTTAAGAATAAAAACGACAGGATATGCATAAGAACTTTGAGAAATCATAGAAAAATGCTAATGAGGGTGAGCAAATAGAAGATGAGACTAAAACAGAACTCTAGGACAACCAAGATGACAGATAACTCAAAGAAAGGGATGAGCAAATGGAAATAAAAAGAGCGAAAGCTATGGGAATGCAAGCTGGTGCAGCCACTCTGGAAAACAGGATGGAGCTTCCTCAAAAAAGTAAAAATAGAACTACCCTGGGACCCAGCAATTATACTACTAGGCATTTATCCAAGGGATACAGGGGTGCTGTTTCAAAGGGACACATGCACCCCCATGATTATAGCAGCACTATCAACAATAGCCAAAGTATGGAAAGAGCCCAAATGTCCATCGACGGATGAATGGATAAAGAAGATGTAGTATTTATATACAATGGAGTATTACTCAGCCATCAAAAAGAATGAAATCTTGCCATTTGCAACCACGTGGATGGAACTGGAAGGTATTATGCTAAGTGAAATTAGTCAGAGAAAGACAAAAATCATATGACTTCACTCATACGAGGACTTTGAGACAAAACAGATGAACATAAGGGAAGGGGGGCAAAAATAATATAAAAAACAGGGAGCGGGACGAAACAGAAGAGACTCATAAATATGGAGAACAAACTGAGGGTTACGGGAGGGGTTGTGGGAGGGGGGAAGGGCTAAATGGGTAAGGGGCACTAAGAAATCTATTCCTGAAATCATTGTTGCACTATATGCTAACTAATTTGGATGTAAATTAAAAAAAAAAAATTAAATAAAAAAAAAGAAGAGTGAAATCTAGAAGTTTAATTAATTATCCATTTAAAGATAATAAATAAATAGCCCACAGGAGGCAATCTAATTGGAAAAACATAAAAGAAAACATGTGAGCCGGCAATGCAAGATAATGGAGAAGAGATAATCTCATTAAATCAATATACACTGGAACAGGTATGTGCAACCCACGGTCTGAGACACTCATTTCATGACTAGAGTCGCTTATGTACCAGTCAAAAAACTACCCAGAACCCAGGACAGGACAACTTAGTAATGACATTCATACAAATGAAGGCCAAGATGAAGCTTTTACCTGGAGGTCTGATTTTAACCCCACAGCTAGATCAATAAAATGCTTGTTAGAACATCAAATAGTATTCCAAATACATCCAAAAGTTTTTAGGGTGCCTGGTTGGCTCAACCAGAAAAGCATGAGACTCTTCATCTCGGGGTCATGGGTTCGAGCCCCACATTGGGTGTAGAGATTATGTCCATAAAGTTTTTAAAGGACCTTGAGAAGTCTCTCTTATCCCGTCAACCTCAGTGAACTCATAGCAAAGAATTGTCAAAGACGGGAAAAAGGGGGGATTCTACAACACCAAGGGGTCCTTTGAATAGCTCCCACCATTTGTTTTCTCTTCGTGTTAAAAATATAACAACGCCTTTTAAGGACTTCCATGGGCTTTCTTATAAAACCCTCAACAGTGACCTAATGACTTCACACCTTGTGCTAAAAGGAATCCTCTCTAAGACTGAATATATGTGGGACTACGGGGACTAGGAACAGTCACAGATAACTCACAGAGCATTTCCACAATTTCGACAAAACACTCCTAACATGGCCAACATACCTGTGATGATAGCCTGCTGGTCTAACTTTTCAAGAAGAGTGTTTCTGATGTCCATCTCCCCAGCCAGAGAGAAAGTATAAGCTAGTAGGGCCTGTGTGTAGAGGCTGTTAGTGGAGGAAACAGAACTCCTGAGGCACCGTAGGCCCCGACTCACCATCGGGTCCTAAAAGGTACAATGAAGAACTGAGTTTATAAGGCATTCCTTTGAAAACGGGAAGTGATAAGGAAGTCATCGTATCCTTTTTTGAGTCTACAAGGGTGAACGGTAGGTGCAATGTCTCTAGAAGTAGGCACAATAGGAAGGATAGACAGAGGAGGCCCTAGAGACACGCACCTGTATGGTTTTGCTCATCTCCAGCAACGCGGCTGTGATGTATGCAGTCAGGGAAGTCTCATCATCAACGCCACCCTAGAGGATGCAGGGAGACGAGGTCAGGGCCACAGGCAGCACAGCGCGTTGTAGGACTCGTGCGCAGATTGCAAAAAAGTATCCCCTCTGAATGGGTGGATTATTTAAATAAGCAAACAGACAATCACAGGGGAGGGGATATGGAGAAAAATCTCTTATTCTCGGGCTCTTCCTGAATCTGAGCCTCCTCAAACAGATATCCTCTCAAGAAGCAGAAGGCCCCGGGGGCGCCTGGGTGGCTCAGTTGGTTAGCGTCTGACTCTTGATTTCAGCTCAGATCACGAGCTCACGGACCAAACCCCAAATCTGGGCCGACAGCTTGGGATTTTCTCTCTCCCCCTCTCTCTGCACCACCCCCTCCCCTTCGTGCTCACTCTCTGCCTCAAAATAAAGAAAATAAATTTAAAAAAAAAAAAAAAGGGAGCATGGGTGGCTCAGTCGGTTAAGCGTCCGACTTCGGCTCAGGTCATGATCTCGCGGTTCGTGAGTTCGAGCCCCACGTCGGGCTCTGTGCTGATGGCTCAGAGCCTGGAGCCTGTTTCAGATTCTGTGTCTCCCTCTCTCTCTGACCCTCCCCCGTTCATGCTCTGCCTCTCTCTCTCTCTCTCTCAAAAATAAATAAAGGTTAAAAAAAAAATTTAAAAAAAAAAAAAAAAAAAAAAGGTCCAGCCTCTTCTCCAGGGGGGAGATTAGATGGCACCCACCCCGTTTAATGCCTTTCATGGAAAGATATTAGCAAGTTTTTAAAAATAGCTAATCACAATTGCTATCCTCATTCGGGAGATAAGAAGATAAACCCTTAAAAGGCTAAATGGCTTGCTGGAGATTACACAGCTAATAAGCAGCAGGAGTTGAACCCAGGGAGTTTAATTATGGAGCTCCTGCACCAAATCACTAAAGCTTGCTACGTAGACAGGTGATGGGTTTCTTAAGAGCCTGGCCGGGGCTGGTGGGCAGGAAGAGGAAACATCTCCGCCATCTTGTTCAAGTCAAGCCCTGGCTTGTGCTACTCCCACGTGTATTTCAGTGTATAAGGGGACAGAGATTTGGAGACACTGATAAAATCTGGCATAAGGAATGTACTAGTGAATCTTATACAGAGACTTTTTTTTGTTTAATACTCAAACTGTTTTAATTGAGGCCCCAGAATGGCAATGTAAATGATTTCCCTAGCAACGTACATACAAATCTTTCCTTCACTGGGTATATTCCGAATTGAACAAATTCTCCTGAAGCATCAACACCTCAGCCTGTGTTTGGGAGGGGTACAGGCAATGTAGTGAATGGAGTCCAGCGGCTATGGTTCAAAATAGAGTCCTACCACTCATTACCATTCACCTTGGGCGGTTAACTTAATCTCTGCACCTTCATCTGTAAAATGGGAGTGATAGTGGTATACCGGCACCTAGCTGATTAATTGGCTGTAAACATTAAATAATATCAAATAAACGAAGTGCTTGGAACAGTGCCTGGCGCAGAGTGAACCTCTTACAGAAAACACTGGACTGCCTAGGGGTCGTCACCAGAGAAAGTGGCTTCGCCTCCGATTCAGGGAGATAGCAAAAGACGCAGCAAACGTCTAGTCCAGTGGTTTGATCACGCCTTCGGGAATATCAGAATCACCTCGAGGGCTTGTTAGAAATACAAATTTCTGGCCCACGCCCTCCAGAGTTTCTCAGAGTAGGCGGGGTAGGAACTGGAACTTGTATTTCTAACAAGTTCTCAGGTGCTGCTGCCGCCGCTGATCTGAGGACCACAAGTTGAGAGCCTTGTGCTAGTACATGTTCTCGTTTTCTACAGACGTGGAAGCTGTGGCTCAGACTGGTTGAGTACATTGACCGGGGTCACCCAGAGCCAGGGCTCAGACCTGAAGAACACTGACTCCCAGGCCTATGCCCTTTTGATTCTGCTCAGTCAGAGGTGCAAGCTCCTCCCAGATGTGGGGATGGGCTGAGAGCCCGGGGGTGGATTTGCACCTTCATAGCTGTGTGTAAGAGCTTTCCCACATTGGCATAGCAGCCGCTGGGGAGCTGGTTTTCCGCCATCCACTTGAGAGCATCCCGGATATTCTTCTCATCAATGAAGATGAATTCCTGAGCTTGGCCAAAGCATTTGGTGACAAACGCTGTCAACCTACGTGGGTAAAGAGAGACAGGTGGCATGAAGGGGGGGATTCCCCAGTGAGGGTGCAACAGTTCCGTCATTTATTCTGGCCTATGGTTCCAGAAGGGGGTTGAGGAAACATAATGCCATAGGAGCCTAGAAAAGGGAAGTATTAATGGGTATTAATGGGGACAAGAACGGGGGAGGCACAAGCTCAAGGAGAAGGGTGAGGGGCTTGACCCTACATGAGGCTGAAATAATCAGTATTAAAGGAGTAGAAGCCGGATGTAAGAAGGAATGGGGTTAAGGGAAGAGGTAGAGAGGAATAGTTCCACAGGCCCAGAAATGACGCTCTGGGATCCACTGAGAATTGGGCAATATTACCAGGTGTTTCCATCTTCATCCTGCTCCCCAAAGGCACTGTATGAGCCATTGCTGTGTTTGTACAGTAGCTCCTTCTGGTACCCTGGGAAGCCAGATACGGGGTTAGATCACAGGACCGACTTCAAAAAAACATGGCTTTCAAGAGTTTCAGGGATGTGGGCCACTTTGGAGGGAACCTCCCTATATCTTATTAGCCTATCATAGCCCCTAGAGAATGCGTTCAAGAAGAAAAATTGAACCAACTCACCGAGCTCCAGGAAACCCACTGCCCGAGACCTGATTTCCTCAGTCAGCAGCCTTGCCCTCTTCAGATACTGCAAGACGTAGATTATGGGAGCAAACAATACCATGTTCTGCTCCCCACAGCCCCTTGGCATCTGTACCAGATTGTCTAGGTTCTGGAGGGCTGTGCCCATAATGTCTCCTGAGATCCAAAAGAAGAGAGAAAGTGACAGTAGAGAGAAGAAAGAAGCCTTCTGAGTTATTGTCATTCATTTAATTTTTTTTAATTTTTTTTTTACAGTTTATTAATTTTTGACAGAGAGAGAGAGAGAGAGACAGAGCATGAGTGGGGGAGGGGCAGAGAGAGAGGGAGACACAGAATCCGAAGCAGACTCCAGGCTCCAAGCTGTCAGCACAGAGCCCGACGCGGGGCTCGGACTCCAGACCGCGAGATCATGACCTGAGCCAAAGTCGGACACTCAACCGACTGAGCCACCCAGGCGCCCCATATTGTCACTCATTTAACAAACACGTATCAGCTATCATTTAGTTGAGTACCTACGCTGTGGCCTGGGAGACAGTAAGTCAAGTACAGTCTTCATCTCAAAAGATCATAATCCGAGGGGCAAACAATTACAAAACATTACAAATAGTATTCATTGTAAACAATTATAATACAGTGCGATCATTTTGGGTGCACACAAGGTGCTGGAGCACACAGAGAAGAAGTACATGGGTTACCTAAGGGCGTGGAGGGTTGTAAGAAGACACGTCACGGGCTGGTGAGTAACATAACAAAACCTACAATACTTAGACTCAATCTCTAAGTTCCTCCCCTGTGTATAAATGCATTGTCCTCCAACTCACCATGTTCCTGCCAAAGCGAACACAATCCTGATCCCCTTTTCCAAGTTATACCTACTGACCTAGCCATATATTTTATACACCCGTAAGCCTGATCTAAGTGACCCATTAACATCTGCACTTTTAGCCATTAAGTTCAATTCAAATCTATAAATACATACTGAATGTCAACTATGTGGCAATAACTGTGCTAGAATCAAATAAAAAAAGAGGTGGGCGCCTGGGTGGCTCAGTCCATTAGACGTCCGACTCTTGATTTCAGCTCAGGTCATGATCTCACAGTTCATTAGATGGAGCCCCACCCACATCGTGTTCCATGCTGACAGCCAAAGCCTACTTGGGATTCTTTCTCTCCCTCTCTCTCTGCCCTTGCATGCTCTCTCTCTCTCTCTCTCTTTCAAAAAAAAAAAAAAGGGGGGGGATGACCCTTGTCCTCAAGGAGCCCACAATGCAGCCTGAAAGACAGACATAGACAGTGAGCTACATCCTACAATAAAAATGAGTGTTACACTAGAGGTCTGACTCAACTACAGTCAAAATAGAGAAATTTTATCCTGGAAAGGATCTTAGTAGGGGATCAGAGTAAAGAAATGATCTAACATACACAGGGCTCCTAGTAGATGCTAGATATTGTGGTGGAAACTTTATATTTAATTTTTACACCAATCCAGAGAGGTGGGTTATCATCAGTCTTGCAGAAGGCGGGGAGGGGGGGAAGGATCAGAATTGTTTACTTATTCAAGGTCACGTGGCTATTAAATGGCAGAACTGGGATCCCAACCTGGTTTGATATGATTTTCAACGTCATGCTTTTCTACTCAATCCCTCTCCTTGCCCAGAGAAGTGTCCTGTCTGTGTAAATATGGTGTTATTTCCCCTACGCTATACTCAACTAGATAAATTCCTCATTTTTTTTTTTCAACGTTTATTTATTTTTGGGACAGAGAGAGACAGAGCATGAACGGGGGAGGGGCAGAGAGAGAGGGAGACACAGAATCGGAAACAGGCTCCAGGCTCCGAGCCATCAGCCCAGAGCCCGACGCGGGGCTCGAACTCCCGGACCGCGAGATCGTGACCTGAGCTGAAGCCGGACGCTCAACCGACTGCGCCACCCAGGCGCCCCATAAATTCCTCATTTTTTTAAAGGTTGCTACAAACATTATGTCTCTCCTCCACTCAGTTTATAGACCACCTGAACCTAAACGCATATGAAGCTTCCCTGACCTTTAACTTCTTCCTGTCCAGGCTCCTTTCTGTTTTTAACTACCATAGACATCTAATCCCACATGTACTGTTATCTAGAGGCTGTGTTTGCCCACTACATAGAATAAGCTCTTCTTCTGTCCCTTCTAATTTGACACACCTTCCCTCGGATAGGTCCACATGCCCCAACCCACTCCACACTTTCAGCAACTTTCAGCCCCCCTTTTTTTTTTTTTTTTTTTTTTTTTGTCCTTTTGAGCAAGAATCTCTGGCTATTTACCCAGAGCCGCAACATAAGCCTTGGCTGAATCAGGAACCACATCCACAGGGAGCTCCAAGGAAATGGATTCTGAAACCACTTGTCCTGTGAGAGGCAGAGAAAAGGGGAAAGCAGAGAAGGTCAAAACAGTGGGAGTTCAAGCCCAAACCATAGAAAACCTTTCTATAATCCAGGGTTGTCCGTACCCAGTCCTTGCTGTGGGATGGAGGCAAATTTCTTTTAACCTATTCATAGTGCTCTTTGCTGAAAATAAACTTAAAAAAAAAAAACAACAACACACAATTGTGTTGTACATTTTTTCCTCATCCTGTCTCTCAGCTAATTGGTCCTATTAGGGACAGCACCCTTAGACTCTCCTACCCTTTCCTGTCCTTTATATTCCTCCTTTGGCCCAAGAAAGTCTCCCGTTGGCTACGGGAATTCTCAGTACCAACCCCTCTCTGCACTCACCCACCTTTTGGGCAAAGCAATGAGCTGTGTGTCTTCTCCACGAGGACTCCTTCAGGCTGACATGAAGAGAGACATAGGGTGAAAACAATGAAGGTGAATGTCAGGGCAGGTGGCCCTGAAGGAACAGGAAGTGGATGGGAAATGGGGAGAAAAGGCCCTCCCTGTGCCCCCAGGGTTTCTCCCAACAAGAAAAAACAGAGCTTCTCCTTGAAGTTCAGAAGAACTCCATTTCTTTTCTTTTCTTTCCTTTTTTTTTTTATTTTTTTAATGCTTATTTATTTATTTTGAGAGAGAGAGAGAGAGAGAGAGAGAGAGCATGAGCCAGGGAGGGGCAGAGAAAGAGGGAGAGAGAGAATCCCAAGTAGGCTCCACACTGTCAGCTCAGAGCCCGATGTGGAGCTCGAACTCACAAACCGTGAAATCATGACCTGAGCCAACGTCAAGAGTGGGACGCTTCACCGACTGAGCCACCCCGAGAACTCCATTTCAACACAGGGATGGATCTACCAGTAAAATTCTTTCTGTGCAAGGGCAAGAGCTAAGGGCACGTTTAGGACACTTCTAAGAGGCATGATTGGCAATGGGGTTCCTGAGGGGATAAAAGAAAAGCAGCAAATGCCGATAGTAGAGATTTTTAATAAGAGAAACTCACATTCGTTGAGGGTCTATAGCCGGCGCTGTATTAGGCACTGTCATAGAGCATTGGTATGGGGTAGGCAAATAATGAAGGGCAGAAAGGGGTCACAGAAGAAGGCAAATGAGCTACCTGACTGCACTTGGAGTCAGACAGCCGTGGGAGACCAACCGTACGGCTACACACACACAGAGCACCCCCCGGGGTGCCTGCTGTCTCTACCTCGTGAAGCTAAGCCTGCAGAAAACTCACCTTGACCAGAACTGGTTTGATGAGTGTGTCACTTTGGCCCTTTTCTGGAACAAACCCCTTCTGCCTCCCACAGAGTTCATCGCTGTCCAGAATCTGGGTAGTAACAGTAAAGTTTACATGACCTGACAAGAAAGAAGGAGAAAGGAAGGCATTAGCCCTGTTGCCGGAGGTCCAAGGAGGTCTCTTCCCCTCCAGACCAGTGCGCCTTAAACTTAATGGCGTTCAAAGACCAGTGTGGTAGGCCGCCTCGAAGGGTCCCCAATTATCTCTGCATCCCGGTATTCATACTGCTGTGTCAGTTCCTCTCAAAGCGTGGGCTGGATTAAGTGACTGGCTTCCAAAGAGGAGGATAGGACAGAAGCAATGAGATGCCACTTCTGAGATTAGTTTACAAAAGACTATAGCTCCTATCTCAGGGGCACTCTTTCTCTTGGGCCCCTTACTCTGCAGGTGGCCAGCTGTCCTGTCATGAGGCCGCCCGGTGGACAGATTCATGTGACAAGAAACTGAGGGAGGCCACCAGCCCACAGCTGAGGCCAAGAACCGCAGCCCGTGTGGGACAGAGGCTTTGGAAGGAGCTTGGAAGCGGATCCTCCTCTAGTCAAGTCTCCAAATGAAAACATAGCCCTGGGTGACGATTTGATTGGTATTTGATGAGAGACCTTGAGACAGAGGCACCCTGCTAAACAGTACCTAGATTACTGGCCCACGGAAACTGGGTGATGAGAAATGCTTATTCTTTTAAGCCTCTAAGTTTTCAGGGTGGTTGTATCAGATAGGTATTAGATAACTAATGTATTAGGTAACTAATACATCGGAAGACCATACTTTAAGTCGCCAGGATCTTATCGTAAGAGCAAATGACATCTCTTAGGGCTATTGTGACGGTTAGATGAATTCGTACAGGTCAAGCAGCTAGAACAGAGGCTGGCCTTTAGTAAGTACTTGATTAATAACAAGACTCTATAGCCCTTGTCCTGCCATAAATATCAAAAGCTCCCCTTTTCGCACTCAAAATAGTCTCGCTTGGATAACTTTTTGGTCATCGATCAAAGAGCATTTGCTTATTTATTGATGGCATAGGTTTAGAGGGCAAACATAGAGGCAAATAAAATGAAAAAGCAAGAACAAAGCGAACGCAGGAGAGGCAAGGGTAACGTTCTCAATGACTGAGCTTTGCTCTATGCTTCTCTTGCTCCCTCCACCCCCTCCTCCTCTTACCCAACTTGATAGCTGTGATATTCCAGTGATAGCTTTTTGCTTCATCAGCACAGAGACAGCTGGAGTCCTGAGGACCTGTCCACGATTCCACCTGGTACTCATCGGATTTAGCCAGGTGAGTGTGAACCTGAAGATGTTTAGGAAATATAAAGGGTCTGAGTACAGGAAGCCACGCACAGAGCCTTAGGAACACGGGGAATCGCGTCCCATCTCTTTCCCGGGGTCAGAGATTCCCGTATCTCGGCTCTTACCCTGATGCAGTCCTTTAGATAATTGAAGATGGTGGCAGTAAGGCGAAAAGATTCCCCTCGAACTACTGAGTAAGGGAGAGTCAGATCAACAAAGAATGGTTTGAAAGCAGTCAGTCCAACAGTGGGTGACAGACCAAAGCCGCTAGTCTGGGAGGTGCAGAAAGTCATGGCCTTCCACTCGGTGATAGTATCAGGAACCGTGACGTGGACAGCCTCCTTCCCTGAGTTACTGTGAGAACACAGAACCCAGGTGAGGCGCGCACACACAGCAGGGCAAGGGGAACACTGTGGAGGAAGCTATCAGTTCACCTGCAGAAGTCATTTGTTGTTGTCACGGAGGTGGGGGGAAGGTAAAAAAGGCAACTGAATTGAGGAACATGCCAGCCTCAGAGTGTGACCCTTCGGGGGGAGTGAGGATGTACCAATATGGGAGAAGGGGGTGCCTGCGTAGAGGAGGGGGTAAGAGCAGGTGGGCACGTGTGGACACACGTATCTGAAAGAGCCAGTGCCCCTGAATCTGTGAGGTGCGATCTCGTCGGGGTTCTCACTTGCATTTCTCTGATTAGCGATATGGAGCATCTTTTCATGTACTTTTTGGACACAGGAGCCTTGAGATGAGCTTGTCACGAGCCCCGGCCCGGGCTCTGTGCTGAGCGTGGAGCCTGCGTAAGATTCCCTCTCGCCCTCTGCCCCTCCCCTGCTTGCACCCTCTCTCTAAAATAAAATTTAAAAAAATAATACATTTTAAAAATAAATAAGTAACTCCATGTCTTAAAAAAAAAAAAAAAAAAAAAAAAAACATTATCTCTGGGGTGCCCGGGTGGCTCAGTCGGTTGGCTCAGTCTGACTTTGGATCAGGTCACGATCTCATGGCTTGTGAGTTCGAGCTCCGCGTCAGGCTCTGTGCTGATGGCTCAGAGCCTGGAGCCTGCTTTGGATTCTCTGTCTCCTTCTCTCTCTGCCCCTCCCTGACTGGTGCTCCGTCTCTTTCTGTCTCTCAAAAATAAATACATATAAAAAAAACAAAAAATTAAAAAAAAAAAAAGATCTGACTCCAAATTCGCTGCTGACTCCACAAGGTACAATCTTGCTATATCTTTGAGGCATCACTTACCCAACTGGAAACAGATCCCAGAGCCAAGTCTCTGGGAAATACTGGCGGATCTGAGGATCCTCTGACTGAAGTGATGAAGATGATGATGATTCAAAACTCACGAGACGATTACCATAATTTGCTGAGGAGAACAAGAATAAGGGAATTTGGGAAAACAGAAGACTTTTGGGGGAGAGAGAGAGAGAGAGAGAGACCTCTCACACGTGCAAGTAGGGGCGGGGAAGAGAGACAGAGGGAGAGAGAGAATCTCAAGCAGGCTCCATGTTCAATGTGGAGCCCAAGGTGAGGCTCAGTCCCACGACCCTGAGATCATGACCTGAGCTGATATCAAGAGTCGAATGCCTAACCAATTGAGCCACCCGGGCTCTCCCAAAAGACTTCTGTTGTACGATAAGCTGAGGCAGAGGAACTACGACCAAGAAATTTAGAGGGAAATGGAGAACAAGTCAGAGACAAGGAGGAAGGAGTACCAAGGAGCCGACTAGTCTCAAGGCCATCAGGGGGAAGTGACAGATGAGGAGGTTTGGCCAGGGGATGAATAGGTAAGGGCTTCAAGCTTCAAAAGTGCTCCCCAGAGAGAGATCTGGCTGCCTGCATCCATGACCGGCAAGCCATTATCACTCGGACCGGAGGCAACAGGAACAGGAAGCAAAGAGTGCGCTTCTGGAGTTCCATGATTTAAGCTACACGGGTAGCTTACCTTCCGCCACTGCAATGCTGTGCTTTAGAGACTGGTGACTGCAATCTACTGGCTTCTTGATCTGGGCATTGGACAGTATTTTCAGGCCCATGTCCTGATAGGCACCAAAGAAACCGGAGGACCAAGAGTTAAAGTGGTCCCCTCCCTTACTATGTGGGCTACTGCCTAGGCAGTCTATCCTCAAAGGGTGGAACCAAGCCTTCTTTTCCTGTTAACTGTAATACAGGTGTTTATTCCCCAACACTCAGCCGCCAAGTTTTGTTCACTTCTGTCAGCCAGAAATGTAAAAAATTGCAATTTTTTAATATATATACTCTGCATAATGATCACTAGAATAAGCCTAGTTAACATCCATCACCATACCTAGGTACAAAAAAAAAAATGGTTTTTTCTTGCGATGAGAACTTTCAAGATCTATTCTTTTAGCAACTTTCAAATATGTAATACAATATTATTAGCCGTGCGGTCGCCAATGCTGTATGTTACATCCCCAGGACTTCTTTCAAACCAGATGTCTGTGCCTCTTGACAGCCCTTACTCATTTTGCACACCCCATGCCCACTGCCTCTGGCAGCCACCAAATTATTCTATGAGCTTGTTGTTGCTGTTGTTTAGGTTCCACATAGAAGTGAGGTCATATGGTATCTGTCTTTCTCTGACCGACTTATGTCACGGAGCATAACGCCCTCAAGAGCCACCCATGTGGGCGCGAATGACAAGATCTCATCCTCCTTTTTATCGGTGAATAGTAATCCACTTATTTCATCGTCAAACATATTTCATGCTTCTTCCAAACGTTAGTCACTGTGCCCTTATTTCATTTAGCCTGAACTTTCTGAGGGCAGGAACCATATCGGCTCAGTCAATTCAACAAAAACACATGGAGTATTATGAAGGATCAGTCATTAGAGAGAATACAAAGATGAACAAGACATGGTTCCTGACTTCAGAGACCTCTGGTCAGACTTAGGCCTCGGCATCCCCAACTCCTACTCATGAAGTACTTAACCTCTACTCACGTAATGTTTATAATGATGGAAAGAGGCTGCACACAGCCTCTCACGGTGGCCCTCTGCCAATGCAGTTGGCCAGTTGGGTACCTTCTTCCAGGATAAGGACCAGGAGAGGCTACCTCACGTATTAGGAGTTTCTTCCAAGGTTTTATCCCCTCAGTGCCCACATGAGTCTCTCTGCTTTTTTTAGGTAAGGAATTTCCTCCGCCCACCACCACCATTGTTTCTACAAGAACAAAACGGGTAAGAACATCTACCTGGAAAAAATGGAAAAGGTCCACACGTTCAGAGAACCAAGGCCTCCACATAACCGAGAGGGTTTGTGGAGAGTTCCAGAAGCCAGACATTGGACACTCATCATATTCAGCCACCTGATAGGGGTAGTGACCGTACCAGAATGAGAACATCCTATAGATCTGAAACAGGAAGGGAAAAGGAAATAAACTATTGACACAGTGAAATCAGTAGAGAAACTTCTCTCGGACTGTGGTGCCACAGCTCACCGCCCTCGTATTATTTCTCTTCGTTACTCCCGAAATCTTCCTGTATTTATTGCATCACAAAATCTCCCCTACCTTTACATTTTTGACCCCTTTCTCACCGTTTTTTTAAAGGTTTTTTAAAGCTCATTTCTTTATTTTGAGAGAGAGAGAAATGTGCGTGAACGGGGGAGGGGCAGAGAGAGAGAGAGAGAGAGAGAGAGAGAGAAGATTCCAAGCAGGCTCTGTGCTGACAGCACAGAGCTCGGGGCGCTCGAACTCACGAACCACGAGATCGTGACCTGAGCCAAAATCAAGAGTCAGACACTGAACCGACTGAGCCACCCCGGCCCCCCCCCCCTCTTTCTCACCTTCTTCAATAATCTGTCACCCTTAGCTCCTATTACATCTTTCCTACTTCTATGCCCACATGAGCCCTGCCTTTCTCATGCCATCAGTTGACCTCTATTTCCCCACCAGCTTTTCTACCATAAGGCTTTCCCTCAGCCTTTCTTTCTCACTCCCTGAAATCCATCTTTTGTTCGAGTGCAGTCACGCTGTCTTCCCTTCCCGCCCCAGTAGCAGACTACTCACAGAACTGTTGCTCAGCTCTCTCTCTGGCCTCAGCAGCGAGACACTCTTATCCACCGCCCGGACGGCACACAGGGACCCAGGAGTTGCCTGCAGCTGTAGTTCCACATCTGCTCCTGGAAGCTGCTGGGAAGGTGAGAAGCCAAGGGAAACCTGGGGAAGGGCAAAGTATAACTTGGGGATCAGGTCAGCCCGGAGACGGGGAGGAACAACATAATTTGCCTCATCTGCCAATAAGCCCCAGTTTTGGCATCGGGGCCCATTCCTTCACTTTTAGACTGATTTTTTTCAGCACAGAATACCACAGAAAGTTTACGAGGCAGAAACTAAAAAGAAAGAAGACCTGGGAAGAATACACGGTTTCCCCGGCATGGCTTTCTAAAAAGAAAGAGAGCAACTTCAACAAAACATCCTGAAGATATAAATACGATAATGACGTCCGCCTCCCCATTATCTTCCTATTTCTCTGTCCCTGCCTGATCTCCAGCCCCAGCATACACAAGATCTCTCTCTCTCTCTCTCTCTCTGCCCAGACCTTTTCTTCACCTCCCTCAACTGCCATTTTACCTGATTGTCAAAACACATCTCTACCGAGAACTGAATTTTGTCGGCTATAACCGCTCCGCTGGGAAAAATGGCATAGATCACCAGAGAAGGATGGGGGGCTAGTCTGGAAGTGAAGGTCAGTGCGATGGAGAAGGAGCCTTTCATTCCTGGAAAAGAAGAGGGGATACACAGGGAAGAGAATGCGCGCTCGTCCACCAACGACCTCCAACCACGAGTCTACGCCGCTCATTGCCCTAGCTGCGGCCCCCCCATTCTCCTGCCCTGTGGTGATCAGTGGTATTCTCTCATTGTTTGATCTCTGTGGCTTCTGGGATAACAAGAGCTTCCTGGAAGTTGAAGATATCCTTTCATCTTTCAGCGGAAGCCTGAACACTCACCTTCCTTCTCAGAATTCAGGTGTTTCTGCCCCTCTATCTCCAAACGCCCTTTCCCCACTACCTAAAAAAGAGAAAAGAAAAAAAAAAAAAATCATCAACCGCACAGAAGTTATGGGACCCTATGGGGCGCCTGGGTGGCGCAGTCGGTTAAGCGTCCGACTTCAGCCAGGTCACGATCTCGCGGTCCGGGAGTTCGAGCCCCGCGTCGGGCTCTGGGCTGATGGCTCGGAGCCTGGAGCCTTGTTTCCGATTCTGTGTCTCCCTCTCTATCTGCCCCTCCCCCGTTCATGCTCTGTCTCTCTCTATCCCCCCCCCCAAAAAACAAAAAACGTTGAAAACGTTGAGAAGTTATGGGACCCTACTTGTGGAGCATCCCTGCCTCTCTGCATAAGGAAAGTCTCCTTTCTTAGTTCCAGAGCCTGGCTCAGTGCTTCATGCCGCATCCGTCAGTTTGTCAAATGTCGGATGGCACCATGAGCCTTGATGACCCTTCCTCTTGGAGGCGCTCCCGAGAACCACGGCCAAGGATGGGAGGAGACAAAGGTCATCATTACTTCGGGGCCAAACGGAACAGAAGCCTTTCTTCACAATAGAGAGCTGTCCACCGCTCTTGGTGACTTGAGGGTCTCCAGGTTCGATTCTCTTATACTCCTTGTAACATGAAGTCAACCCAAAATCCATCCGTCTTCATAACTTTTTTTTTTAATCGCTTGATTCAAAATTCAATGGAAACGAGTGCACTTTAAACTGCCTTAAGCCCTTCTGACATTTGACTCTTTGGGGGAGAAATCCCCTCGTCGAACTCTCCCTGTTCACTCACTTGAAACCAAATTCAGTGAAACTGTTTCTGAGCAGGCTGTCAGCTCAGACTGCAGTCAAGGGCTCTAGGGCCGGCTCTTCAGACTCTCAGCTGGCCCTCAGCCCTTCCACACTGATCAGCCCATCCACCCGCCCCCCGGCTGTCCCCACACTCCTGTCCCGAAGACAGTGCCCGTGTTAGCACTCTGACTCCTTATGTTGTCTACCCCTCCTCATCCTGTTTGGTCAGGATGATTGTTTCTGCGCGAAGACACTGAAATGAACCCATGGGGAGAAAATCCCTCAGAAACTTGGAGAGGGTGATAAGAGAATAGAGACTCTGGGCCCCGGCAAACCCGGGCTTTACACAAATCTAATTCCCCGCTATCACCAAGGTGACCAGTAAAGCCGCTTATCAAGCCACAAGTTGTGATTTTACTCACACCACAAAGCTGCTATCAATGTTAATTTTAACCTTTATCATCTATTTTTAAATTACTGACCAATGAATCACAGAATGAAATTTGTTCTGAGTCCCAGCCCCTCCGCACCCTCTCCCCCATTCACGCACCCAGCTCCCATTCAGCCCTGACCAGCAATGTGTTCTCCTTAATTCTTCGTTTTATCTTCCCAGTTTCCCTGGGCTCCTTTCTAAAATCTCTTTTTTTTTTCACATCCACCCCCATCCTTTACACTGACACTGTGCAATACAGTAGCCACGAGCCACATGTGACTGCTGGAGCCCTTGAAAGGTGGCTACTAGAAAATACACACTTTGAGTTTGTATGTATATATGTGTGTAAATACATACATGTATTATTATACATATATGTATGTATTATATATTATGTATATATGTGTGTATATACATATATATGT